>NW_004524609.1:3732996-3742900 GCF_000260255.1 Octodon degus | reverse complement strand
AGGGAATATGAGGAGGTTGCGAGTTCATTCTTGCTTCGCTCAAATATTTTATTTATTTATTTATTTATTTATTTATTTATTTTGGTGGAACCGGGGATTGAACTCAGGCCCTTGCGCTTGCCAGGCAAGTGCTTATTCCACTGAGCCATCTCCCCGGCCCCTGCTCAATTGTTTTAGAGGGGATTTTCAGAATAATAATTTTAAGTTGTGATGAAGCCCCACATAAGCTTGAATTGTTCCTCATCGGTGCTTGCCTGCTTCCTCTCTACTGCTAAGTGCTTATTATTACTTATCTTCTGAAAGGTATGGCTTCCGGAAGCCGCCATATGTGGAGCTGAAAGCTCGGCCAAAACTCGGAGAGAGAGAGGTGACATTAGTTCACGTGACAGACTGGATAGAGAAGAAACTGGAGCAAGAGTTTCAGGTGAGCCTGCAGTGGTAGCTCATGTTTCACACTGAGTATAAAAAGCTCAGGCTGGACGGGGGTCCTGAGCGCCACCTGGCTCAGGATGCTCTTGAGAGTCCAGTGGAAACCACTCACTCTCGCCCCAGGAGGGACACACATGCTCAGACACTGGGGTAAAAGGTCAGGTGAGGACTCGTGGGGCTGAGGCAGGAGGCTCCTTGTGAATTAGAGGCCAGCCTGAGCTGCAGAGCAAAACCTGGTTTGAAAAATACAAAAACTAAGTCAGGTATTATTTCAGAAACCCTGAAGTTTAGCCAGAATATCACTAAATAATCTTCAGAGGAAACCCAGATGTGGGGTAAGGAGCAAAATTAGAATCTCACAGCAGTCGATCTGCTGGGCCTTCCTGGCTTTGTTTTGAGCCCCGTGAAATTTAGAATTGGTTTGCTAAGCGGCACCCAGCCTATGCCCAAGGAAGTGGCTTCCTATCCTTATGTCATCTTCTTGCTCAGTTTTTTTTTTTTTTTTGAGGAACCAGGACTAGAACTCAGGCCCTTGTGCTTGCCAGGCAAGCACGTCTTCTACTGAGCTAGCTCCCTGCTTCTTGCCGTTTCTTCAGCTCACATGGAAGCGCCTCTGTACTCCAGCAGCCAAGGACCTCGGGCAGGAGGCACACCTTCCAGGGCTCACAGCGGTACCAGCAGCCCCCTTGGCCCGTGCCACAGCGCGCCCGCCACCGCCACCCTAGTGCTTCACCATAAGTTGGGCCTCCCCAAATCCGTCTAGTGGTCTTGCAGCTTCCTAACCCAGGTCTCATTCTCAGGCCTGCTTTGTGTGAATTGTTGGTGGGCTTTAGCTTTTTAAGAAACCGCCTTGTTGTCTTGCCAGACACGGTGGCAGACATCTGTAACCCCAGCACACGGAAGCTGGAGGATCACTGCAAGTTTGAGGCCAGCCTGGGCTACAGAGTGAGCTCAAGACCACCTGAACTATATAACAAGACAGTCTTAAAAACACAGGGGCCGGGGAGATAGCTCAGGAGAATATGCACTTGCCTGGCAAGCACAAGGGACCGAGTTCAATCCCAGGTTCCGCAAAAAATAAAATCAAAAACACCCTTACCCTTTCCCCTCAGATTTACAAGCATAAAATTCTCTTGGAATGTGTTCTGCACATAATTTGAAAATACAAATTAAAAGCAGTTTCTTAGTGTTGTTCATCATTTATGAGTAACTTTATATGTGTGCAAAGTCAAAGGCCTCTGCCTCAGAACTGATAATTATGTTCTTGTATTTGTGCACTGGTGAGGCCTTAACTTTTTAAATTACAGTGGAGGAATGTGTAAAAATTTCCATACATATTTTTAAACATGTCTGTAAAGTCTAAACTATAAACCAACAGTGTGTTCTTCAATCTCCCTGCAGAAAGTTTTCGTCATGCCAAACATGGACGATATTTACATCCCCATAATGCACTCAGCTATGGACCCTCGCTCCACTTCCTGCCTCCTGAAGGAGCCCCCTCTGGAGGCCCCTGATCCTCTGTAGCGGGTGGAGGAGGAGGGTCTGTCTTGAGACGCCCTCCGCATCCAGGTTCCTGGCTGCAGTCTGCACCGCGGCACTGGCTCCCAAGACTGCTTCTGCCTCTGCCTGCCGGTGCCCATTCCACTGTGAGGTGTCATTCCCTACATCTAGTGACAGGCATTTGGAGTGCCTGCCACAAAGCCTGGCCTCGGCAAAGGAGACTGGACTGTCATCCCAGTGGGCCCAGAAGTTATGCGACTCACATTGTGGCTGCTTAAAGTCTACCAGCTTCGGAGCTGAATTTTTGTGGCAGCAAAAAGCACGTTGAGAGGGAAGCTGTGCAGCGGACCGGAAGCCTCCCCTCCCCATCCAAAGCCTTGCCTCAGGCTCACTCTACACGAGTGTAGTCCTCCGATCTCCAGGGTGTCAGCCTGGCAACGTGTGGGAAGTGGGATTTCGAGCCACTGCAGTGGTGGGAGAGGCGTCGCAAATCACTGTTACTAACTTGTGCATTTTAGAAGCAAGTTGCCATAAAACACAACTTTCGCTGGGGCGGAGGCACTGGAATTTATGTGAACCTTAGGCAAAGCCACGGGATCAAACCATCCCAAGCCTTTTGCCAGTGAGGTAGTCTTCTTGCCTCTAATCCTGTTTCCTGAGATACAAGCATGTGACAATGACAGATATTGCACACAAGGGCCGACTGTTCCTCCTTAATGCAGATGGGATGGGCCCAAACACCCAGAGTTCCTGTGGCTGCCGGAAGCTCCCCAGGAAGCTCCCCAGAGGGAACGCTGTTTAGGCCTGCGGGAAAGCTCTGTGGGCGGGTCTTCCTGATGGCCAAACAACACTCCCCTGGTCTCCGCTGGAGCGAGTTTGCGTCCCACCAGACACTACATCGCAGAACACATGACCTTCCTTTCATGTTGCCAACTTCATTTTGTGCATTTGTGTCAGAAGGTTTAGTTTACAAGTTTGGGACTCGAAATTTGCTTTGAAAAGTAAATACAATTTGTTTAAAGTTGTATTGAACATCAAAATTACCTTGGGTAACGTTTGATATAACTTACATCTGTGGACTAAGCGAATAGTGATTTTTCTTTAAAACAGCACCTTGCCTGACTTTAAAGAAATTAATATATTAAAGATATATTTGAGCCCTTATTTTAATTGCACCATTAAAACATTTGACTCAAATTACCTGGCCATTGCCACCGGTGTACTGTTCTAACTCCTCACTGTGTGGGCTCCGTGGCCTGGAGTCGCACGTCTTATCACTGGTCTTCACTGTGCAGTAACTAAAGGCAGACGACTAGCCGCCGCTGCGTAATCACACGACTGCACCCTGTTGCACTTAATTGGTAGTGAGGGGGATGTAGAACCGCCTGCATTGTTTCACAAAATAAATTATCTCCTGTCAAGTACTAGATAAGCATCCAAGTTATTTCTCCAAAGTCCCTGTAGAGGAAGGAATAGTGAATGCACAGCGCTTGGGCACTCCCGGGCAGCAAGCACCTGCGTGCTCAGAGCCCAGTCCTGAGTGTACAATGACCAACTTCCCACCAATCGGCCTGTACTTGGCCGCTGTGCAGTGCACCTTCCGCTCAGCCACAACTGTTCAGTGAGAAGAGCAGACACTGGGTAAGGCCAGGCCGGTCTGCAGGCCCAGGAGAATTAGGAGCCTGGAGGGCCAGCCCCACCTCAAAAACAAGGTAAAAATGATGGGGGCCGCGGGGACAGCTCTGAGCGCCTGCCCAGGCTGGCACAAGGACCCAGGTATCAAAGTTAATGCGCCGATTTTGGGAAAGGTTAAAGCAAAAGTGGGAGAACAAGAAACGAGATTGACAAGCTGGCTTGCGGGTGAAGTAGGGCAGCTTTTGTTTTCGGGGCGATTCACTCTTCTCCAAAGCTTTAGCTATCCCGTGGCATGCAAGAGTGACTCTTGGTCGTCTGTGACCTGTAGTAGCACAGCGCCGCCCACGGTTCTAGGTGGCATCCCATTAGCTCCCGGGGGCAAGGCAGCCCTGCTCCCCTTGAGATAGGTACTGCTTCCCCTCTCAGCCTGCGTCTCGAGGACCAAGTTCAGATTTGTTCATCGAGATAGTTGTGCCCCGGCGCTGAAGCCCACACCCGTATCTGCGGGAATCATTTTAAGCCGGGCATTTGGTAGGCGCCCTGCCCCTACCGCGAAACCCCGCACAAGCCCACGTTAGGAGCTTTGACCAGCTGCAGTGTGAAGACGTACAAAAAACCCCACATGCTCACACCACCCTGGAAATTAGAGGTTGAGCTAAGCGGACAACTCGTTTCTCCCAAGTTCACTTGTAGGACTTTTACCAATCAACTGGTCGTACTACATTTTAACCAGAATTTAAACCCCTACAGCTTCAGCCCCAAACCTGTTCCCGCAACAAATCCAGCTGCTTTTATCTCTCCGCCTAGACACTTCACACTGCGCCTAACAAGCGCGCCTCGCACACCTCGGCCAGACGGCCGCCGCAGCCGGGCAGGCTGCTCGAGGTGCAGCAGCGGGCGCGCAGGCAGGGCACGCGCCCCCAACCCGCTGCACCCTTAATCCCGGGAAAGGTGGAGGTTCGCCCCGGCAGCCGGGCGCTGCCGCGGCTGTGTTGCTCGCGGTTAAAAGGGCCGTCGGCGGAGGGCAGGCGGCCCCAGTTATGCGCGAGCGCGTTCTCTGGCGCTGCAGCTTGACCCCCGGCGCCACACACAGGCGCGACGGGGGCCCAAAGGCAGCGCGTCACCGACCACAGGACACTGAGCTGGAGACCAAATCACTTTATTGGGGGGCTTTGACTGGGGAGAAGCCGCTTCACACGAGATCTGACGTTCCCGGCACGGCTGGATCTGCAAAAACGACGGCCATAGGTGAGCAACAGCGGACCTCCCGGCCCGTCTCCTCCCCCATCCAACCCGCCAACCGGCTCAGACTCCAGTTCGCATCACTCTCGTCAGCAGTCTAACACGTGCTTTAATTGGAATGTCATCACCGCCAGTCGGTCGTCTCCAGCCCGCTCGCGGGCCAGCCCAGCCACACAACTCAGCAAAGTAACACCGCTCACCTCTGCGGGTCCGCCGTGGTCAAGAGACAGCGAAAAGAGCGTGAATTGTACTTAAAGGAAGATAACGGAAGTAGTAGGGCGGGCTTTACTGCTATCAACCAATAGCAAGCCAAATTTCTGAGCGTGCGCTGTAAAAAATGATCTAATGATTGGCGGTGCTCGCTAAATCCTCCAAAGTATAGAGTGGTCACACTCGGACCATAGAGATGGGAGGCTAGATGCCAACACTTTTTTTTTTTAATGAAAGGGGCGGGACTTCTGTATCTTAATTGCCGCGTACTTGTTGATCATTGACTTGGAATTGGTGCATCTCTCTACGGTACACAGAAGAAAACTTTGGAAACGAGATAGAGCCTAATTTGTCGGACATTTTGCCACCAGCTAGACTAGGATCTGAGGATGTAAAGGTAAACAAGACTGTTCAGAAATTGGGAAGAGAAAAAGTATGAACAGCTGGAAAAGGAGATGAAACAAAGCACTAACAGCTCCTTTCCATAGACCAGCAGAAATGCACAGTACAGCTGTCCAGACCATCCTGCTTACATACCTAGATACATCTCTTCCTCCCCCTCCTCCTGTCCTCCTCCTCAACTCAGTAACTCTTGCCTTTTCAATAAGTTCATTCCCTTTTTCCAATATCTGTTGTACCCTTCAGATTCCATTTTCTCTTTCAGGTTCTCACATTAAGGAGACAATACGATGTTTGCACATGCAGGTCTGATGTATTTCACTGAAGAGTATGTTCTCTAGTTGCATGCCTTTACTGACAAAAGACTCAAATTTATCCTGTTTAACAACTGAATAATACTCCATTGTGCAAAGATACCACATCTTCCTTATCCATTCTTCAGTTGATGGGCATCTGGGTTGTTTCCAGGATTTGGCTATGACAAATTGCTCTGCTATAAACATGGTGCACACGTCACTGTATACCCATTTCTTCTTCCAGTTTTACACGCATGTATCTGGGAATATGAATAACTGGTTGAAGACAACACTATGTATTACAACAAATACTGTGAAATTCATATTACTTTGTTAAGTGAAATTCTGTATCACTTGTAATTTTTTGTTTTAATTCTAATTTGTACTCGCTTTAAAAAATTAAGGGCCTGGGAGATGGCTCAGTAGAATAAGTGCTTCCCTGTCAAGTGCAAGGTCCTGAGTTCAATCCCTGGTACTGCAAAAAAAGACAGTAGCCTGATCTACCTCCAACCCAGAAATTGTGAGAATTGGCAAAGTTAATGTCAATTGTCTGGCACATGCTGAATGGCAAACCTTTGCGGGCTTCTTTTCTTTTGTCCTTTCCTTTCTTTTTTGGTATCAGAAATTGAACTCAAGGTCTCACATGTGCCAGGCTGGCGCCGCCACTGAGCTGCATGCCTGCCCAAGTGGCACCACTTTGTTTTAAAGGGCTGGGATGAGGTGGAAAGTCTGTGATTCCAGACTGTTATTTTAATAAATGTACAATTGAGTAGGTACAGCCTGCTGCGGAAGCCTAACGCCTGAGTGTGCCGAGCTTGTTTTGAGTCCTTCCCTGGATTTGCAGGCGGACAGGAGTTGGCTGCGAATAGCAGGGCCCCGCTCCCCAAGAGCTGACTTTAAACTGGAGAGGGGATGCTGCGGGACAGTCGCGATCCCCGGTTGTCATTACTGCCGTCCTGTGGTTTTCTTGCACCTTCTTTTGCTTTTCTTCTTAAGATAAACCTAGCTGGCCGTCTCCCCGCGTGGGAGCCCCGGGAGCCCCGGGAGGCGAGCGAGCGGCCGTCCCGCCGCGGATCCGCCTGTTCTGGATTGGCCCCGTCGCCGCTCTCGTGGAAGATGCAGCTTTGGCAAAGTCGATTTCTATTCGTACGAAATGCAGTAAATTATTTCTTCTGTGAGAGTCCCTTCACTTTTTGGAGAGCGGCACACCTGGCTTCTGTCGTCAAACGCGGACCTTCTCCGAAGAGTTCACCTTTCTACCTCCTGTTTCTTAGAAATGTGAGTGACGCGTGTCTGTTGTCTGGTTCCCTATACCTTTAAGCTCAAGCAACATGTATATCAGTATTGACTTTTTCTTTCTTAGATTTAGTAAGAAAAAAGAAAGAAAGAAAGTTCTTTAAAGAAAAGGAAGGGGCTAAACAACTTTTTCCCTAATACTTTCTTAAAGCTCAGGGGCTTGCTTTATCTATGAAAAAGTCGTAAAGAGCTCTCTGTAGCTTGTGTGAAGCAGCAGCCCGCCTTAAAGAAATACATTCTGGAGAAGAACTAGAACAGTGACGGGGAATATGCTTGCTTGGGCTGCGCTTGGTGCATTTTAACCAAAATGACCAGATGAGCCGGACGTGCTGGTGCGCGCCTCAATCCCAGCCCTGGAAGCTGAGGCAGGAGGATCGCTACTGTGGGATCAGCCTGGGCTACGAATAAGCTCCTGTCCTGCCTGGGATACATGGACCCTGTCTCAAAAAACAAAGATGGGGGGCCGGGGAGATGGCTCAGTAGAATAAGCACTTGCCTGGCAAGTGCCTGAGTTCAATCCCTGGTTCTGCAAAAAAAAAAAAAAAAAAAAAAAAGGTGTTCGTTAGATGATAGGACCTAAGAACTTTGTCACATGGTGTGCTGATGATCATTTACAAGTGAAAGTAAAGACGTTGCCACCCCCTCTCCCCCCAAGAAAGATAAACTTGCCTGACTGGCGATGCAGGTAGGGCAAGAGTTCTCCTTCCGTCCACAGCTTCACTCTCCAGTATGAAAAGGAAAGAAACTCACTTTTGTAACAAAGCATCTGAGCCTAAAAGGCCACAGATGAGTAATGTTTCTATTTTCATTAGTTTTTACAGGGTCTTTAAATTTTAAAACTTCCTCTTCCATCCAAAGCACAACATAATTATTTTGACGACTGTTTAGTATCTTGGAGATTAATTTTATTGCTGCTTTGACTTCTGTTATTTCAACATACTGCACATTGTGGCAGTGAAGTTTTCATTGTGACCTAAAGTAAACCAACTTCTGTAAATGTTCCACAGATTCTTGAACTGAAGATGTTTTCATGTATAAATATGATTTAAAATATGAATTCATAGCCATCACTAGGTTGTAAATACAGTGTCAAAATATTTCGTGCACTATGTACTTGAATGGAAGTGTGTTTTCTGTCCCTGACTTACAGGGATGAGCTTGTGCTTCAGATGCCAAAATCTGGGGAGGGTGCAGGGCAGGAAGAGTATTCTTGTCTTGTTTTGTCTTCTCTTGCCTTTTTGAGATCCGGTCTTGCTATGCAGTCTGGTTGGCCTCTAGCTCACTTCCCAAGCTGGCCTTGAGCTGGCAGTGACCCTCCTGCCACAGCCCCCCGCGTGCTGCAATTACGGGCGGGCGCCACCCTGCCCGGCTGAAATAGGACTTGATCTATTATGTTTGGTTCGTTGCTTGGTTTTTGGAGACAGGGCCTCCCTCTGCAGTTGAGGCTGGCCTTGAGTTTCCTGTGTGGCCCAGGCTGGCCTCAACTTAGAAGCAATCCTGCTTCAGCCTCCAAACGCTGGGATGACAGCTACACACCACCACTCCTAGCTCCAGAAGTTGGAGTTTTTCTTCGTGCGTGTGTGTGCGTGTGTGTTAAAGGTTTTACTGGTACTTGGTTGTTGTATTTTAGTGCAGGGTTTATAGGTTTTACAGGGTCTCACTACACAGATCAAACTTGTAGTGATTCTCCTGTTCCCAGCCTCCCAAGCACCAGGATTAGAGGTGCACACCAGCATGCCCAGTGTCAGTCGCTGTCACAGTGCGTCTGGGTAGTGGAGCCGGCACGGCATGCCGGGGATTGAACCCGGCCACTGCACGCCGGGGATTGAACCCGGCCACTGCACTCTGCCTAAGCAGGCGCTTTAATCCGCTGAGCTATCTCGCCAGCCCTTCCCCTCCTTATTTAAGGAGGTTCAGCGACCATCTTTTCCTTCTATTTTTTTCCGTTTTCCTTCTATTCTTTTTTCCTCGTCCCTTCTTTTACTTCCCCCTCCCCCTACCTTTTTCCCTTTCTCATCCGAACGTCATCTATGCATTCCCTAATATCTGTTATACATTTTGGTCCTTATACACACTTCGAGTTTCTCACACCAGAGATGTGGTCTGTAAACACATGAGTCTGATTTATTTCACTTAAGAATGGTTTCGAGGTGCACCCATTTACCTAAAACTATCTCAAGCTCATCTGTCTTTATGGCAGAGGAATACTCCATTGTATTAAAAAAAAAAAAAATCCATCCTTTTCTCCCTTCATGTGTCGATGGGCATTTGGGCTGTTTCCAGGATGTGGGCTATAAGCGTGGAGTGCGCGTGCCGCTGTGCTGTGGTGCTTTTCATGCTTCTGGGACGATACTATGAAGAGCAATAGCTGGCTCCTAGGGAGGCTCTAGTCTGAGTGTTTTGAAGAATTGCCACACTGATTTCCACGGTGGCAGCGCGAGTCTGCACTCCCAGCAACAGTGCAGACGGTTCCTGTTTCCCCACAGCCCTTCAGGATTTGTCACTGGTTGATTTCTTGATGACAGCTGTTCTTTCCAGGGCGAGATGGCATCTCAGCCTTGTTTCATTCGCATCTCTTGAACGAGCAGTAATGTTGAGCATCTTCCATGCACTGCTGTGCCATTGCCCCTTCTTCCTCTGAGAAGTGCCCATTGTCTCTGCACTCTGTCGTGGCGTCTCTTGCTGTGCAAAAGCCTAAGAAGGAGAGATCCTACTTGTTGATGTTATGTGGTATTTCCTGTACAATCAGAGTTTCACTTATGAAATCTGCCTATGCGAGTATCTTCAAGAAGTCTATCTAGGGGCTGGAGAGATGGCTCAGTGGTCTAAAGCACCTACTTAGAACAAGCTTAGCAAAGCACAGGGACCGCGGTTCAATCCCCCAGCACCACATGCCA
>NW_004524609.1:3730993-3731896 GCF_000260255.1 Octodon degus | reverse complement strand
CTTTGCTAAGCTTGTTCTAAGTAGGTGCTTTAGACCACTGAGCCATCTCACCAGCCCCTCTTTTCTTTCTTTTGAGACAGGGTCTCACTATGCAGTTTATCCTGTTTACTAGGTAGCCCTGGCTGGCCTCAAATTCACAGCGGTCCTCCTGCCTCAGCTTCCTGAGTATTAGGGTTACAGGTATGTGCCGCCACACTTGGACAGGTGTGGAGTATAATTTAAAGTCAGAGATTGTGAACCCCTCTGCCTTGCCTTTGTTGCCCAGAATTGTTTTTGCTATTCTAAGTCTCTTTTGAGACTTAGAATAATTTTAGGGTCATTTTCTCTAATTTTGTGAGATATAGTAATGGTATTTTGATTAATATTGCATTAAATCTGCATAAAAATTTTGGAAGTATGTCCATTTTCATGACACTGGTTATTGCTACTCACGAACAAGGGATACCTTTCATTTGCTGCTGTCTTCTTTGATCTCCTTTTTCAGAATACTGTAGTTTTCAGTGTAGAGGTCTTTATTTCCTCCATTAGATTGATTTCTAGGTATTTCTTTTCTTTTCTTCTTCTTTTTTTATTTCTTGGATGCTGTTGTCAAAGGTGTTATTTCCTGAATTTTTCTCTGAGTGAGTTCTGTTTTTTGTGCACAGGAATGCTGTTGATACTTGAGTGTGGCTTGGCATCACTAGTGAATTTGGCTATTCAATCTAGAAGTCTTTTGGTGGAGTTTTGGGGTCTTCTATGTAGAGTATCATGTTATGTGTAAGTAATACTTTAACTTCTTCATTGCCTACCGTAGTTCCTTTATTTCCTTTTCTTGTATAGTTGCTTTGGCTACTGTTTCTGGAACTATATTGAATAAGAGTGGTGATGGTGACCTTTTTCTCTTGTTTCTTATTTTATTTTATT
>NW_004524609.1:3727570-3728475 GCF_000260255.1 Octodon degus | reverse complement strand
TGTTGAAATGATCGGATGATTTTTGGCTTTGTTCATGTGATGCATCGCAGTTCTGTATTTGCATGTGTTGAGCCAGCCCTGCATCCCGGGGATGAACCCCTCTTGCCACAGCCTATAATCTTCTTGATGATTTTCTGCATTCTACTTGCTGGTATCTTATTGAGGACTTCTGTGCTTATGTTCCGTGGAGAGTGGCCTATCGTTCTCTTTCTTGGTTGGTTCTCTGGTTTTGATATCAGGTTAATGCTTGCTTGTGGGATAAGTTTGGAATGTTGCTTCCCTTTCAATTTCATTAAACGGTTTGAGAAGTAGCAGCATTAGGTGTTCTCTAAATTTATTGTAGAATTCAGCAGTGGATCTGTCAGGGCTTGGGCTTTTCCTTATTTATAGGGTTTTAATTATATCTTCAATTACATTAACTGATACTTGTTTATTTAGACTCTTTATATCTTTTGTTTGGGTTCAGCTTTGGTAATTCAAAGGTGTCTAGGAATCTGTCCATTTCTTCTGGGATTTCCTCTTTTCTAGAATATAGGCTCCTAAAGTAGGTATTGATGATCTCTGAGATTTCTGCAGAAATCAGTCTTGGCTTGAAATCCACTTTGTCTGCAAATACAGGGTCTTGCTGTGTAGTCCAAGCTGGCCTTGAATTCAGTATGTAGCCCTTATTGGCCTCAACTCTACTGCAATCCTCCTGCCTCAGCCTCCCAAGTGCTGGGATTATAGGTCTGCACCACTACATCCAGCCACACCCTTTTCATTCCTAATTGCATGGATTTGAGTCTTTTTTTTTTTTTTTGGTGGGGGGTGGAACTGGGGATTGAACTCAGGCCCTTGCGCTTGCCAGGCAAACACTTATTCTACTGAGCCATCTCCCTGGCCCCTCTTTCTTTCTTTTTCTTTTT
>NW_004524609.1:3725777-3727470 GCF_000260255.1 Octodon degus | reverse complement strand
AGGTTGGCTAAGGGTTTGTCGATTTTATTTAATCTTTCCAAGAACGAACTCTTCAATTCATTGTTTCTTTATATTGTTTTCTTTGAGCTCCCCATACCTGGGACGGGGCTGCCACCACCCAACTCCCTGCACCACCCGGCCAGCACCGCCCCAGCCCGGCACTGTATTGTTTTCTTAGTCTTGGTTGCATCAACTTCTGCTCTGATATAATTTTCTCCCTCATATGAGATTTGGGCTTGACTTGCTCTTCTTTTTCTAAGAGGTTGAGGTTCAACATTAGGTTCTTTATTTGAGCTCACTGTGTTTCTCTGATATGAGAATTCACTACGCTAAGTTTACCTCACAGAACTGCTTCGACTGTGTCCACGCATTCGGGTATGTGGCATGGGCGTTATCATTTCATTGTAGAAATTGTCTAATTTCTTCCATTACCCACTAGCTGTTCAGGCGGGTGCTGCTTAATTTCTGTGCATTTATGAAGTTTTTGCTGTTTCTTTTGCCACCAATTCCCAGTTTCGTTGTACGATGGTCTGATAATATGCGTGGATGTCAGTACTTTGTATTTACCTAAGCGTGTTCCGTGAGCTAGCACGTGATCTACTTTGGAGAATAAATATCCTGAGTGCGGCTGAGAAGGACGTGTGTTCTGGTGGTGTGGGGTAGGGCACTCTGCAGACACCTGCTAGGTCTGTTTTTGGAAAAGTTTGGTTTAGTCCTGCTCTTTCATGGATTTTTTTTTTTTTTTGTCTAGTTGATCTATTCATGATGGTTGGCAATTAAGGTTTCCTAATACAATTGTGTTAGTGCTTATTTAATTTTTTTTTACTCTCCACTAATATTTGTTTTATATAGTTGGGTGTGCTGGTGTTTGATGCATATGTATTTACGATTGTTATCTCTTCCTCTTGGATTGTTCCTTTACAAGGATGTAATGACCTTTTTGTGTCTTACTCAGTCTTGGCTTAAAATCCACTTTGTCTGCAAATCCAATAGCTACTCCTGCTTTTTTTCTGGGTTCCTGTCATGTGGAACTTTGTTTTCCATCCTTCGACTTTCGGTCTATGAATTTGTTTTTGAGTTAAATGTGTTTCTTGTATGCAGCATACTGTTGGGTCTTGCTTCCTGATCCATTCTGGCTATTTCTTTTCATTGGTGAGTTGAGACCATTGTTGTTGATGTTTATAACTGATGTGTATTTGCTTATCCTTGTCGTGTTCTTTTCTTGTTGTTGGTTTTCTTTCATCCCGCCTCTGGTGAGTTGCTTTGTCTTGCCTGGTGGATTCATTCTTTTGGGGTTCATAGAGTTATAACCCTTGTCATTTCTTTCTAGAGTATCTTTCAGAACATTTTAGAATGGTGATTTGGTAGTCAATAATTTCTTCATGTGTTCTTTGTTATGGAGGTATCTTATTTGTCCATTATTTTTCTTGCTTTGTTTTATGTATTATGTACACTATGTAGCTCGAACTCGTAGTGATTCTCCTGTTTTCAGACTCCCCATTGCTGGGTTTACAGGCATGTGCCACCACACCTGGACTTGGTGGCTGCTCAATGTGCCCTGGGGGGCAGGGTTGGCATAACATCCTGTACCAGGAATTAAACCCCGTCCTTGCACTTGCCTAAGCAGGCACTTAGTCCACTGAGCTATCTCATGAGCTCTTCTCCATTATTATTATTATTATTATTATTATTA
>NW_004524609.1:3722512-3724906 GCF_000260255.1 Octodon degus | reverse complement strand
GATTTATTTTGATTGTGGCTAACTGGAGTTCTATATGTATCATTTATCTGTGTGTCAAATTCTTTTTCCCTGCACGAGAAGTTTCCTGCCATTACTTCTGTGAATATGTCATTTGTGTCACTATCTCCTGCCTTTTTATTGACTCCAGCCAATGTTATGGTACTGTTTGTCACATTATCTGGCAGCTGTTGGATTGATTTTTCGTGGTGCCTTGTTATTTTTAAGAAATCTTTCTGTTCATGATTGATCGCTGCAATCTTGTCTTCCGTGTCCGGTACCCTGTCCTCACACTGGCTCGCTGTGCTGCGCACGCTTTCAGTGGAATTTTCATGCCCTGGTCATCAGCTGCAGTATGTTTCATGGAGTCCATTTCTTTCCTTTGTTGGGCATTCATGGTTTCTATCATTTTCCTAAGATCTTCTATTTGTTATTTTTTATCAGCATTAGAGTCACTAACCATGTCTTTCATTATGGTCTCTCTCTCTCTCTCTCTCTCTCTCTCTCTCTCTCTCTGGCAGAACCAGAGATTGAACTCAGTCCCTTGCACTTGCCAGGGAAGCGCTTATTCCACGGAGCCATCTCTCCAGCTATGGTCACCATCTCTGTAGTTACCTGAGAAATTTTTTATGTTTTGATTTTTTTCATAGAGCCTTATTCATCTGCTTTGATACTTCCACTGTTACCACTTCAGAGAGTCCAGGTAGGTGGCTTTCAAATTGTTTGACCTCATTGCTCTCTGGGTTTGTCTTTGGTGACCTAGAAGTCTGGGGTTGCATCTTGCTTAAGTGTTGTGTCTGTCTGTCTGTCTGTCTGTCTGTCTGTTTCTCTCTCTCTCTCTCTGGGTTGATGCTTATAAATTGCTTGTGGCAAGTAGCTTTATGAGTACTTCTCAGAGGTGTCTTCCAGGCATAGTCTTCCAGGTATAGCTGGCTTTTGGGTTTTGAGTCTGTTGCAAGGTTCTACCTCTTCAATTTATCTGGGATGAGAAGTTGCTGCCTATTTGGACTAGCCCCTAGTTCTTTGGCACAGACCTGTGGAGCTCTTTATGATTCTTAGGCATTCTCAATCTTGACATACCAGGAAGAACAACTCATTAGAACAATTATGTCACCTTGGGTAAAGTTATACAATCAGCAGTAACAGTAGCATCAAACACAGGTCAGAAAACGATAAAGTATGGTAACTTTTTTGTGTACTTAGGATGGGATCTACAGGGTCTCACTACACAGATCGGAGTCCTAGTGATCCTCCTGTTTTCAGCCTCCCAAGCACTGGCACTACAGACGTGCGTCACCACGCCCAGTCTTAATCCCCTCTCAGCACTCCTGGGGGTGGGGCCGGCTCTGCAAGCCAGGGATGGAACACTGGCCGCTGTGCTCTGCCTAAGCAGGTGCTTTCCTCCGCTGAGCTATCGGGCCGGCCCTCAAAGTGCAGTAACTTTTAACTTGCTATCTTTAACCATATGAACTAGATTTCTCATTATATAACAAAATGCAAAACAAACTAGAAAATTGTGTATAGTAAATATGACCTCAGTCTGGAAGTTTTACCGTCAGGGGAGAAAATGTAAAAGGGGTTAGAGGAAAAAACAGAGAAATAGAAGAGGAGGAAGAGATTAGAAGTAAGGTTGGAGGACAAAGAAATGTGCAAACCTTGGGACACTGGTGAGGAAGACAGGAGGAAAAGAAGGGAGAGATAAACACAAGAACAGAACAGCAATAACAACAAACTAGAAACAATGTTTATACTAGTACATAAATAAGAACAAATAATCAAGAAATTAAACAAGAAAGGAAACGGGCTGGGCAGACAGCTCAGTGGGATAAGTGCCTGCCTGGCATGCACAAGATCGTGAGTTTGATCCCTGGTATTGCAGGGAAAAAAAAAAAAAAAGGAAAAAAGTAGAAAAGAAAAAATGTGGCCCTCAATGCATTTCTTTGCTGTCACTGGTAGATGAATCAGGAGGACAGAGTCCAGATCTATACTAATTAATCCCAGCAAGCCAACTGTGTATTTACAGCGTAGTGGTGGGAAGGCCCAGCCAGCCTGCACCTTCAGTTTCACTGAAGTGACTGGATCCCTTTAGGCTCAAAGAGCGCTGGCCAGGACTCCCCTTGGCGAATGAAGGAGGATCTACCTGGACACAGCTTATTCCAGCCTTTGTTCATGAAAGGCCCCCAATAATTTCCATAGCCTTGCGTGAGACCCCAAAAAGGTTGTCAAACATATCATTGTAATATATTCATATTGGTCATTGTCAGAAGGTTAAGTTTTCTGTGAGTAAAACAATGTGATTGGGGCTGGTGAGATGGCTCAGTGGTCTAAAGCACCTACTTAGAACAAGCTAAGCTAAGCAAAAGCACAGCGACCACGGTTCAATCCCCAGCACCACAT
>NW_004524609.1:3718919-3720302 GCF_000260255.1 Octodon degus | reverse complement strand
GCTAGCCTCAAACTCAGGGTGATCCTCCTGCCTCAGGCTCCTGAGTGCTGGGATTACAGGCATGCAGCTCCATGCCTGGCTAAAAATCTTTGAATTCTTTAGCAAAGTGTAGGGACTTGTTGGGCTCTTTGTGTGCCCTGGGCAGGGATCTCTGTGAGAATGAAGAAAAGTAGGTAAGGACAATAGCTGGTTGCGATGGAGGTTCTCTGGGCTGGTGATGGAGATCCTCTGGGCTGGCGAAATAGCTCAGGGGAATATGGCCCTGCTCAGGCAAGCCCAGGGACGGGAGTTTGACCCCTGGCACCACATGCTGCGCAGGCCCCACCCCGGGGCGTGCTGAGCTGGCGACCAAGTCTGGGCGTGGTGGTGCACGCTTGTAATCCCAGCGCTGGGAGGCTTGAAAACAGAGGATCCCTATGAGTCTGAGCTGTGTAGTGAGACCTGTACAAAATACATTAAAAAAAAAAAAAAAAAAAAAGGAGACCCTCTCTCTCCTAAGCAGAGGAGAAGAACCACCCAAGAATGGTCCTGGAAAGGTTGCTATTCACTTCAGCCTTTCTCCCCAGCAATCAGCTAACAAGCTGCAACAGCCCGTTTACATGCTTGAGGATCCTGCACATGGAATTGCCTTCCAGCTGCAGCCACTCCTGACCTCAAAAATCTGCTAAAATTAGAGAGACTTATGACATCTCCATCCAGAGCCTAGGAAGGATATGTCACAACTGCAGTCCTGTCTGCTTAAGAACAGTTTCTAGACTTGACTATCTTCCCAACCTGCCTTTCCACTCTAGTGCTCATGCTTTGATTATGCATGCTCTAATTTCTTTTTTTAATTTATTTTTTATTAGAAAATGTTCGCAGTACGTGAGACGCTCCAGTTTCTTCTTTCTTTCTTTCTTTCTTTCTTTCTTTCTTTCTTTCTTTCTTTCTTTCTTTTTTTTAATGTATTTGGTACAGGGTCTCACTATGCAGCTCAGACTCATAGTGGTCCTCCTGTTTTCAGCCTCCCCGGCGCGGGGATTACTGGCATGCACTGCCACGCCTGTCGCCAGCACAGCACACCTGGGGGTGGGACTGGTGTGGCATGTGGTACCGTGGCTTGAACCCGAGTCCTTGAGCTTGCCTAGGCAGGCACTTAGACTGCTGAGCTATCTCCGCTGCCCCTATGTTTCTTTTAAACCTGGTTGACGAAAGTAAATACCCTCCAATTTCTGTGGTAAGAGGATAAGTACCCCTAGGGCTCAAGTCCTGTAGAAGAATGTCCCAACAGGACAGTGAGGATGGCCCAGCGCAGCAGCTCAGGGTTGAGGACACATTCATGTGAACACTGTTATGCTGCCTTCCCGCAACGTGTGACCACGAAGGTGGGAACATCCACGCCAC
>NW_004524609.1:3702847-3718164 GCF_000260255.1 Octodon degus | reverse complement strand
CCACCCTGAGGCACTGACCTCCCGGCCCCGGTCATGTGTTACCAAATTTATCTTGTTTCTTAGTTCATCCTTTCACCCTCCTCACCAGGCAGATGGGCATCTTGGCCAGATCCCTGTCAGCCTTGGCACTGCTTTTGGCTGGTTGGTGATTGTGTGCCTACCCCAGTATGACCTCAGGTGAGGGTGGGACGTCTGGGGGTGGGGGAGACCGTGATTTCTGGTGAAATGGAAAGGAACCGAGGGCAAGATATTGAGGTTGAGCATGCCCGAGGGTGAGCCTGGGCTCCGGGACAACCAGGTAAATAAATAAATAAGTCTTCCAGTCAGGACAGTCAGGGAACAAAATGCCCCGATAGGTCCCTCAGCCTGATGTTAAGGATTTATGGTGACAATCCTCAGACAGAAAGCTCGGGTGATGAAATACTGTTCCTTCTGCCACACACCCGCATCCTTGCTCTAGCCATCCGGCCAGAGTTCGGATGGAAGGAGGACTGTGTGCATCCATCACCGATTGAATTTGTTAGTAATAAAGACTGGGGTCTCAGGAGGAGATAGATGACACCCTGTGCTGACAGCAAGGACCAGCTGCCCTCTTACACCTCAGGGGTTTAATAAGAAAAGAGAGGCTTCACCTCGAGGTCCCTCCTTCCTGTGAGCACCTGTGCAATCCCTGCCCTTAGCTTAGAACCCCAAACTCCAGACCTGTGGACCCATCTCGACCAGAGCCGCCATCGGCCCACGAGGGCCAGCCCTGGTGCAGTGGCACAGCCACAGGGAGAGAGACCTCCCTTATCCTCAGCTCAGGAAAAGAAAACGGGGTCTACCGGAAGGCGTTCATGTGGACACATTCATGTGAACACTGTTATGCTGTGAGCGCCCACTGTGACAGACGTTAGCCAACTGGTACATTTACTTCTGGCTTCCGATTTAACTTGATATTTTTGTTTAAATGATACACTTAAAACATTTCTTCTTCATTGTAAATTCTTCCACTTCAATCACAGGGTTAACTTACTCGTCTCTGCTGTCTGCTGGCATTAGGAGAGTCCTGCTGCAAGGTGACATGAAAGTCCAGGGGGCCTGCCCCTTAGCTCAGTTCTTGGGGCCGGGGAGATGGCTCAGTGGAATAAGCGCTTCTCTGGCAAGTGCAAGGGCCTGAGTTCAATCCCCGGTTCCGCAAAAAAAAAAAAGAAAGAAAGAAAAGAAAAGAAAAAAAGAAAGAAAGAAAGTCTGTTGGCAGCCAGTCAAGTTTAATAATGTAAAAGCCAAAGACAGGGCGGGGGCGGAGGTCATCGTGGGAAAAACTCTCGGTCTTGCCCTGGAGATAACTCAGATTTAGTTCTGCCATGCTTGGAGTCCCTCTCCTGTCCCTCATCCCCGCCCCGAGAGATGACACCTCCTGCAACAGCACCTTGTGCAAGGAACTTCCCTTCTCCCTGAGCCCCGGGGCTGGCCCATGACTTCAGGCTGGTGGGTTTCTCTTCCCTGCGACTCTTTTCCAGAGCAAAGCTGACTTTCATATCTGGGCTGTGTTCTAAACAATAAATAGATAAATAAAAATCAAAATTGAAAGACACTGGCCTAGATTTAATCCTCAGGCCCTCAAAAATAAACGTAAAGGTTTTAGCCCAAGTGGATTAGCCTTTTGCCCTTACGCATGGGATCGAACCGCGGTCCCTGATGCTTTTGCTAAGCTTGTTCTAGTAGGTGCTTTAGACCACTGAGCCATCTCTCCAGCCCCAGAGGGCTGGTTTCTGTAGCATAAATAAATTCACTGATAGAGCGGGTGTGGTGGCGCACGCCTGTAATCCCAGCACTCGGCAGGCTAAGGCAGGAGGATCCTTGAGAGTTCGAGGCCAGCCTGGGCTGCAGAGCAGGACCCTGCCTCAAAAACACTGCATGAATAAATAAATTCATGGCTAGAACAACAAAAACATTCCTAGGGACCCTTGTGAGTTTAGTAGCGGTTTCAAACAGAGCCAGGTATTAAAGGGTGCCCCTGTCCTGTCCCTGGAGGACTAGCTCTCTCCTGCCATGATTCCCCCCAGAGCATCTTGCCAGGCCGGGCCGTCTTCTCAGAGCTGTGCCAACCGAGGCTGTGCAGGAGGGAACCCTGTAGCGACGTGTGGCCCCAGGCCCACAGGCCCATGGGGAAGGGGCCAGGCTCGGGGGAGGCTCCTGGCCGGCCCTGCCCGGTCACTTCCTCGCACCTCCAGCTCGCCACCGCTGGTGCTGGACAGGCTTAAGGCCAGAGGATGCCTTAGACTGGGGACAGAGGAGGGACAGACAGGGATGCCTTCTCCCTCTTTGTTTTTCTTTTAAAATACATACTTAGCTCTCTATATCCAAATCTGGTCTGAGCACTCATGTGCACGCGCACACCCAGAAATAGCTAAAACTACCTTTCACAGTCTGTCCCTTCAGGAGGAACAGTTACGTGTGGCTATCAAAGTTCTGGCTCCCAGCCGTGACTGTCAAAGCCCCGTTTCGGTAAAGCAAGCCGCCCGCCGAGGCCGTCTCTGCTTTCCCAGGCATGACAGCTGTTGTTTCCCGGTTCTTGTCGCAAGAGCTCTCTGTTAACTGACCTAGCGAAGGCCTGACTAGTCTCTGTGTAGTTACACATTTAAAATTGTGAAAGGCTGGTGCCGTTCAGTGTAACCAAATACACCTGAGAGTGCACTCTAATTTAAAGCTAATCCTCCCGTTCCTTCCTGCGCCCATCCGACCGGGAGGTAGACAGAAAGTGCTGACTGGTCGATGTATTCCGGACCCTTCCAGGAGCTGAGAAGTGGTGCGAATTTCGTGGAGCGGCGACCGTGTCCCGGTGGCTTTTGGGACTATCAGGAAGGGAAATAGGAGACGTGGGTGTTAAGAAGCAGGCCACGTTTCTAATGGAACATTTTTTACTTTTCAAAATCAAGAACAAGGCAACGATCTTTGACAATGCAGTAGAAAGGCACTTGGCGCATTTTTCATTCCCGTGTTCTTTTTAAAAATCGTTTATTTATTTATTTGGTACAGGATCTCACTACTCAGCTCAGATTCATAGTGATCCTCCTGTCTCAGGCTCCCCAGCACTGGGATTACAGGCGTGTGCCACCACGCCTGGTTTTGGTGGCCCTCACGGCATATGGTATCAATCGAACTCGGGTCATCCTGCTTGCAGGCAGGCGCTTAGGCGCCCCAAGCTGTCTCTGCAGCCCCTCATTCCCCTGATCCGTGCCACTGTTTCAGGCCTGCACACACGTTCCTGATGCCTGCACCCCAGAGGATTAAAGGACACCGACTTCACTTATTCCAGATGTGGGATGCCCCGAGGGGGGACGGGGAGGCTCAAGGCCTTTTGGCGAACTGAAAGAAGCTGACTAAGGCTGGAGCTTGGAGCACAGGGGCGGGGGCAGCGGGCGGGGCCGTTCTCAGGGGCCTTGTGGTTCTTGCTGACAGCGGGTTTTCCGAGAGCAAAGCCACACGCCGTGGGCTTACGGCAGGAGCAGGAGGGAGCCTGGTCAGGTCCACACTCCCCGATAGGCCACGCCACAGTGGGCCCTCTCCTCACTGAGAGCCGGTCGTTACCGAGCGCCCAGCCTCAGAAGGCACTCTGCGCACTTCCTCTGCACGCCTCAGAGCACCCGGAAGGTAGCGTTAGTCCTGTCACTGTGCAGCTGTCATTCTCAGATCAGCCAGAGAACTAAGGCTCAAGGAGGTGGATTTGTTTACACAGTCGCTACACCCCACTTAGAGTTGGAATTTGAACTCATTACTGATTTCCAAATTAGGTCTGATCCCTCTGCCGTGTAGGTCTCTGGTGCAGCCTCCAGAAGGCTATCCTTCTCCCCGCTGCAGTGCTGGGACTCGAACCCAGGCCTGGGCAAGTGCTCTACCACCGAGCTACTCCCCCAGCCCTGCCCGCTGCTCTACTCGGAATGTTCTTGCTGTCTGAGAAGGTTGAGTCTGTCCCAGCACTCACTCGCGCGCGCGTGCCTACCTGGGAATGACAGGTCACACAGAAAATGTGGCGACGCCAAGGCCCAAAGCTCTGAGCGTGGCAGGAAGCGCCTTGAGAGCGCAGCGGGGAGGTACGGCAGGCGGGCGGGCGGGCGAGCGGCAAGAGCTGCCCGGCGCCCAGGCTGGCAGAGGGGGAAGACAGCCTGGTCGGGAGCGGCTGGCCCAGGGAGGCCGCCCGCCCGCCTGCACAAGGCTCAGGCGGTAGCTGTGCAAAAGCAGCCCAAAGCCAGGAACGGGAGCTGCCCCAGGTCTCCACTTTGCACTTCTCTGCCTCGACGTAGCCGGCTTATCTACCCTTCCCCCACCTCAAGGGAGCTCACCACTTGCTGGTTTGGGTCTTTCTTTCTTTCTTTTTTGTCTTTTTCAGATAGTGTCTCACTATGCAGTTCAGGCTGGCCTTGAACTCTCAGTGATCCCCCTGCCTCAGCCTCCTAATTGCTAGGATTACAGACATGCACCACTATGCCCAGCTCGCTTGTTCTTTGAATACACTTTCAAAACAAAACAGGGTTTTGAACCAAATATGGTGGCGCATGCCTGTGAGATCCTGTCTCAAAAAGGCAGAAACAGGGCCAGAGAGATAGCTCAGCGGACTAAAGTGCATGCTTAGGCAAGCTTAGGCAAGTGCAGGGACCGTGGTTCGATCCCCGGCATCACATGCCATGCCAGCCCTGCCCCCAGGGCTGGCTGAACTGGCCACCGAGTCTGGGCTTGGTGGTGCCTGTAATCCCAGCGCTGGGGAGGCTGAAAGCAGGAGGATCACCACGAGTCCCAGCTGCGTAGTGAGACTCTGCAACAACCAAATCCATTTAAAAAATTTTTTTAGTAAGGGTCAACAGGGTCTTACTACACAGTCAGACTCTTAGTAATCCACCTGTGTTCAGCCTCCCAAAGAGCTGGGATTACAGGCCCGGGCCACCATGCCTAGTCTCCAAATACATTTTTTTAAAAAGGCAAAACAAAACACACACACACACACACAAAGCAGGGTCTTACAATGCAGCCAAGGCAGGCCCTGAGCTCAGAACTTCCTCTCAGCTGCCCGCACATGCCGGGATCATCACAGCACGCTCCGCCAGGCTGGGCTTTGCACTCCGCTCTCCTTGTCAGCCTCTTTGGAATTGCCTTTCTTTGCACATGTGTGTGCCTGGCTCTTTCTCTGTGCTTGTGTATTGGAGATTGAGCCCTGCGCTCTGCAATGCGCTATGTGCCCAAACCTTTATTATTGTATTTTATTTGAGTCAGGGTCTTGCTAAGTTGCCCAGTCTGGCCTAGAACTTGTAGTTCTCCTGCCTCAGCCTCTGGAGCGCTCTATTCCAGGTGTGCACAGCTAGGCCCAGCTTGAGCTATCTTTCTTTATAAATGGGCTGGAGGCTGGAGCCTCCGGCCTCCTAGTGTTGTTCCAGGAAAGGAGATGAGTCTCTTCTTGACTCTAGTGGGAGTCAGGCTGGGCACAAGCCTACCCGTGAGCCCAAGTGGACGCCCCACAGGCAGCTGTTTTGGTCGCTCTGCCTAACGAGCCACCCTGTAATTCAAGGCTTTGGGACAAGAGCCATTTTATCACCTCTCACTGTTCTGTGTTAACTGGGCTCAGCCTTGAGGTGCTTTTTCCGCCGCCTGTGGTGTCAGCTGAGGACGGGGCTGGTTTCAGCTGCAGCGTGCAGGGAGGCCCACGGAGCCGGAGCAGCCCGGGCAGCAGTTCCCTGGTCCCCCGCCCACCCTGTGTGTGGCGGGCCTGGGCTTCAACTGGTAGGTGTGGGGTAGAGGCAGGGAAGTTGGTTTTCCACAGGGAGGGCCTCGGGAGGTGCTAACAGGAAGGGAAAGGAGGCTGTTAGGGCCTTAAAACTTGAGCTCGGGAGCCCCGGAATCTCACTTCTGATGCAAGCTGGTCACAGGAGCAGTCCAGACCCAAAGGGCAGACCATGAAGGGGAAGCCTGGTCGCGGCTCAGGGGTGGGGTGGCCCGTGTGTCTCCCCCTCCTGCCAGGCTGCCCCCCGTGTCTGTTCACTGGCTGGGGTCTGCGTTCTCGGGGTCCGGCACAGTGCCTTACACATGGTGGGGCTCAGTCAACATTGGATGAACTGCTGATTAATTCTTCCTTTTTCATCTTGTTTGAATCACCGCACTGGTCAGCTGTATTCCATGCGACTTGACACCTTGCTTCTGTCCATCCCGTTTGGGCTGTCTCTCTCTCTCTCTCTCTTTTTTTTTTTTATGCGGAACCGGGGATTGAACTCAGATCCTGGCGTTTGCCTGTCAAGCGCTTATCTTACTGAGCCATCTCCCCGGCCCCTATTGGCCTGTCTCTTGCTCGCTCTCTCTCTTCCTTTTATACTGGGGATTCAACCCAGAGCCTTCATACTGAGTTACACAGCCAGCCCTTGTAATATGTTTACTTGTTTGTTTTTAAATTTTCAGACAAGGATTGCTAAATTGCTAGATTGAGCAGGATGGGTTCAAACTTTAGATTCTCCTGCCTCAGCCTCCCAGAGTGCTAGGGTTACAGGTGGGTGCCACCATGCCTGGTCACCTCCTTGCCTTTAAAAAAATTTTAAAAAGTGTTTTATTTATTTGGTACAAGGTCTCAAAATACACAGTTCAGACTTGTAGTGACCCTCCTGTCTCAGCCTCCCCAGCACTGAGATTACAGGTGTGTCCCACCATACCCTGTTTCAGTGATCAAACCTGGGTCCTTGCCCTTGCCAGGCAGGCACTTAGACCCCAGAGCTAACTCCCCAGCCCTACCTCCTTCCCTTTCTTATTCTAGATTCAGAAGAAAATAACAGACGCTAACAGTCTCGTAATGGTGTCTCAAATCCGTCTGTTCCTCTAGCCCTCTAACACCCACCCTGAAGCACACCTGTGGTCCCAGATCACTCGGCAGCCTACTAAGGAAACCCCAGTGTGACTGTGGCCTCTGCCCCTGGCCATGCTACCTCCCTCCCCGCTTTCTCCTGCTCTTTTCTGGGAGCCTGAACTTGTGGACAGATGGGGGCTTCGCTTTCCCTCGGCCTTTGTTCACATATTCCACGTTCCCCGGAAAGTGGCAGAGACCCGACAGCACACCTGCCGTCCTGGGCCCATGAGTCAAGCTGCCCCAACAGCTGAGCTGCAGATAATGGTTGGCTGCTTTTGTTTTCTAAACTAAAACCTTCATGTTCAGGTTAATCACAGTGTTCACACTTCGCCATAAACAAGTGGGTTTGGGGTTGCCGTTGGAGAGCTGGGTCCCTAAATGGTTTGCTCTTGCTGTCCTGGACTGTCCCCTCCCCGGTAAAATGTGGCAAGAGGTGCAGCCCAGACACCACTGACGCCCTCCGTGCTCTATCCTCCCCTTCCTGCTTCTAGCAGGCGTCTCACGCTTGACCATGCGATTCTGGGGTTTTTTTTTTTTTTTTTTTTTTTGGTCGTTCTGAGACAGGATCTCACTATGTAGCTCAGGCTGGTCTTGAGCTTACTTTGTAGCCCAGGTTGATCTCACATTTGCAGCGATCCTCCTGCCTCAGCCTCCGGCGTGCTGGGGTCACAGGCATGCACCTACACACCAGGCTGATCACACGGTTCTGTTTCTGAGTTTGTTCTTACTTTCTTGCACTTTCCAGTCAGCCTTGCGTCTTACTTCTTTCTGTACACATCCCATCACCTTTATCAACTTGTTGGCCCTGACATTTTTTATGACATCCATCCTTTTTATTTAGAAGCTCTCAAGGATATGTTTTTGGTTTTTTTTTCCCCCGGAACCAGGGATTGAACTCAGGCCCTTGTACTTGCCAGGGAAACACTTATTCCACTGAGCCATCTCCCCGGCCCCGAGGATATGTTTTGAAAAAGACTGCACAAATGAATGAATGTGTGGTAATCAGGCGCGTTGAGGTTAAAACCTATGTCATTTGCAAAATGAAGATAACTAACTTATGCTAAAGTCTGCTCTAAAATTTGACTATAAAATATGGTGGATGAGTTTTCCATAGACAGGAGAAAAAAAAAAAAAAGTCATTCTTACAAGGTAAGCCACAAAAAAACACATCCTGGGGAAGAAAGAATAAAAGCAGAGAAGCGAGAAGAAATTCAAAAAATGTATTCCAAGGCAGAAAATTTCAAGATCTGTTGACATACCAAAGAAAAAAGATGAAGTTTGGGCCCTGGGATTCATAAGAGGAAGAATGCTTATGGGCTGCTAGAGGGAAGTTTCCAGAGAGTTCTGTGGATTTAAGCGAGACTCTAGGGGATCAGGAAGGAGCAGCCAACGAGGAAGTGGAAGAATTGTGATAGGACGGCCACCTCCATATTGGCCCTTTAAGATTACTAATACATAGTAGAGTGGCACTTCAGCTCAGAACCTCAGTGTCTTGGTTTTGGAACGGACGTCGTGTCGCGTTTGTGTGGGGACGATGGCTGCTCTGTGTTTGTTACTTGGTATGCAGTTTGTGAAGGAAGCAAAATGTTGTCAGATTTTGCCTTTGTTTGAGAACTGAATCATTTGTTATCATGGTTTGGGATTTTGCAGGGGGAAACAATACAGTACTTACTTATTAGGTTATAATAGTCATCCCAGGAATCATATACGAGGAGTGCGGGAGACCTGCCCGCACACTAAGGACCAGAGGCTCCGGCCGAGGGCCTGGATCCCACGGCAGGGTCCCGCTTGAGTCCAGCCGAAGACCTAGCGCCGCGGCAATGCCTCGTGCAGGCCGGTTTCACAGGTCTCTGTGCTGCGAAGGCCCCAAAGCCAGTGGTGGAGGTTGGAAAGCCTGCGCCTGCAGGGTGTAGGGTGTGCGCTGGGGCCAGGAAGCCACGCTGAAAGTAAGAACCAGAGCTGCTCCCCCAAAAGGTACCCCAGCCATCCTCAGCAACAGTGAGGCCCAGAGCCCCTCCTGCCATGGGGAAAGCCGAGTTCCCAAAAGGAGAACCAGTGCGACAAGCTTCTCCAGGAGGCCGAGCAGCGCACCACCTTCGCTCTGGGGCCAGGAAGCCATGATCAGGGTGAGACCAGAGCTCCCCAAAGTGAGCCATAGCCATCCTCAGTGGCAGTGAGGTCCTAAGCGCCTCTGATGATGAGAGCAGCCGCGTCCCCCAGGAAAGCCAGCGTGGCAAGGTCCGAGGAGACCAACAGCTCCTTACAAGCTCCCCATGGCTTCCAGCAGCCTCGCTGCAGCCTCCCTTCTTCCACCCTGGTTCTCTTCTTATGCTCCGGGCGCCCATCCTCAGCCGGGCCCCTTGCCCTCAGCACTGTGCTGGTTTGCTTCAGCTGGGTGTAACGGGCTGACCAGCAGTTGGCACCCACCACATTTGTGAACGCAGGCGTTCATGAACAGAGGCATTGTTGAATTATAAACTGACAACGTTCTGGGTACTTTGCCACAGTGGCATATAGACTTGGCACAAGTGGGTGTGAAAAATGACTTGACAGAAGCAAATGAACAATCACAGGGTAGAGTTGGCCAGATGCCCCTGGGACGGGGAAAGCTTTCTGCTGCTCTCGCGGACGGCTGCTCTACTTTTGCGTGCTTTTGCACAGCTTCAGAGGGAGACCGCTAGAGCTCGTCTGTCATTTTGTCACAGGAAAAACCTTAGTCCCGAACTGGTAGATTCAAGTGTGCTGACTTTGTGGTCTCACAATATTGAGGAAAAAGGGGGAAGTTTTAAGAAGTATAGCTCCTGGATTGCTAGGAGGGGTCCTGGCCAGGGAATTCGGACGGCAAAATCTCAGCGTGGGCGCACCATGGGTTCAAACTGCAATCAACCTAGAGGACTACAAGTATAGCCACTTAGCTAATATTAACCCAATAGGAAAATGAGCCCCACAGCAAGGGTATGTGGCAAGAACAGAGGAATTCTTGGGAAGGGACAGGGACACAAGTCTAGATGTTCTGGCCCCTGACCTGGGCCTAGCTGGGCCCAGGTGGGTATGGTACCACTCACCATTACCCCTAGTGATCCACTAGCAAGATTTTACTTCTTGTCCCCACAACCTTACGTTCTGCTGGACTAGAAGTGGCAGCCCCAGAGTGGGGAAGGCTTGTACCAGGAAGCACAACGACGACAGCATTGAAGTGGAAGCTCACATTATTCCCCTGGTCACTTTGGCCTCCTCACGCCTCTGAGAAAACAAGCTAAAAAGAAAATCACAGCGTCGTCAGGGGTGGTTGACCCAGACTATCAGGAGAAGTTGTATTACTCCTCCACAGTGGAGGAAAGGAAGAATATGCATGGAGTGCAGGCGCTTATTAAAGCGCATGGGAGGGCTGGTGAGATGGCTCAGTGGTCTAAAGCACCGAATTAGAACAAGCTTAGCAAAGCACAAGGACCGCGGTTCAATCCCCAGCACCACATGCCAGCCAGCGCCGCCCCCTGGTGGGCTGAGCTGGCCACACACACACACACACAATAATAAAATAAATTTTAAAAAAATAAATAAATAAAGCGCATGGGAAACTACAACAACCTAATACAGACCCAATGACAGATGGTCCAGAGCCTTCAGAAATAAAGGTGTGGGTCACTCCACCAGGAAAAGAGCCAAGACCTGCTGAGGTACTTGCTGAGGGCCAAGGGAATACAGGGTGGGAGTAGAAGGAGGTAGTTCTAAATACCAGCTACAACCCCGTGATCAGCTACAGGAAAGGGGATCATAATTGTACCATTTCACCCCCATATACGGTTCGGTTATAGTATGATATAGATAGATATAGTGCTAATTCCTAAGGATTTTTTTTTTTTTTAATGTATATAGTACAGGTTCTACAGGGTCTCACTACGCAGATCAGACTTGTAGTGATCTTCCTGTTTTCAGCCTCTCAAGTGCTGGGATTACAGGTGTACACATGCCCACTCGCAAGTGCACCCTATGGGGAGGACTGAGATTACAGGTACACACATGCCCACTCGCAAGTGCACCCCATGGGGAGGACTGGCACAGCACTCTGGGGATTGAACCCCAGCCCCTGCGCCTTCCTAAGCAGGCGCTTTAGTCCGCTGAGCTATCTGGCCGGCCCTTCTTAAGGATTATTAAACCTGTGTTAATGTTACAGCATAAGCATCAAGCAAAGAAAACTTACCTTCTATTTTGATAAGGGTATTAGTGCATTTCCACTTGTACGCAGGAGAGTTACACCAACGTTAGGCACAATTATATGCATCTCTGTATCTGGAGACTGGTTTAAAGAAATTTGTCTAGCTGCCAAGTTGACAAGGGGTGGATTGTAGTGGTTGATACACTGATACAGTGTGTCAACTTGGCTGGCTGGTTCCACGCCTGGGGGACAGGGCCTGCCCCAGAGTAACTCAGCACAAAAAGAGGACATAAAGGAGTTGAGGAAGGGTTCAGCGTTCCACTTCCTCGGAGGAGCTTCAGTCTTTGAAGTCAGCTTGGACTTCATCTTTTGGCTTCCAGCGCAGATTCTTCAGCTTCTGGCTCGGATCCTTCAGCTTTTGGTCACAGATTCTTTCCCATCACAGACAGAGGCCTTCATGGAGCGCTGCAGTGAGCTTCAGACCCTGGGACGGCATCCCTCTGGCTCGGGCGGGCAGACGCCCTCTGCACGCTTCCTCATCCGACTCTGCGGCTGACCGTGGCGAGCCAATCTTGTAATTTCTTATGCATTTGTACCTCTTGTGTTAAATCTGTTCCTTTTATTGTTTCTGTTCCTCTTGTAAAACCCTGACTAACACAAGTGTAATTTCGAGTTGCTGTTTACCCCCCAGGCCTGGCTCTTGCTCCTCCATCCTGAGGCCTGGCTCTCTCCGGGTTTGCCCCAGCTGTAATTCTGGCATCTTTATTTTTTCATGTGCTGAGTCGTTGAGGGCCCAATCCCTACGTATTGACATCTATTTAATTTAGCTGCTTATAATAATTTGAGACATTGCTCCTGCTACCATGCCACATTTGTTCAAACCTTTGGTTGTTAGCAATCGGTAGCAATCAGTAGTCCCGATTCACGAGCTTCATACCTGTGGATTCAACCATGTATGGATCAAAAATAGTTGGAGAAACATTTGCATCCCCAAACAACACAGTACAACAACTACCTCCTCAGAATTTGTATTTTATTATGTATTATTAGCAATTTAGAGTACACAGATAGATATGCATAGGACTATGCAAATGCTATGGCTTTGTTTGCTTTTTTAAACTGGGACAAGTTCTTACTCTGTAACTCACTTCATAGCCCAGGTTGGCCTCAAACACACAGAGATCCTCCTGCCTCTGCCTCCTGAGCACAGGCATGTACCACCCACCATGTCCAGCCATGGCATTTTGCATAAGGAATTTGAGTGTCATCCTGTAATTTTGATGTGTGCGGGGAGGTAAGGAGACCCTGAAACCCATCTCTCATGGCCACGGAGGAACCACTGTGATCCAGAAAACTCCAGCTGGGACAATAACTGTATCTGCTGTCACTCAGTGGTACCTTGTCATAATGCTGTGTACTGGGACAAGAGCAATCTGTTAACGGTGTAATGTGTCCTATCATCAAGGGTTAACTAGACAAGCTTTGAAGTTAAACAGATCACTGGATTCTAATGTAGGCTGTGCTTCTTTCTAGCTGTGTCTTCTTTGCTTTTTTTTTTTTTTAAATGTATTTAGGACAGAGTCTACAGGGTCTACAGGGTCTCACTATGTAGATCAGACTCATAGTGATTCTTTTGTTTTCAGCCTCCCAAGCGCTGAGATTACAGAAGCGAGCCACCATGCCCAGCCTCCATCGCCGTCTCAGCGTGCCCTGGGGGCGGGGCTGGCACTGCACCCCTGGGGATCAAACCCTGGCCGCTGCGCTCTGCCTTCTAGCTGTATCTTTTCAGCGGTGCTGTTGAACTTTCTAAATGTTAGCATGTCATCTATAAGATGGGCCTAATGACAGCTACCGCACAGAACTGCTGCGCAAGCAAGATGGCCCTCCAAAGCAGCCACCTGCACATTTCTCAATCAAAGAGGAAAAAAATAGGGGCCGGGGAGACGGCTCAGTGGAATAAGCACTTCCCTGGCAAGTGCAAGGGCCCGAGTTCAATCCCTGGTTCCACCAAAAAAAAAAAAAACCCCAAAAACCAAAAAACAAACACACAAAAAAACCCAAAAAAACAACAAAAGAGTAAAAAAATAGCAAGCTTGATAATAAGGAGTAGGGCCTTTCGCAACATAAGAAAGCCCATGCAGTAATGTGTAAGATTCTGTGGTGAGGTTTCTAGGATGAGTGTCCTAATCTTTTTCAATCTAGTCACTCTAGAACAGGAAGAGCCGAAGTTCTATTTACCTAAGAACCAAACTCCTCTCAGTGATAGCAGTTCTTAAAATTCCCCTTCAACATTAGGACAGGAAGGAAAACAATGGCGCTTGCCACTAGAGACGGACTCCTGTCGTGTTGTTTTCAACCACCTCACACGTGCTTCAAGTTCAAGTTTCTTGGGAATTAGCAGCAGCAGCAGCAGCAGCAGCAGCAGCAGCAGCAGCAGCAGCAGCAGCAGCAGCAGCAGCAGCAAGGCACCAGATCAAACCTGCCTTGACTTATGCTGATAAAGATGCTGTTCCCAAGAGCCAGGGAGACGGCTCAGTAGAATAAGCGCTTGCCTGGCAAGCGCAAGGGCCTGAGTTCAATCCACAGTTCTGGAAAAAAAAAGTGTTCCCTTGAGTTTTCACACATGACCTCTCTTTCGGGTTTGACAAAATTTTCAAGTCTCCTTCAGAAATTAGTTACTGTTTCACTCCATAGCTCTTTGCAAGTCAACCTGACAATGGTTGCAGGGTGATTTTCTAGTTTCCACAGGTGAGGAGGACACCCAGAATCCAGGAATCCTTGTGAGGGGTTTAAAACTTTATAAACTCTGGGGCCCAGGTCTGGGATCTAGGTCATAATTATTCCACTAGAGGGCAACATTTACTAAAACAAACACTAAGGATTATCAGTCACAGGAATTAAGACAGGCTCTCAGGAACTGTCAGCCTTGGAGAGGTCTCTGCGCTGCGCCTCCTGGAGACTGCGAATCAGTAAAGGAATGGGGCACAAAAAGGCATTGGAATTTTTTTTTTTTTTAAACTCTCCAATTTTGGGCTGGTGAGATGGCTCAGTGGTCTAAAGCACCTACTTGGAACAAGCTTAGCAAAGCACAGGGACCGCGGTTCAATCCCCCAGCACCACATGCCAGCCCGCCCCGCCCCCTGGTGGGCTGAGCTGGCCACACACACACACACACACACACACACACAAATAAAATTTAAAAAAATAAATAAAGAAAATTAAAAAAAAGAAAAAAAAACTCTCCAATTTTGGGAACCTCTGGTTCAAAGAGAAGTGAAAATATGATTTTTTTTTTAAACTTGCTTTCTTCCCCCTCCTAGGCATATTTAGGTCCTGTTGCAGTCTTTGTTGAACCCGAAAGTATGTATATATATTCTTAATATGGCAAAGGAGGGCATATTTTACACCAAGACCATGAGCTCGGCTTTGTTTAGTCGATGCTATTTTGTTTTATTTGATTTTATTTTTTGAGACAGGGTCTCACTATGTAGCTCAGGCTGGCCTTCAACTCACTATGCAGCCCAGGCTGACCTGGAATGGATGGCCACCCTCCTGCCTCAGCCTTGCAGGTGCTGGGATTACAGGCGCGCATCTCCATGCCTGGCTAGTGGATGCTACCTAATAAGACTTCTGCGGAGCCGAGGAGATAGCTCAGCGCTCTAAGTGCCTGCCTGGCAAGTGTGAGGACCAGGTTCGATCCCTAGCACTGCATGCTGTATGAGCTGCATAGTGAGACACTGTACCAAATACATATATTTAAGGGCCAGCCCAATAGCACAGTGGACTAACGCGCCTGCTTATGCAGAACACAGTGGCTAGGGTTCGATCCCTGGTGTGCTGTGCCGGCCCCACCCCTGGGGCGCATTGAGATGGCGACAGACTGGGCATGGTGGCACGCACCTGTAATCCCAGCGCTTGGGAGGCTGAAAACAGGAGAATCACTATGAGTCTGATCTACATAGCGAGACCCTGTAGACCCTGTCCTAAATGTAAATAAATAAATAAATAAATATTTAATAAGACTCCTGGAAGGTCATTTGCTACCCATTTCCATGTTTTTAAAAAAGTTTTTATTTCCATTTTCATGAGAGCAGATCCACTTCAAAAGCACCCTGCAAAGTATTTCCATTTCTGTATGTATCAGTGATGTCAGATTTTGCTTTATTGGAAATGAAAAGCTGTTTAAAGCAGGGCCTAAGATTTGGCTAAATAACTCAGCAGATTAAAGCACCTGCAAGCAGGCGCAGGGGCCAGGGGTCCGATCCCCAGGCCTGCAGTGCTGGGCCCGCCCCTGGGGTG
>NW_004524609.1:3699749-3702542 GCF_000260255.1 Octodon degus | reverse complement strand
GGTGTCTTTAAGTTACCTTTTTCACTGCTGAGACAAAATACCCAACATCCAAAGATAGAGGAGGAAAGTTTACTTAGCTCAAGTCTGTGGAGGTTTCAATCCATGATCAGCTGGCTCCCAGGAGCTTTCAATCCATCATCGCGCCTCGCTTTTGAATGAATGCCTTCGAAAAGGGTGGCACAGCAGAAGGGCACCACAGAGAAACAATTCATGGCTGGCAGAAGGTAGCAAAGCAACAAGGGGAGACCACAGCGCTTTCTGTCCCTTATGTCTTACCCAGGCTACGCAGGGTGGGCAGCACTCATGCCCTTAATCCTATGCCCTTGATCCTAGCATTGCCCCAGGAATCAATCAATTCCAGTGTCACACACTCTAGATCCAGCCACCTCTGAGAAGGCCCCACCTGTGACTGCATGAGGCTTTACGGGACATCTAGACACAAACCATAACATCTGGTTAAGCCCAAGAACAACCTGAGAGTGGCAGAAAACGTCCTGAGATCACGTAACAGTGCAATTAAGGTCTGGGCATTCGGTCCAACAAACACAAGACAAATATACCTGCCTGGCCCAGGTTCCCTGGATGATTTGTTTGTTTCTAGAACCTTTAAAGCTGATTTATGAGTCAGACTGAGGTCAGCATTCCCCTTCGTGTTTCATCTGCTGCATTTACAGGGTCACAGTGACATTTTGAACTGGCAGAGGGCTGCCAGAGTCGCAGCCCAGGGGATTTCCCTGCCAGGCTTGCCACATCCAAGCAAATACACCACTGAAGGGATCTGAAAACAGTTTTTAACTGTTTTCCACTTTTTTTTTTTTTTTTTTTTAATTCAAGCATGTGGTCTGATAGGCCCTGTGGTGAGCTTGCCGTCTGGACAGATATCTTTAAAAAGCTCCTCCTTGTCCCGTGGCTCCCTGGACACTTGGGCACCTGCTCAGGTGTGCTGGGCTTCTGTTTCCCCACTTCTCTCTGCCTGTCCCAAACCTCTCTTTGCAATGAGACTTTTGAGGGACTTCAAAGTGTACCTCCAGCTTCCACAGTGCCCAGGGTTTTGCCCCACTCTTAAGCTGGTGTACTGGGGTTCTCCAGCACGGGTAGGATCAGTCCCTTAGCGGTGAGCCAGCTTAGAGAGCAGGGAATGGGGAATTCTATGGGATTCAGGCTTCTGTGGGCATTCCTGTCTGTTGTAGATGGGTAAGATCGACCCACAGTGCACTCCCTTGCTGCTTTGGAGATTTTTTTCTGGTTGCTTGAAATTTTTCCTGAACCCTGAAAAATTTTAGGCTCTCATGTGACCAAGTCAGGAAAAAATAGAAAATAACATGTAAGATACTTTTCTGTTTTGTTTTGAGACAGGGTCTCACTGTGCTGTTCAGGTTGGCCTTGAACTCACAGTGATCCAGTTGCCTCGGCCTCCAGAGTGCTGGGATTAGGGACATGTCCCACCACACCTGGCTAAGACACTTTTCTTTGTACTCTAAAACTTAGTTTTTCATTCATTCATTTATTGATTTAGAGCCAGGGCCTCACTATGTAGTTCAGACTGGTCTTGAACTCACTATGTAGCCCAGGCTGGCCTCCAACTCATGAGGGATTGTCCTGCTTCAGCCTCCTGGGTGCTGGGATTACTCGAGGGGGCCACCACACCCAGCAGTTTTTCTCTTACAGACAACATGTCTTTCCTCTGCCAATTAGCAGAGGGTAGTTTGAGATCCTGTGAGCAAACAGCTGCTGGGCTCTTTAATTCTGATTAATAGCCCTCAACTCTCAAATAGACCTTGTAGGAGTCCTCAACCCACCACCCAGTCCCTCCAAAGGGTTGTGACATACATCGTCATCTCAGGCTTCAAGCAGTCACGTGCACAGGTGTCATAAAAACGCACGTACGACTCGAGTAGCCCAAACAGCTTCCCGACAATGTTTGTTGCTGGATGACCTGGCTGTGTGGCTCATTCCCAAGGAAAACGATGGCCTCTGGCCGTGAGCTGAGGGGAAGTCCTGAGAGCAAAGAAGGGAGGAGAGGGGCCAACGCGGCGCACACGAGGGCCGCGCTCAGCCCCGCAGCAGCCGCGCGGGCAGGAGTGCGCGCTCGCCCGAGCCCCGCCCGCCGCCCCGCCCGGGCTCAGGCGGGTCCCCCGGACCTCGCCGCTGCTCCCCCGAAGGGCTCCACGGCTCCCGGAACCGCCCGGCTCCCGGCCTTTCTCGCCGGTCAGATTTGACTGTGAGGGTCCCGCGGCCCGGTTAGTGGGCCCGCCGCGGTAGAGGGGTCGTCGGTACTCCTCAGCCAGTGGACACGCTTCTAGCTTTGTTTGCAGAAGGCCAGCGCACGCCAGACGCCGGGGCGGCGCCCTGCTCTCGCGCCCCGCAGGGCCAGGAGCCGAAACCTGCCCTGCCGCGCCCCGCCCGGGAAAGCCCCGCCCACCGACCGCCCTCAGCCCGATAGGACCGCCCCTCCCGACTCCGCCCCGCCCCCAGGCCGACAGGACCGCCCCTCCAGGCCTCGCCCCGCCCCCAGCCCGATAGGACAGCCCCTCCAGGCCTCGCCCCGCCCCCAGGCTGGTCCCGCCCCTCCGCCCCGCCCCGACCGGAAGAAGCGGCGGCACCCGGCGCTTATAGGGCCGGGAATGGGGGTGCCACCGCCACCCTGTCAGCCCTGCGTCCGCCGGAGCTCGGCCGCGGCCGCACGGTTTTCGCGGCGCCCCCGCCCAGTCCTCCGTCCGCAGAGACGTCGGAGCCGGCCGGCGAGGCCGACAGCAGGGCCGAGTCCCCGCCATGCTGCCCCGGCGTCCGCCG
>NW_004524609.1:3696217-3699424 GCF_000260255.1 Octodon degus | reverse complement strand
GGCCGGCCCGCGCCGCCCGCCCCGCCCCGGGCCCTCCACGCAGGTGGGCTTGGGTTCAGCCTGGCTGTGACCTCGGTGATGGCGGAGAAGCGGGACAGGAGTTTGGAATCCTTGCTTGAACTTTAAACAAACGCGACTCTGGGAAGCGAATTCATCCGGGAATGGTGGATAAGTAAGCATTTTTGCCGAAAGACTTTAGATTCTGCTTACTTGCCCCGCAGGTTCCTGGTTCATAAACGCATCATGAAGCAGATTAAACTGGGAATTAGTCCGCGCTGAAGCCGCTTGAAAACTTTAAAGCGAGAAACTTATCTCCTCACCTGAGATCACTGTGGGGCTGTCAGTAACGTCTTTTTATCTTTATCTTTTCTGTCTTTCCTTCCTGTTATGAGTGTTTTTGAGACAAGATTTCGCTGCGCAGTTTAGGCTGGCCTTGAACTCACGGTACCCCAGGCTGGCCTTGAATTTACAGCGATCCTCCTGCCTCAGCCTTCAAATTGCTGGGATTACAGGCATGCGCCACCAAGTCCTGCCCTTTTTATCTTTTTCTGGAGTAGGAAAGAATGATAGGGACTGGTTTACATTGTTTATTTAACTATTTATGACCTTTGCTCAGGCTGTGTGTTCGTGCACCCATGGCATTTTGTGGGCCGACTTGGTTTTTATCTTATAGTTGGAAGAAGTGAGTACTTTCTTGAAATACACATGCTGTTCAGGATGTGGGTCTGGCACGTTTGTGCAGGTTCTTTGTGTGTGTGTGTGTGTGCACGCGCAGGTTCTGTTTAATGACCTCTTTAAAGGTACTGTGTGCTCTTGCGTGTCGTGTACCAGCTGTCCAGGCAGAGAAGTGACATGCAGACCTTCAGGCCAGCCACAGCATGAACTCTTTGAATTCAAGCATTTTCGGGAAATAATTGTCAATGCTCTTGGAGTAACAAGAATTTGGAGACCAATGATGTTATAAACAGGGTCACCTTTTGTGGGGGGAGGTGGTTGGGACAGATTTTGCTGTGCAGCCCAGGCTGGCCTTGACCTCGCAGCAGTCCTCCTTCCTCTGCCCCCTGAGTGCTGGGATTACAGGCATGCACCACTGTGCCAGGCTGAATTCAGGTCTTGATTGAAAAGGAAAATTTGTGAACACTTTGTGATAGAACCTAGCTAAGTTAAATTTTTCTTTTAATTAAAAGAGGTCCACTTTTGAGACCAGGTATGGTGGCGCATGCCTGTAATCCCAGCACTGGGGAGGCTGAAAACAGGAGGATCACTATGAGTCAGAGCTGTGTGGTGAGACCCTGTGTGTAACAAATACATTATAAAAAAAGAAAAGAAGAAGAAGGAAAAAAAAGAAATCCACTTTAATAACGAGGTTCAGGTTTGAACTTGAACACCTTTTCCTTGGATTTATTATCTCCTGCCTGGCACCTGTTGATCAGTAAGACAGTAAACAGAATGGCCAAACCTTTGGCACAAAGTTGGTCATTTTAATTGTCCAGTGCCAGGGTGTATAATGCCTTTCCTTCCCACATCTTTGTGTTTGATATTCTTTTGCTGGATTCTAGTGTTTCAGTTACTGAGTAACTTAGAGTGAGGCGCCAAAAATAGCTATTTAGCTTGAGTTAGGACTATAGTTTGAGCTCATGTAAATATTTCCAAATTGTATTTAGCAGTAGAGTTCATGGTAAAATGTTCCAGACTCTTATCAAAAGGTTATGTTTTACTGCAAATGCTTTTAGGTGAAAGGTCAGAATTTCACTTACAGAGTTTTCTTCTAGTAAAAGTTTTGAGCCCCAAAGTAAAAATTATTATTGCAAAATTCTAGGTAAAATTTACAGCAAAGTTGACATGTACACTAGGCGCCAGTCCTAGTGGGCAGAGTACAGTGACTGTAAAATTAGACATTCTGGAGTTCCAACAGGTCACTTGCTAGCTACTCCCCTGAGCAGGTTATTAAACTTTATGGGGACTCCATTTCCTGATATGTGGACTGGGGACAGCTAACATGTGGAGGTAGCCATTTTTGCACATAGTAGATAATGTAAGTTCTTTCCTGCTGCCTGAAGTACCATGGTTACTCCCCGTTATTATTTTTTGATGTCTCTGCACTGTTTGGGTGCAGCTTCTTTTTGATTGCTAAAGTGAGTAGTGCACTAGAGGTAGCACTGTGACTGCAGCGTATGAGCCTTGAGGCTGCCCGATCCCGAATGTAACTAACAGCAGGATTGTGGAGCGCTCAACGTTGTCTGGTGGTGGTGGTGGTGGTGGTGCTTTTTTTTTTTTTTTAACTCCTGGAATCTCGCTGTGTATTTCAGGGTGACTCTAAACTTGCTATGTAGCCCAGGTTGACCTCAAAACAGGGAACCCGGGCATGGTGGCACACACCTGCAATCCCAGCCCTCAGGAGGCAGAGGCAGGAGAATCTCTGTGGGTTCAAGGCCAGCCTGGGTGCTCCACAGTGAGTTCAAGGCTAGCCAGTCTGAACTACACAGTAAGAAAAAAAAAGTGAGGGATTCTCTTGCCTCAGCCTGCAGAGTGCTGGGATTGCAGGCATGTGCCGCCATGTCTGGCAAGGCTGTCTTAGTCAGGCTGGGGTTTTCCCTTTCTTCGTAGACTCTTCTGTTAGTGTTGGTTAGTGTTACATCATCGCTGTCAGTAGCCCTCCTGTAATGGTGTGTAGGTGCTACTTCTCTCAGTTACCATAAAGGGCTGTAGTATGTGAGGCTGAATTATGTTTTAGCTGAAATATATCAAGCATCTTTAGCCAGTATGGTTTAGTTTGTTGGGGGAAGAGGAAAGAAGTCGCTGATAGCTGAGGACCATGTGTGTATGAAAGCACAGTGCACATGTGAGAGAGGGATCTTAATTAAACATGGCCTTGTGTATTGTTTATTCTGTTATCACCTGCATGAATTGCCTGCATTGACCCAAGGTGAAGCCATGAGTGGAATGTGTCATTAAGCTTGCTGTGGGACTCTGATCATGAAGTTGGACTGTCGTGCACGTGTGCTTCATCGAGTTACCTGCCCCACTCAGCTTTTTGCAGTATAATAGTTTTTCAGAGCACAAGAGAAAATGGAGTTGAGAATTATGCTCGAGAAAGTCAAACGATAGACTGTGTTTCTGAATATAAAGCTGGCGAGCTACGTGAAAGTCTTGATGCTGGCTGTGTAGCATAGCTCCACTGCCCGTGCCTCTGGGCTGCCCGTGCCT
>NW_004524609.1:3685041-3695942 GCF_000260255.1 Octodon degus | reverse complement strand
TCTGGGCTGCCCGTGCCTCTGGGCTGCCCGTGCTTCTGGGCAGTGTCGTTACTTGTTTACCTAAGTGTTTCTCTTCCACTTCTTAGGATATGCAATCACTGGACAACTAGCTCATTTTCATTGGAAACCTTTTTGGTTTCCAGATCCAAGATAATCTATATGTTGAGTATTTTGTGTATTTTATAATGATCAAATGTTCTCCCTAAGGAGATGATACGGGGGAAAAGCTTAATGTGTTGTTATAATGGATTCCATCTTTATTATTTTGAAATAACTCAGGGACCTGTAACCTAGCAATATGATTAGACTGTGATGTTGGCTTAAAAACTAAGGGTGGTGAATCATAGTCTGTGATTCATAAATATGCTGGGTGGATATATTTTCCCAGAAGTTGAGAATCGTTCCCTAGCTTTATCTTTACCCATATTCCATCTTTGGTTTCAGACCTTGCTGCTTCAGAGCCACATATTGGAGAGATATTCAGTCATTATTATTGTTATTATTTTGTGCCTGCATGTGTGTGCCCATGCGTGTGTGTGTGTGTGTGTGTGTTTTGAGACAGGATCTTGCTATGTAGCTCAGACTGGCCTTGAACTCAGTATAATGTTCCTGCCTCATCCTCCCCAGTGCTAGGATTATAGGCTTGTGCCACCCTTCCTAGCTTGGAGAGATGTTCAGATGAGTGCAACAGAGTGATGCAGTTGGAAAAGTAGAATTAATAATAATAATAATTCCCTTGCTTGTATTCCTTTTTAAAAATGTAAGTTAGTTTTAGCCTCCTTATCACTTTTTTTTTTTTTTTCTGTATTGAGTACAGGGCCTACAGGGTCTCACTACACAGATCAGACTCATAGTGATCCTTCCATTTACAGGCGTGCGCCACCACACCCAGTCTCAGTCGTCAGCTCAGTGTGCCCGGGGGCAGGGCCAGCATGGCACACTGGGGATCGAGTCCTGGCCCCTGCGTCTGCCTAAGCAGGTGCATTGATCTGCTGAGCTACCTGGCCGGCCCTCTATGTCACTTGATTAGCTCACTGTTTGTGTTGATGTGCCGACATACAGCAAATCCAGTGGTGTACAAGTATGCGCCGTGTATTTTCAGAGCGTTGCCTGTGACTTGCTAGGAGATGTTCTGAGTCTGGCCTACGTTGGTCATTCAGTAGTGCCTGAGTAACACCGTTCATGCCGAAGGCGTCTGAGCTGCTGGCTCGCCCACAGGCTGGGAAGTGGGTGGCGGCTGTGGCGTGAGCCGCGCTTGCCTCGCCGCTGGCCCGCTGGGGGCTCGTTGCTGACACTGTCTTGTAAGGAAAGATGTATTTCCTTTTTCTTTTCTGTTTTTTTTTTTTTTTTTTCCTGTGTGTGTGCTTTGTGTTTTCTGCGTGATAACATGATTTTTTTTTAACATGAATTTTTTAATCACTTAAAATAATTCTTTGCAGGAAAGTCAGAAAGGACAGAGAAGCCTAAATTAAAACAAACCTCCTATAATCGTATACCTAAACATTAAGACAACATTTTTGACAGTTTTATGAAGGTATCATTCAGTTATTATAATTAACACCCTAAAAGCATATAATTTGGTGGGAATTTTGTCTGTTCACAGGGCTTCTTTCTGTTCTGCAGTTCTAAAGCTCAAACCCGGGGCTGAGGCAAGTACTCTACCTCTGGCCTACAACCCAGCCCCACAGCTGGTTTTAGAATATATTTATCAGAATCAAAAGAAACTTCCTATAAAAAAAAAAGTCCCTATTTGTTGGCTATTATTCTCCTCTTCTCCCCAAACTTCCCACGGCACCTACTCAGCCTTCTGTCTCTACATTTATTTATTCTGGACATTTCTTATCAATGAGTATGTGGTCATTTGTTACTGGCTTCTTTGTTCTAACCTCATTCTCAAGTCTCATTCATATTGTAGCACACGGGGTCTTGCTTTGTAGTTTAGGCTGGCCTTTGCACTTTAGACATGGCAACCCTCCTGCCTCAGCCTCCTAAGTGCTACAATTATAGGTGTGTGCCACCACATCTGGCCATGCTGTAGCAGTTTTCAGTACTTCTTTTTATCACTCAACACTATTCCATTATATACTCCTCCCCCCCGTGCCCCTTTTTGAAGACAGGGTCTCACTTTGTAGCCCAGGCTGGCCTCAAACTCCCAGTGATCCTCCTGCCTCAGCCTCCTGAGCACTGGGATCACAGGCATGCACCACCATATCTGGCATGTACAACATTTTTTTTTAAATTTTTTTTATTTTTTATTTTTTCTATTTTTAGGGAAGGGTCTACAGGGTGTTCAGAGTCTCACTACTAGATTAGACTCATAGTGATGCACTTGTTTACAGCCTCCCAAGAGCTGGGATTATAGGTGCGTGCCACCACGCCCAGTCTCACTTGCTGTCTCAGTGAGCCCCTGGGGTGGGGCCAGCATGGCAGGCCTGGGGATCGAGCCCCAGTCCCTGTGCCTTCTTGCAGGTGTTTTAATCCACTGGGCTATTTGGCCGGTCCTTACAACATTTCATCTTTTTACCAGTCAGTGGCTATTTGTACTTTTAGATATTTAAATGTTTATGCATAAAGTTTTGAGTGAACATACACTTTGTATGTGTATGTGTGGGGTTTTTTTTTGTTTTGTTTTTTTGTTTTTTTTTTTGGTCTTTTTGAGATAGAGTTTCACTGTACTGTTCACTATTAACATTTTTGACAGTTATTGACAGGTTTTGACGAAGTGGCCTTGAGCTCACTTTGTAGCCTACGCTAGCTAGCCTTGAATTCTCAAGTGATCCCCCTGCCTCAGCCTGCCAAATGCTGGGATTAGAGGCCTGCACCACAGCCTTACTTTTCTTTCCTTCTTTGTTTTGTTTTATTTTATTTTATTTTTCATTTATGTGGTACAGGGTCTTACCATGCAGCTTGGGCTCATAGTGATCCTTCTGTTTCCAGCCTCCCCAGCGCTGGGATCACAGGCACGTGCCACCACGCCGACTCTTTGATCGAACCCTGTTGCCCGCACTTGCCAAAGCCGGCGCTTAGTCCGAAGGGCTTTCTCACTGGCCCAGCCTTACTTTTCTTGAGAGTGATGTTGCTGCGTCAGTTCCTAGGAAAGGGATTTTTGGGTTCTGTGGTAACTCATATTAGACCGTTGAAAGAATTACTGCAGGTTTCCAAAAGTAGGTGCCTCTCGTGTGGCATAGAAGGGTTCCAGTTTCTCTGCATCTGCACCCGTCCTTGTTACTGCCTTTTTTATTGTAGCCATCCTAGCATTTATTCAGTGGCAACTCATGGCTTTTATTTGCATTTTCCCCGGTGGCTAACCTATTAACATCGTGACGTACATCTTTACAGAGAGCTTTTCTCTGCATATATTTACATAAGTAATATTTTTCTTCCCAAAAGTGAAGCACGTGGATCTTTCTGTGTCAGTAAATTTGGGCCTTCAATATTATTCCTGCTGTCCTTAAATTGATGTACCATCCTTCGTCTTACCACTCAACCATTTAGGTACTGGAGCTGTTTGTAGTTTTCATTGTTATGAACAATGTGGTGAATTTCCTTGTTGCTAACTCTTAAATGTGGTTTTTTTGTTTGTTTGTCTTGTTTTTTGATTTTTTGAGACAAGATCTTTGCTCTGTAGTCCAGGCTGGCCTCAAACTTGTGGCAGTCCTGCCTCAGCCTGTCAGTTGCTGGGATTACAGGCATGCATCACCATGCCCTGCTGTGATGCCATTTTAAAGTAAACTTTTTCTCCCCCCCCTCCTCCTCCTCCTCTTCCTCTTCCTCCTCCTCTTCCTCCTCCTCCTCTTTTTTATTCCTTCAAGCGGTGTGGACTTTAAATTGGGTGAAAATGGAATGTTTAGGTATTGAGGATTGGACCCAGGACCTTTACACTGAGCTATATCCCTAGCCCTTTGTTTTCATTTTTCTTCTTCATCTTTTTTTAATTTTGAGAAAGGATCTTGCTAAGTTACTAAACTGCCCAGGCTGGATTGGATTTACAGCCCTCCTGCCTCAGCCTCCCAGAGTGCCAGGATTACAGCTGTGTGCCACCATACCCAGCGTAGGATTTAGATTTTAAAGCTATAGATAACCATAGTAATGTGTCTGTGACACACTGTGTACTGAAGAGCTATTGGAAAAATGTTTTCTTTTGCTCTGTAGACTACCTTTGGCAGCAGCATTTGGTCTGTAGAGGTTTCAGGTCAGCTTTCCAGCAGAGGCGTTCCTCCTAAGTACCCTGCGATACCTTGGAGTCGTTCTGTGGCTTTGGTTGTGAGAGCAGCCTGTCTGCTACAGGTGAGAGTCTTCCGCGGGTGGGTGTGAGGCCATGTAAAGTTTTGCCTCAAGAGAATTCACAAACAAGAGTTGATGCCCTCCTCCCTTTTGGACGCTGCAGTTCATAAAACATGATCAAAGTAATGTGTATGGGGTTTTTGTCCCGTCTTGCTTTCCTTACAAACATTTTCTTACAAACCATTTAATAGCAACAACTTTAACACAGAAAGGAACCTTTTTAGAGCAGCATAAATTTATTCTTAAGCTGGGTATCCTTATATAACCAAGAACATTTCCCAGTTCCTTCCAGCAATACGACACTTGCATGAGCTACGTACGATAGGGTTTTGACCACTGTTACTCAGTTTGCCAGGATAGTTTATAGAGGACTCTTTGAGTTGACTTTTTACTTACTGATTAAAGTGAGATCCATCCTCAGATGAACAGCCCATTTAGGAGATTCCAAAATTACATTCTTTGAAGGGAGTTTCCAAAATATTCCAGAAATGTTTTGAGCTTACAGGCAAATGTCAGTAGCCATTTAGCTTCCGAGGCCGGGACTGGAGAGTGTACTGGACGCGGGTGGGGTCTTGTGGCCCAGCAGGCCTCACCACTTCCCACCCTGCTGTACATAAGGTATGAAGCACGAGTCCCACAGTGACAGTGGGAACACACTGGAGCCTACCAGAGTGGAATTGGGGGTATACCACCCTGCGCGGGCTTGACCTCCTCTCCTGAGTTGAAGCCCTAACCTGTTAGAGTCTAGCACAGACAGCTGAAGCCAAGGCTGGAGACGGCTGAGAAGGGCCTGTCCGAGGTCATGTGTGGGTGGCAAATGGAAGTTTGGACCTAACCTTCCTGCCTGCCTCAGAGAGCAGGCGCATCAGTGCTTCGATTCTGGCGCCTTTGCTAGAACAAGTGAGTTCACCCCGTGGAGCAGACCTGCGGCCTCCACTAGGCTTAGTGCCTGGAGGAGGAGCACTCAGCAGGCTTGCTTGCAGGCAGCTGGAAAACGCCGCGCCGCGCCGCGCCGCGCCGCGCCGCACAGCACTGCACAGCACTTGTTCCTCCAGTGGGAGTCGTGGCCTCCTACCTCTCACTGCAGAAGTGCAAAGATACGGCTTTGGGAGGGAAAGACTGCCTTTACCTGCAAGCCCGTCAAAGGAATGGGCCGCTCTCACATTTAAGGAGCCAGCTCTGGTAAGAGTGGAGAAGGAGGTTTGTTTGTTTGTTGTTTGGAGACAGGCTCTTGCTGTGTAGTCCTGGCTGGGCTTGAACTTGCAGTGCTCCTCCTGCCGCAGCCTGCCAAGTGCTGGGATTGCAGGCGAGCACCATGAGGCTTGGCAAATGGAGATTAAGAAACAGGTCACTAAACCTAATCCACAGTTTAGCTTCTAATAATATCTAAACAGGTGCATGTTTTTCAGTAATGTCTCACCCAGTGATTTGTCTAAAATAGCAAAACTGAAAGTTCGCATCTTAGAAGCCTTGAACCAAAGTTGTTCCTGGTTTGAGCATGGGCTTCAGCAAGAAGCCCTGAAGAGCTAGAACTCTTGAATCATCAGGCTAGTTCTGAGTGCTTGTGTTGTGGAGGTTCCCCTCTCCCAAGCAATTCTGGCATTAAGGAATAAGTCTGCAATGACAGGGGAACATGGCCGCCTGGTCTTTGGGCCATGGGGAGATTCAGGTTAGCTTAGCTGGGCCTCAGGCAAGTGTAACAGGGAGGGAGGGGCAGCCAGGAAGTTACCCCAGTGAGGAGAGGGCAGAATTTTCTCCTGGGCTTGGGCTAGAGCGCAGAGGGACCGTGCCTTGAGGAGCTCACGTCTTAAGGCTGTTAGCCTGGTGTGTAGGCCATATGCACCGTGAGAGCACCCAGCAGAGTGAACCCTCTTTGAGGCTCATTGAGACCAACAAAGCAAGGGGCTGTCAAGCAAAGGGGTTGTGAGTCTCAGGGGATATAATGCAGAGGTGTCGCTTTAGCCGACCATATTGTGTATTCCTTCTTGGGATCTCACTAGTAACGTGTTTCTGTAGATGAGAGGTGCTTCCGGGATACTAGTTGGGTAGATGGGTTCGAGTGTGGGGCATCGTTGCACTGGTTTCCCATTTTCGTGATGAGATTAATTTTTCTGTCGCCAGACCCTTGAGATAAATGGCTTATGGTTATTCCGTGTCTGCTTCGTCTTTCACTCAGCATGATGTTTCACTATTAAAAAATGAACTTTCATCCAGGGTTGTCCGCTTATGTATTAAACATGATTTCCTTAGAAGACTGTTGTTATGATTCAAAACCATCTCATCCTTCAGTGGATTGGTCCCTCCGCATTTCAGGCGAAGCAATAATTGTCTAGGCTGCAAGTGTTTGTCATGGGCATTGAGTTTCTTCATACATTTTCTGAACAAACGGTGCCATCAAATCTCTAGAACCTGACATTGCCATTATCTCTGGCTGAGTCAGGAGTTTGTTGACTAAGGTAAATCAGATGTCTTTTCTCTGAAAGCAAATGGGCCGTGGAGGGGTTGGGGGAGGAGTGAAACAGCTGCGCCAGGACGCGCACTTGAGGCTGTGCTTCCAGCCCCGACTTCATTAGGCGCCTGGAGCCTGGCATCACATTTGTTTGTTTGTGCTGGGAATCGAACTCTGGGCCTCACCCTTGCCAGGCAGGGGCGGTGCCACTGAGCTACATCCCCCGCCCTGTGGCATCATTTAAGAGTTTTTTAGCTGCCAGCAAGTCGTCCAAAGTGCAGCCAGGTTGAGGCCTTCGAGTGATCCGTGTACCTTAGTCCTGGACACGGCAAGTGCACTGTGCATGGCCAGTAATGTCACTGAACCCTGAGTCAGACCGGAGACAGCTGCTGGCACATTTTACAGAGGATGAGGACTTCTAGGTCCTGTTAGTTACTGGGAGAATGAGAAATAATGCAGAACCAATATTATTCTGTTTTTCTGTTATATTGTTCAGCTTGAAAGAGTAGGTAATTCAAGACCTGTGGAGGGTTTTTTTTTTCCTTTGATTACAAACCTTTGAAATTGCATTTATTAGTGTCAACTGATAACTGGTCGTATCCTCAAATATGCTGTTATTGAATATAAGGTGTTTAGGTATTACAAAGCCATTCTTCATAGATTGAGAGTGCTGCTTTCCAGGTTCCCTCACAGATCTTCATAGATTAGACCACCCTTCTGGTTGTACAAGAGGGAAGTAACTGGCTGGGCTTGCCTGGTGCACGCCTGTCGTCCCAGAACTCGAGGCTGAGCCAGGAGGATTGCACTTAGTTCCAGGCTAGCCTGGGCTACATAGACTGGCCTGAAACATGTAGTGAGACCTTGTCTTAAAAAATACACACACACACACACACACATACACACACACACACACACAAAAGTGGTGTAACTGAGGGGAGTGAATAAATGGAATTTGTGGAAGGTGAAGGTGTAAGTTAGATAAGTTAAAGTGTAAGAATGAAACATTCAAATAATTTTTCTCAAAATTAATATACCAAAACACAACTGCATTTCCATCTCTATTGGTACTCAAAAAAAAACCCAAAAAACAAAAAAACAAACCAAAAACCTATTTGCTGGTTTGCATGAAGAGGAGAGTCCCTTCTCCCTACCACACTGGCTAGGCAGGACCAGATCTGAAGTTCTGGTGGAACCAGCCTGATAAAGTGGTAGAATCGGAGGTTGCTCTTTGAGGACAAGGTTGGGATGTGGTGGGGCTTCTGCACTGAGGGGGCTTTGTGGACTCCAGCTGTGTGGCTGTTCCTGGTTGAGTCTCTAGCGGCAAGGAATCCTCGCTGGCAGCTCTAGTTCTGCATTCCCAGAGTGGAGAGGCCGGCAGGGTTGCTGGTCTTAGCAGTTTGAGAATGTCACATATGGGCCCAGTCTCGTGCTTCCATACACCCCTTGACCCCTGTGATGGCAGTGTATGCCTCCTTTGGTGGGGACTTGGAGGGCTTGGTGCTGGATAGCTGTGAGTCTGGACAGATGAGTCTGGCCCATTTCTTTATCTGTAGAGCAAGGCAGTGGAACTAGAAAAATCTGCTCAGCGAGCCTATTTCTAAATGCATTCCCAAGCTAGCAGCACCATTTAAGCCAAAGGGCCCAGCTCCTCAGCCACATGCTTTGCAGTACAGCGTCACACTGTCGCCTGGGAGGCGGGAGACAGGAGGCCTGGGAGGTGGGAGACAGGAGGCCTACTTTGCTGTGAGCATCCTCTTTCCTAGCTCGTGAATGTCGAGAATTCAGTCTCTTTGTCCCCTCTGTTTGCCTATTTGTTCACTCACCAGTGTTTTAAACAAACATTATGTGGTATGCCAAGCACTCGCGTATGATGATGAACTAAACAATGCCTGCTTTCTCCTCGTGAAACGTATATCTACTTGGTGGAGACAGGCAGGAAACAGCACAATGAGCAGTGCACAGAAGTTATGTGGAATGTGAGGCAGTTATGACAGCAGACAGAGCGCGGACCTGGTGAGCGACAGCCGGGTGCTGTCATCAGGTTCTGCAGCGTCCCAGGGCCTGGGGAGGAGCGCGCATGCTGTCCTAGAGCACATCCTGCGCGGAGCAGCACCGTGTTCCCCATGTTGGGGCTGGCATGCAAGTCTGTGCTGTGCTTGGTTCTCACCAGATCTTCGGCGGGCTGCTGTCCGTAACTTTCAGGTATGCATGCAAGGCCTGAGCAAACACGAGGCATTGAGGTGACCATTACTGATTTTCAGTGATAGCTTGAAGAGAAAATGAGTAACAGCCAGCTATTCCTTGATTTATGTGATGGCTCTACTCCCAGATGTGCATGTGAGGGGTGTATGTGTATGTGTGTGTGTGTGCACATGAGTGTGCATGTGTATTTTTTACATTAAATACAGTTACATGGTTTTATCAATTGTAGGAGTAGTATAACATCTCCAGGTATACTGAAATACTGCAAGGAAGTTGTAACGCCAGATGTGGGGAATCCCTGATCTCAAAGGCACTGCAGTAGTTGCTCTGAACCGTATAGTGATGCTATCCCGTCATTCTTTTAAGTTTCCTTTTCTAGTCTGGTTTTGCAAAAAAGAAAAAAGTTTTCTGTGCACACTGAGATTACATGTATCTGTATTTTTTGTACCTCAACCAGTAGGAACCAAGCCACAGTTGCTTCTCAGACCAGGTCTCAGCCGTGCTGATCTGACGGCTCAGCACTTGGAAGTCTCTGGGGCTTTTGTTGCCTGGTGAGGTGCAGTCACTCTTCAGCTTGGGGTGTGCACAGGAGTGGGGGTCTCCCTTCAGTCTCGGCCCTGGTTGGCTCGCACATCTGTGTTCCGGGCGTCAGCCTTGCAGTCCCACAAAGCACTGGCTGATCTCTGTGATGTTTCTTTGCCTCACCCTGAACCTTAACATGAAGCAGGTTGTAACTCATGCATAATGTCGTAATATTTTGGGAAAGACGAAGTCTCTGGGGTGTCGCAAGATGAGGATCAGGAATGACTGTGTTCAAAGGCATCAAGACTTTTGTGGGTTTGGGGGCAGGTTTTAATTGGTTGGGCTAGAAGACTGCACAAAGCCAAAGGAGAGAGCAGGCCAGGGAAATCAGGATTGTGACTCCGAGCTAGACGTCCTTGTCCCACAGGCTGCTTCCTTCATAGAATCAGAAACTGATGCCTGGAGAAATTCAGTGCCGCACACACTTCACCTTCTTGCAGCTTTAGTCTGCTAAACACACACCAGTCTCAGGGGCGTACCCAAAGAATATCGGTTTCTTTGTACTTGGAGCTTCAAGAGGATAACCAAGAAGGCTTGCAGTCCTGTGGACGCAGGCGGGCGGGCGAGTGCGAGGCCTTATAGGTTGCTGTAGTAGGGCCTTGGAGTCCCTGCCTGCCTGCCTGCTCAGCCCTACCCTGGCCCCCTCTCCTCTCTCGCACCGTGCTGGTCCTGGGGGCCTCCGGCCCAGGGAATTAGCTTGTCTCACGGCCTTTGCATGACCGCTCCTCAGGCCTGGGAAGTTCTGCCTGTCCTCACGCTTCCTGGAGAGCTTGACTGGAATGGTGCTGTCAGGGAACTCTCATTGACTCTGTACAGCCCCTTCTGCCCTGCAGCCGCCAGGTCAGCCAGCTCACCTGCTCCGCTCCCACGTCTCCCCGTGTGTCTTTCGTAGCCCATACAGCAGTGTGTGGTCAGCTGCAAGACAGTGAGCTCCACGCAGGCAGGAGCTGCTTTCTTTTGTCCTGATTAGATGGGGGTGTTTCATGTAGTTACATAAAGAATCACACACTTTATTTAAAATTGCATTTATTGACAAATTTAAAATCTGGAGAACCCCTTTGCCCATCCAAAGACTTCATAAATATGGATGGAATAGCAGGTTTTTCATTTGAAAAGGTCATTTTGGAAACAGGCAAAGGTGACCCCCATAGGTGTTTGTCTCTGGGCTAAGAAGCAGTGAGATCTTTAAGTAGCCTGATCACCGTGGGTGGTGAGGTCACTTCATGTCCAGAATGTTCAGCTTAATCCCTCTATGCAATAGGAAGAAGTAGAATTTTTTTAAAAAGTATTTATTTATTTATTTATTTTGTGTGTGGCCAGCTCAGCCCACCAAGGGGCAGGGGCTGGCTGGCATGTGGTGCTGGGGGATTGAACCGTGGTCCCT
>NW_004524609.1:3672612-3684146 GCF_000260255.1 Octodon degus | reverse complement strand
ACTAGGCTAACTAGAAACTGATTTTGAATGTAGCATGTTACAGGCTTGTGGATAGTAAAATCTGCCTGCACCAAGTCATATGTGATTGAAGTTTCAATGAAAATACCTAATTGTTCACGAACCCTGATGCCCCAGAAGGTGAGGAGCCAGCTGAGGTCTAAGAAGTCGTGACAGAGACAGAGCCGCTGGGGTTCAGAGTGCGCTCGCTGGGCTGGAGTCACAGGTCACTCTCCAGAGGCAGGCAGTTCATTCTGAAAAGGAACCACATTGTGGTACAGTGAACCATCCAGTCGGCAGGAACACAAGGTACCTCAAGAAGTATGAGCGGCCCTCCTAACACTAAGATCTTCGTCACTTCAGACCTCAGCCCGAGGAGTCACCACAGGCAGCAAATCCTGTGTAGTACTGGAATAACAGTAATAACCGACACGCAGCGGCTGGGGTTTGATCTGCAGCATGCTGTGCCGACCTCACCCCCGCGGTACACTGAGACTGCGGTTGAGACTGAGTGTGCCTGTAAGTCCAGCTCTTTGGGAGGCTGAACACAGGCAGATCACTATGAGCCTGATCTACGTAGTGAGACCCTGTAGACCCTTACTAAAAAATACCAAAAAAAATTAATAACTGATGTGGATTGTAGTGCTCTGTATTTAAGGTGCTATGTAAAGTGCTGTTATTCTAAGAGCTTTTCATATATTGACTCATTAAAATTCCCTACCAACCCTTTCAAGTTGATTTTATTATTTCCATTTCATGGGTGAGAAAAGCAAAGCACATACTGGTCAGTGCTGTCCAAGGTGGTCTGAAAGCAGCACTAGGCCATGGCCTACGCCCAGGCGCCCCCTTGGACTTAGCCTGATCATCAGAAGATGCAGTGCTGTGTGTTTCCAGATGATTGAAATACAGTCCCAGAATTCAAAGTGTAGTAATGTTTGATGAAAACCTTTTTAGCAGTTATATATTCTTTCCTGTCTGTCTCTGTCTGTGTCTCTGTCTCTCTGTCTCTCTCTCTCTGTCTCTCTGTGTCTGTCTGTCTGTCTGTCTGTCTGTCTGTCTGTCTGTCTGTCTCTCTCTGTAGTCCAGGTTCTCGCTATGTAGTCCAGGCTGGCCTCAGATTTTCTGCCTCCATTTTCACAGTGCTGGGATTACACCTATATGCCGCCATGCCTGGCCCCTCATTCTTTCTTAACCACTGCAAAGCAAGCACATTTCAACCTTTCTGTAGCCGTTCCAGCTTGTCTCTTTGTCTCGGTCAGCACCAGCTGTTGTGCTCTTCTCCAACTCACAGTACCTGCATTCATTCCAGGACCGAGCCCACTGCGGCAGGCAGGGCAAGAGGGATGAGGGATGGGACGCAGTGGAGACTTGAGACAGAGTGGATGATCAGGTTTTGAGTAGTGTTTACTTTCTGATGATATCTTTGGCTGCCACCGGTTTCTTTTATTAAGTGATCCTCTTTACTGTTTATGTAACTCTTGCTTTTGAAATTCTTAGTACTTATTTTGTGCACGTAGCATTTACAGAGATGCTGTTATTTCTCAGTTTTCAAAAGAAGAACATGTTTGGGAGTTTAGCATGGTGCAGATGCCTGTGTAGCCTATTCCGTGGACCCAGAGAAGTTGGCGGTGAGGTTGGATGACCTCCTGAGCAGAAGGGGCCCGCCTGGGGTGGTGACGTTGGGAAGAGAGCTTCCCGGGGAGATAGATGTTGCTGACAGCAGAGTGTACCCTACAAAAATGTGTCCCCGCCGGCCCGGTCCTGCTTAGCCGATCGTCGTTTTTCAAGAGTGAGTTCTGCTCCTTGATGCCTGGAAATGCCTCTTCCTTGGACCCAAAGGCTTGATATCCCATCACTGGTACTTCTGTTCCGGTTCTGCTTCCTGCTGACCACTTGATTAGCCAGAGAGAGCAGCAGTGTATGGTGTGGGCCAGTTCCTCCGTGTGCGCGTCTGCCTTTCTTTCTTTCTTTCTTTCTTTCTTTCTTTCTTTCTTTCTTTCTTTCTTTCTTTCTTTCTTTCTTTCTATGTATTTAGTACAGGGTCTACAGTCTTACTGCACAGATCAGACTCATAGTGATCCTCCTGTTTGCAGCCTCCCAGGCGCTGGGATTACAGGCGTGTGCCACCATGGCCAGTCTTGTGTGTGCATCTTTTACAGAAACGTCCACGTACGAGCCACAACTCTAGACTTGGTTGTGCCTGTGCAGTTTTCCAAGCAGTTTCTTATTCTTTCCTATCTCTGTCCAACTAAGTGAGAATTGTAAAAAGATTGCCTCTTAGATGAGCTTACAAAGTAGAAATAGCTAGGTGTAGTGTGGCACATGTGCTAGGGAGGCTGAGGTGAGAGGATCCCTGGAAGTTCAAGGTCATCCTGGGCTGCGTAGTGAGCTCAAGGCCAGCTTGAATGAACTATACCTTACTTCTTCTTCTTTTTTTTTTTTTTTTTTTGAGGTACTGAGGATTGAACTCAGGACCCTGCGCTTGCCAGGCAAGGGCTTATTCTACTGAGCTATCTCCCTGGGCCTATGCCTTACTTCTTGAGGCCCATCAGTTTATCACTGGCCACTGAAATGGTCTTGCTGTTCACAGGAGCTGTGTCGTGCTAATCAGCAACATGTGTCTCCTTGGCGCTGACCTTACAGGAATGGTTGGCTTCCTCGCGCCACTTGGCAGTGGCGGCTTCCTTTTCATCATCCTTCATGAGGGAGCATCTTTTTAGGCTGCTGAGTCGCTGCATTGTACAGCCTGGTGATTGTGGTTAATAACTGTATTGTGTACACTTGAAATTTGCTAAAAGGATAGATTTTAAATATTCTCACCACACAAAAATATAACACATACATAGGCAACCAATTTGATAGTTTGATTTAGCTGCTGCACAATGCATATGTCCACCAGAACATCATGTTACACACTGTAAGTATGTGCTGTTTTTATATGTCAGTTAAAAAATAATCAAAATCTGGACTGGATGTGTTTGTAGGGTATGAACTTTTATGGTGGTTAAGATTTTCGGCCTTTGTGGTATTATTCCCACCTACTTAGATCTATAGTGAGAGACCATGAGTGTTCATCTAGAACATTCTGAAAGACCCCGCCCTAGATAATTTGCAGTTCTGTTTGGTATATTGGGTGTTCTTAGAGAATCTACACATTACGTTTGGTCTTATCCACAAGTCCAACCCTCCTATCAGCAACAGAAGACTGATCATCATCTATTCTGGCAGGATTCAGAGGAGAGCTGGAGGCCTGGAGTAATTTAAGCTTACAGTTCTCGGAGAACCATGGTTTAAAGTAGCAAAATTACAATGTGGTGCACTGAGCGCAGGGCCAGAGTGTGAGGGAGGGACCTGAAACCGGCCCCATGTCTGCGTTAGCTGTCTGTGGTGCCTTGGACGAGTCCCTTGGGAGAGAGGGACCTGAAACCAGCCCTGTGTCTGTGTTAGCTGTCTGTGGTGCCTTGGATAAGTCCCTCGGCCTCTCTGGGCCTTGAATCTCCACTGTGAAATGAGAGGGTTGAGTAGGGTGTTCTCTTCGACCCTTTTCATCTCGAAAATGACATATCCTCAGAGCAGCAAGCGGTCCCTGGTGTGATCTGTGCTGGCCAGGTCGCATGGGCTCAAATGATTATTGGGCTGATGGAAAGAGGAGGGTGGCATGGGGGACTTGGTCAGTGAGGTGGATAATCCTCCTGGCTGAGTCAAACAGTGCGGCTTCTGACTGGGAAGTTGGTCCAGCCAGCTGTCTCAAACAGAGCTGTGTTTCGTGTTTGACTTTCATCATAAAACTTGGCAACATCTGGTAAGGTGCAGGTGGCAACTATGTCATAAATACAGTTGTTTGTAGATAATTTAATTTAACTAGAGTCCTTAATCCATTTTCTACTTGATGTCTTCTCTGTCCACTTAGCCTGCTCCCCCTCCCAGAGAAGTCTAACCTTACATAGAGAGCCAAACTGACAGTTTCAGATTCGTTGCTATTATCAGGAGTGAAAATTTTATATCTCTGAGACTTATTTTCTGTTCTCTCGCGGTTTCCACGTGAAGGTTTCTTTGTGATGAGTTGAACTACACGTGAGTATCCATACTGAAAGGAATGAAGTGTGGCTTTCTGTAGGGCTGGTAAACAGTTGAAACCTTTCTTAGTTTAGTTTACTTCTTCATTAAAGTAAGGTGTTTGTTTTTTTTTTTTTATTTTATGTATTTGGTACAGAGTCTCACTGTGCTGCTCTAACTCCTAGTGATTCTCCTGTTTCAGCTTCCCCAGTGCTGGGATTACAGATGTGTGCCACCATGCCTGGTCTTGGTGGCTGGCTCGGCATGTCTAGGGTGGGGCTGGCACGGCATGTGGTACCAGGCATGGAACCGGGGTCCTTGCCCTTGGCTAGACAGGCACTTATACTGATGAACTTTCTCCATGGCCCAAGTTTTCTTGATTGTCATTAGATTTTGTTTTGGTTTTGGTCCTATTGATTGAACCCACGACCTTCACTCTGAGCTATGTCCTTAGCCCTTTTTATTTTTTTGTTTTGAGACAAGGCCTCACTAAGTCACTTAGGCAGAGCTTGTACTTACCATCCTTCGGCCTCAGCTTCTCAGAGCTCTGGGATTACAGCTGTATGCTCACTTGCCTTGCTTGATTGTCCCTAAATCTAAATTGTGGTCATTTCCCTTTAGTAAAGACAACAAAAAATATTGGCAGTACCTGCATTCTGAAGCTAAGTCACTAGGTGATTGTGTAACCTTGGGTTTTAGTTTTCATAGCTAGAAAGTGGAGGGCTTGGCTCTGTGCCTCTCAGAGTCTTAGGAGCCTTAGGGTTTTGCCCTGTCCTTTGTTTTTCTTTTATTTTGTTTTCTTTTCTTTTCTGTGACAGAGTCTCACTGTGCAGTTCAGGCTGGGTGTGAACTCACAGTGTAGCCCAGGCTGGCCTCAAACTCCTGGCGATCCTCCTGCCTCAGTCTCAAGTGCTGGGAGAAGGTGTCGCCGCCACGCCCAGCCAGGCCTTGTTTCCTGACTGTGGTGTGGTAAAGGGCTTCCCAGAGGACCTTTTCAGGTCCAGCTGTATTTTTTCCTCCCCTAGTGGCAGAGGGTCCATGAAGACAAACAAAAGTATAACTGATGAATAGACATTTCGCCTGGGGCCCAAAAACCAGTTTGGGGGGAAATACTTTCACCTCTTATGAAATTACCATGCCTCTGTGCTCAGGAATAGAGCAGGCTTATGAAGTACCTTCTGTCGGATCACTGAAGAAGAGGAATCACCTGAACCGAAGAATTCTAACTGTCTTGGGTGGTGGCTAATTGCACCATACCCCAGTTGCCACAGTAATAGTTAACTCTCAGCAGCTTAGTTCAGAAGCCACGCGGCACAGTTCAGTTAGGCCTTCCCTTACTGCATCGCAGCAGTACTTGACTCTCCTCCAAAGCAAACTTTATGGCTACTTTTATTGACGTAATATCAGGAAACATGAGCCAATGGACTGGTTAGAGGGAACCATCTGGTTGATGGATTATTGTTGACCTGCACATGGGTAAACAACATAGAACAGAATTTGGAACAGTTTCAAAGTTAGTCCTAAACCCTTAAAATATAGTCAAATTAGAAAAGTCTCACTATCACCAGCATTTTATTTCTGTTCTTAATCTTCTTTCCAGTTCAGTATACAGGTGACAAAAGCGGGGAGATTTCTATGTTATTGCATATGTGTAACTTCACGAAGTCTCCATTTGTATGAGTATTCTGCTATTGGATCAGAAGTGTAAATGAGGTCGGGGTTGGATCAGAATTTGATTGGAATAAAAAATCTTTATATTTGTCTAATCAGGCTTTTATGTAAGATGCTTTTAACCTGGGCACTGTGACACTTGCCTGTGATCCCAGCTATGTGGGAGGCTGACACAAGTTCAAGGACACCCTGGACAACATACCAAGTGTCTCTGTCTCTGTCTCTCTTTCTATATATAATATAACTTTAAGGGCTTGGGACTTGGGCTGTAGCTCAGTGGTGGAGCATTTGCCTCACATGTGTGAAACTCTGGGTTCGAAACCCCAGTAGCACATACACATAAAGGATACTTCTAGAGGAAGGCTTTTGATCACTGATGGGGGAGAGGTTTCATTCCTCTGGGCCACATGAGCCTTCTCTACCGCTGAGAGAGCTACATGTAGTGCATTGAAAGGTTGATTATGCCAGTTGATGCTCCCTGGTGAGTTCTTTGTAGTTTTTTGGCCCTCATTTGGCACAGTTGCCAACTGTGTGGTCAAATGACATTAGAAAGGTGGTACTGTGCAGTGTACTTTTGTAAAATAGCCAGAACCTGCAGCCCAGCATTGTTTACAGTCTGAAGTAGGTAATATTATTGCAAATAGAATTGTACACATAGATGTCCTTTTTTTGAATATAATTTGATGTCCACCATACTGTTACAGAATGCAGTAAGGCCCTAACTTACAAATGATGAGTTCCGTTGCAGAATTGTTTGTATATCAGATTTATTCATTAGCAGACAAAGTGAGTCTTTTTTTTTTTTTTAATTTATGTGTTTGGTGCAGGGTCTCACTATGCAGCTCAGATTCATAGTGAACCTATTTCAGCCTCCCCAGAGCTGGGATTACAGGCATGTGCCTAGTCTTGGTGGCCCGCTCAGCATGCTTGGGGTTCCGGGGTTGGTACAGCATGTGGTACCAGAGATTGAATCGGGTCCTTGTGCTTGCAGCTATCTCTATGGCCCTGGTGGTCTTATACACCTGAGAAAGTTTGCAACTTGAATGTTGGTAAATTGGGGACGTACTGTACTATTTTGAGGTACTTCCTGCTGATTGATATTATTGCGTAGATATTATGTATTGTCAGAAAAAGCCCTACAGGACTTTTTTTTTTCTTGAGATAGGTTGGCCTTGAACTCAATATGTAGTCTAACCTGGCTTTGAACTCCTGCTTCAGCCTCCTGAGGGCTGGCATCACAGGCATGTACCACAATACTTAGCTTTGGGCTGGTGTCTTGTTTGGCATACCAGGAAGTATGAGTCTGATAGTTCTTAAAATCAGCTGATCTACCCTGTGGGTTTCAGCCAGTTGGAGTCAGCAGAACAATGCAGTCAGCTTGCCATTGTCCATTACTAGCCCTGCTTTGTTGATCATCGGACACCGCTCCCCTCGCCGCATCTGCACTGTACACCCTCCGTCCTCCCATGCCTCTGCCCGTAGGTCCTTTGGCATGGACAAGTCCCTCCACGTGTTACTGTGTGGTGATGATTACAAGCTTTCACATGTGAAATTGATTATTCTGTATTTGGTGATGTGCAGCTTTAGGTTTTTTTTGGGTTTTTTTTGTGGAATGGGGGATTGAACTCAGGCTTTTGCGCTTGCCAGGGGAGCGCTTATTCTAGTGAGCCATCTCCCCGGCCCCTGTGCAGCTTTAATTGTTCTCAGGATTTCGTGTCTTCTAGCTGGGTAGTGAAACACAGTGCCCTGGAACTCTTCCTTGTGGAGCCCTGCCCTCACTCACTGCTGCCCTGAGTCCTGCCCACACTGTGTAAGGTGTGCACTAGCCCATCTAGGGATCTGAGCCCTGCAAGGAACCCCTCAGTGCTAAAGGCAGCCTGTTGGTGACACGCTCTGGGGCCCGTGGTCTAGGTACACATGGCATTGTCTAATCGTACTCTCCTGGAAACATGCTGATATTCTTGCTAGTGTTAAACAAATGCTGTGTTTTTACTTTGAAAGAATGGTTTTCCTAACCTTGAATAAACTTTTTCTTTCCTTTTTCTCATTTTTTCTTTTTTCTGTTTGTCTGTTTGTGTCTTTGTCTCTGTCTCTGTCTCTCTTTTCTTTCTTTGTTTGGAGGGTCTTACTGTGTAGCCCAGGCTAGCCTTGAATTCGTGGTAATCTTCCTGCCTCTGCCCTCCAAATTGAATTAAGTTCCTTAACCTTAAATAAGGTGAAAGATTATGCACTATAACAGTAACTCAACGAGCATAGAGATGTTGGTTAAAACAACAGCACACCCTGGCAAGTGCATGGGTCTGAGTTCAATCCCCAGTTCCACTAAGAAAAAAACAAACAAACAAACAAACAAAAAAACAGCACAAAAGTATGCATAGGAAAAAAAACCCTAAATAAATTCTAGAAATTGGTATGATATTTCTTAAAAAATTGTTATTAACCAGAGTGTTACTTTTTTTTGTTGTTGTTGGAACCAGGGATTGAACTCAGACCCTTATGCTTGCCAGGGAAGCGCTTATTCTACTAAGCCATCTCCCTGGCCCTCATAGTATTATATTCTAATGTTATAAATACTATAGTCTGAGCTGGGTGTGGTGGTGCATACCTGTAGCCACAGCACTTGGGAGGCTGAGGCAGGAGGGTCTCATAAGCATGAGGCCAGCCAGAGCTAGATGGTAAGACCCTGTTTAAAAAAAAAAAAGTCCATTGGGTAGAAATGGGGAGGGGAGAAGAATGATAGACGAGACTTTTAGCTCCTTATCACACTAAAGTAGCGTTATTGTTGCCATACAAATTTAGAGATGTTGGGCTTTGATGGAAAAGCTTAGGGCTCTGTTGTTCACAGTGGGGGTTCTTCTGGGTGTCTTGTTTTGAGAGGGTTTTGCAGCTGGAACAGAGACAGCAGTCAAGTGCAGAAGGCTGCGTGACTGTGTGGAGGTGTCGTTGCGTGGTGCCGTCTCCCTACTGACACTGGTTAGTACTGATACTAGTGGAGATGGAAGGTGTGCGCTCTTTCATCAGCTTGTTCCTGACCTTTGTCTTTAGATATCAGTTGACCTGGAAACCAGATCGGAAATGTGTGTCTGAAATCTATAAATTTCTTTGGAAAAGAAGCATTTCTGCAGCCCTTGGTGAGGAGCATCCAGCTACCCTGGGTTCTGAATCTCGGGGGACTGGCAGGGCTCCTGCTCTCCTGTTGGGGGGCACAGGTGTGAGGGAGCAGATTACAGAGCGCTGGGGAGGGGGACCCAGCCTCGGGCCAGCCCGCCCACCAGAAGGGGAGCTGGTCTCCAGCTGCCTGGCCAGCCCCCAGCACCGGTTAACACTTACATTAGATTCCATTTTACTTCCTGTTTTTTTTTTTGTTTGTTTGTTTTTGTTTTTTTTTTTTTTTGTAGAACCAGGGATTGAACTCAGGCCCTTGTGCTTAGATTCCATTTTACTTCTTTTTGTGCTGGGTAGACACACTCCTACCTGCCTCTTTGCAACTCTCTTCTCTGAACACTTTTTGTATACAGAGTTATTTCAGAGGTTATTTTAGAAAATATCGTTACTGGAAATATTAGTTGATTAATGGAAGATAACGAATGATCAGCGGAGTTCAGAGTTTGGAGAATGATCACATTGTAAATGACTGTCTCATCTCTGCTGGAAGTCGGCAGCTACTCCTGTCCCTGTAGTAAACACAGCGTGCTTTTATGAGATTTGAAGCTGCCAAGCCTGGTGGAGCATTTTATGATCGAGGCAGCGAACAGCTCAACTCCCTCCTGATACTACATTTGTTCTCCTGAGGGGAGACTCGTTAAACCTTCTGAGCCAGACATGGTAACACTCCCTGTGATGCCCACATTCAGGCAGCTGACACAAGACGGATCACCCACACTCCACGGTGCCTTCAAGGCCGGCCCGAGCTAATTATGAGACTGTTTCACAAGTCCAGTCAAGCCCCCTCTGAGCAGGGCCATCATGAGCACTCTGCCCCACTAGATCTCATATGTGAAACGGGCTGGTTTTCCCTTGTCATCTGTAGCATGAGCCAGGCCTCACAGCCCTCATTCGGGTCATGCATTTCTCAGCCGCTCTCCGGCCACCTCTGGAGGGAAGGTGTGGGCAGCTGGCGGTCTGTGGGGACGGTGAACTCACCCTGTCATTCTCACCCTCTGCAGTGTTGCTGTGCATCTAGAAGTCATTGTCACAGCCAGGAGTGTATATTCCAGGGTTTTAAACCCAAGTCACATTTCAGAGTCAGTGTGGAGCAGATTGCAGGTTCCTTTTTCCTACTCTCTGGAAACTGTGTAGCTGGAGGGCCCGCTACGATTTCATCTGCTGTAGAGAAGAGCGAGTGCTGAGGACTGAGCTGACTGGGTAGAGATGATGAGTAAATCCATTATTGTTGAGCAGTGTTTTTTGATGTGCAGGAACAAATAGTTCTTCGCTGGGCTCAGTATCATAAGAGTCATCTAGAAGCATATTTAATTCATGTTAGGTACAGCAGCTATATTTGAAGGCAGCTATGGAAAGCTAAGAGTGCGTAACAGGCATGTGTCTTAACGAGAGAGCGCATGACACCGTTCAGAGTGGCCTCCCAGCGTCTGAATGGGAGGGGTCCAAGAACCTCCAAAGAGCAGAACTAGCATGTTGTGAGAGGCTGGGGCGTCGCTGCGGTCACTGCGGACACTGCGATTACTGTCGGAGTGCTCACTGCCACGGCCAGCTTCCCTCTAACCTGAATGCGTGAGATTTCTGGAAGACTACATGAGTTGTGTGATGAGCATTTTACTCCGATTCACCAACCAGCCATAGACAAGGCCCTTCCCGTGCTCTGCCAGACACACAGTCAGAGTGGTGTTTTGTGTCCCTCCTGGTAGTCAAGGAGCCCTGAAATGTTTTAGTGAGCCATGAGCCTTCAAATATGAACACTGAGAAAGTACACTGGGGCATTTAGCTTGTTACTGGTGCACTGTAGGCTTCAGTAACAATAAATTCTTTTATTCTTGGAGACATACAGTCTGATTGGGAGGTGTCTGTGACCCTACACTCGTCTTTTGCTAAGTATGCGTACACAGAGGTGGCCGAGTTGCCTGCTAACCTGGAGTGGAAGGAATGGGCGTCTCCTGAAAGTCAGGTGCTCGCTGCAGCCCACTTAAATTCCAGCTTCTCTCCCACCTGCTGACCTGCACATCTCTGTTCTAGTTTATGGAAGATTCTTTGCAGATTACACAATCATGTTATTGAAAATTCCAAAAACTAGAGGTGAAAAAAAAGTTGCTATAATTTTGCAGTATTTTCTTCGTCTTTTTCCTATCTGCATTTAAAAAAAAAAAATGATGTGGAGGTGTAAACTGTTTGGTTGTTAGGGACAGAAATCTAATTCCAATAAGCTTAAGCAAAGAGGGAAATTTATTTATTTGTTTGTTTGTTTTTTGAGTACTGGGAATTGAACTCGGGACCTTGCACCTGCCAGGCACGCGCTGTGCAGCTGAGCCATCTCCCTGGCTTCAAGGAAGGGGATCAGTGCAGGGAGGGAGGGAGCTCTGAGCTGGGGGAAGCACAGTGGAAGCCAGGGTATTACTGCAAATCTGAGTCGCATTCTTCTCAGGCCTCTTTTTGTTGTTTCTTTGTCCTTCCCCTGCTCCCTGCTCTCTCGGTTTGTGCCCAGAACTCTCCCATGTTTACCTCTTTCTGCTTCTGCCACCTCGTCCAGCTCCGTCCAGCTCCGCTCCATGTGGATCCTAACTGCTCCCCAATAAAGTCATTGTTCCTTTGGTGACTGTTTGGGGCAGGGGGCTCTCTGCTTCCTGGCCCGGGGG
>NW_004524609.1:3657692-3672512 GCF_000260255.1 Octodon degus | reverse complement strand
TGTGTACAGCTTCTGTTCTCATTTATTCAGTCTCCAGGCTTCTCACCTGAACATAACCCAGCCATCCCATGGCAGGCCCATTCCTCTCCGGGAGGCCTTACCTCGTTCAGCTGCAGCCCTGGTGATCTTGGTTTAGGCCCAGGTGCTCTGGGCTGAGCAGCTTCCTCTCGCAGGGTGAGCAGGTCCAGGTGTAGCAGATCCTCCTCTGGCTCCCGTGGGCTAAAGTAATTGTCATGATTCCCCAGGTGGTGAGTTCTGGGTCCTCACGCGGTGGTGGGCAGGCACCCGCCTCAGAGCTCTGTTCACTGGTCCCTGGTCGCGATTAGTCTGCTGGTTAGAGAATGAAAGGCAGGCTGTTCTTGATCAGGTTCCAGGCTCTGTGCGAAGAACAGGCAGGCCATGGTGAAGTCCCGCAGTACTTCTCCCCTTCCGGGGAGTGGGCTGGCCCGAGGCAGTGAGAGCTGAACCTCTTCTCCTCCAGCCTGCCTTACTCCTGAGAGAAGGGCTGGGCAAGAGCAAGATTCTGGAATGCGCCTTAACACCCTCTCTTCTCCTTGGTCTCGCCATGGAAAGGGAATGCAGGGACCAGCTGCCCCAGGCTGCCCTGTAGAGGGCCATGGGGCCTTCCTTTTAGGGTTAACTGGCATCAGTCAGCCTTTTTTAAAAAAAATATACTAGGACTTGAAATCTGGACCACACGCTATTCAGGTAGGCGCTGTGCTGCTGAGCTACATTCATAGCCTCATTCTGCCTCTTTGCGAGAGTGACCAGTCGCTCTGAGGTCAGGTTCGCATGCACAAGTAAACCTCAGCAGTCTTTTTGTGTTTAATACTAAAAGCCAGCCATACTTTTTTTTTTTTTTAACGTATTTAGGACATGGTCTACAGGATCTCACTGTAGATGAGACTCCTAGTGATCCTCCTGTTTTCAGCCTCTCAAGCGCTGGGATTTACAGGCACGTGCCACCACGCCCAGTCTCAAACACTGTCTCAGTGCACCCCAGGGGCAGGGCCAGCATGGCATGCCAGGGGTCAAACCCTGGCCACTGTGCTCTGCCTAAGCAGGTGCTTTAGTCCACTGAGCTATCTGGCCGGCCCTCAGCCATATTTCTGTATTTTAAAAATAGCATTTATGTTGGGCATGGTGGTGGATACCTGTAATCCCAGCACTTTGGGAGCTGAGACAGGAGGATTGCATGAGTTCAAGGCCAGCCTGGGCTACAGAGTGAGTTCAAGGTCAGCCTGAATTATATAGCAAACCTTATCTTAAAAAAGACAATAGGCTGGGCATGGTGACACATGCCTGTAATCCCAGCATTTGGGAGGCTGAGGAGGATTGTTGTGAGAGTTTGAGACCACCTGGGCTACAAAGTGAGCTCAAGGCCAGCCTGAACTGCACTAGACCCTGACAAAAGAAGAAGAGGAAGAGGAGGAAGAGGAGGAAGAGGAGGAAGAAGAGGAAGAAGGAAGAAGAGGAAGAAGGAAGAAGAGGAAGAGGAGGAAGAAGAGGAAGAAGGAAGAAGAGGAAGAGGAGGAAGAGGAGGAGGAGGAGGAGGAGGAGGAGGGCCAAGCAAACATGTATGCCTAAATTCATACAATTGCGGTGTAAGCAAATTGTGTTGACCTGCTTTTAATCTAAGGTCCACCTGCAGGACCAAGCTCATTTGCTGGACAGCATAGTGATGGAGGAAAAGAAAAAACAAATTTTGAGGGGGAGGAGAGATCATACTTAGGTCCTTGCACTTGCCAGGCAGGCGTTTGCGCTGCTGAGCTATGTCCCCGGCCCAGGAAGAGAAAAGCTGATCTCAAGGGTGTCCTTGCTGCCGGCCCAATGGCAGCGGAGAAGCCTTACCTAGGAAACCTTCGCGGTTGTCCTGCACGCTCGCACATGTGCACTCTGCTGCTCCACGGAGAGCAAGCGGGGATGAGGGCAGAGCCAGAGCAGGCGGACCGAGATCTAATCTGCCCGTGTAATTATAACCATGGTGCGCAGCCCGTTTGGACTGTGCGCCCGTCACCAGCTGACGTATAGAAGCAATGCCGTCAAGTTCTGCGTTAACGCTCATGCAGCGTTTCTTCAGGCATGTGTGTCTTAATTGATTTTAGCCTTTGGGTGTCATGGAGCATTGTTTCTTTCTGCTTTTTTGTCTTGTCTTGTTTTTAAACGGGATATAGTAAGTATTATATATTTTTTGCTGTCTAGGATCCTTTCTTTAGCGGATAGAAACAATTACAAGCTCTTAAAGTAGAGGAGACTGAGCCACAGGAGCGCCGCGCCGGTCCTCAGCCCTGCGGGACTTGAGGCCTCCTGAAGCTGCCGCACAGGCGCACGTGCCCCCAGCCGGGTGTGCTTCTCGGCGCACCCAGCGATGGAGCGAGACACAATTTTATAGTCTTCGGCTGTTTTCGTAAAATAGTTTGCTTTTTATCGTTTGAACAGAAAATGGTATGCTTTAAATTGTATTTTGATTAATAAGAAATACCTGGAAATTAATGCTTTTTATTTTATAGCATGTTTTTAGTGGAAGCTTGATGTTTTATCACATAAATTATTTAACAAAAGCTATTTTCCTATTTGGTTTTGAACATATTTTCCTAATTATTTTTCTCTAATTCTTCTTTGTAAAATTTCAAAAGTAAGTGTGTGCCAAGGGATGGATGTTAGCATCCTTTTTTTTTTTTTTAAATCATGGAGTCTTGGGCGATGGCCAGGCTTAGAGATTCGATCGGACCTGAGAGCGGGGGCAGGGGAGTGCTGTCGGCTGCCCTGGACTTTGCAGCAGTGCGATACTTGCCTTTTCTGCGCTGGGGATTGACGCCACCTGACACTTGTCAGGCCGGCACTCACGCCGCCCGCCGCGCGTTTCCCAGCCCTGCTAGCGCTGCAGCGCTGCGATGCTTGTGTGCGCCTTCCTGCAGGGAGGACCGGTGCTTCGCTGGAGCAAGGGGCCTGCGCCAGTCCTGACTCTGCCGTGCTGTGTCAGCTTGTCCCGCGAGCTCAGCTTGTCCATCTGTCGGGTGGAGGGTTTTCCGAATTACTTGGGGATGATGGACTGCGATTGCTTGTGCAAAAATAAAGAGGCTTGTTGCCAAGAGATTCTTCTGCGTCCCACTGCAGGTTTTGGTAAGCGCCAGCACCGTGACTCTACCTGAAACCTTGCTGTTTGTATCCACACTGGATGGAAGCTTACATGCAGTCAGCAAGAGGACAGGCTCGATCAAATGGACTTTAAAAGAAGGTAATTGGATTGGGGCTTTGGGTGGTGTGGACGTTTGGCTAGCTGCTTTCAAGTAAACCTACTCCCGAGAAAGAAAAATGGTTGTGCTGTTTAAAACATGAGAAGAGAATGGAATAAAGAGAGCAAGAGGAATTCTACTCAGAGTGCATGACCACAGCCTGAATTGTGGTTATCCACAGAGAGCGTTGGCTGAAGTCGTGTCATAAGCTACTGCTGCTCTGTCCACACTTGGTGTTTAGGTAGCTCTAGGGTTTTCCCTGAACACCTTCCCCGGCTGGTCTTTCTGAGGACATGCTGCGTTCGATGGTTAAGTTCTAATGATTAGAGTCTTGTAGTGGTAACTACAAGAAGATGCCTGCTTAACTCCTCAAATTACTCATTTGTTTTTATAGAGCCCGAAATAACTGAGGGCTGTACGATGTGACATCCATCCAGGGTCACCACTTTATTGGGCTACTGTGGAGGGGGAGTAGGGCCCTGTGCACATTTCCCATCAGTCCCACGTGTGCACCTTCCGATCCTTTTTCCTTGCGGAGTGAAACCTTGGTCTGGGAAGTTAATTGTATTGGGTTTCCAAAGTAATCTTGTGAGATAAAGCCGTGCACCTCAGGATTTGGGACTCTCACTGTCACTTCTGTTGTTCTGTCCAGTAGTTATTCTCATTTGACCCTAGCTCGGGTCTCACTGGCATGTTCTCTTTTGTCACCGCTCTGTGGCTGATACATTTTTATAAACACAGCAGTTAGTTTTTCTTTGTCAGGAGAGCGTTCCCGAACAGTCCTCTAACGGAAAAGTATCACTGACACGTCCCCATGTCACCTCGGCAGCACACTCGGTTCCGAGCCGTGGGTGAGGGCAGCCGGGGCACTGCAGCTTGCTGCCTCAGCCTCCACGCCTACTTGGATTGGCAAGAACAGGTGCCTTCTCAGCCGGGGGCTTTACCACACAGCCTCGGAACAGCGTCTGCACTGTCTTTCATGCTCAACCCTTTCAGTGCTTTAAGATGAAAGCAGACGACTTTAAATTTCGGAGTTTCCTATTTTGTGCGGGGTGAAGATCAGCAAGTCTGTTTTGGCTTGAGGAACACTTGGCCGTTGACCTCCAGGCCCAGGCCCCTTTGGGCCAGTGTCTGCAGGCCACCCTGCTTGCCCTGAGCTGCTTCACTCTGCTCTGCCTGCTCTGCGCACGTGGGCTTCAGCTGGTCTTCTCCAGGTCTGCAGGTGGCTTTGGCTGCACCCAGCACACCTGTGTCCTGCTGGGCTGTCACTTGTTCAGATACACAAACCAGTGTGTTCTTTTCTGTAACTTGGAGCTAAAAGGACTTAGGTCTTTGTTTTTTCTTTTCCCTTCCATTTAATGTGTAATTAGAGAATCATAGGGAAAGGTACTGTTTGGGGATACAAAGAAGAAATAGGGAGGCTTTGTCTTTGAGATGTCCATGGTCTGGTGGGGAGGAAGCGCAGGTGTGTACACCTCAGCCAGAGCAGGGGCCTGCAACCCCTGGGAGAGGCACTGTAGTGTGCTGGGAGCCCGCCTCGTCCAGGGGCAGGGGCGGCTGTGCCTGTGGTGTGGTGGGAGGGAATCTGGGGGCTGGGGGCTCGGCCAGGGACCAAGATGTCTACAGGAGCTGGCAGAGGCCAGAGGGCCATGGTCATCAGGTTGTCCTTGGTGAGTAGGAAGCTGAGAACTACTAATGTGCTGGAGCAGGTGTGTGACTCAGCCAGAGTACGCACACGTGTGTGTGTGTGTGTGTGTGTGTGTGTGTGTGTGTGGGCGTGTGTGAGTAGAGACTGGAGGGTAACTGAAAAAGGGAAGGGGTGGAAAGGATGAGAGAGGTCCAGACAGAAGGAGCAGCAGCCCCTGACTTAGTAGGGGGGAGGAGTTTAACAGCACTTTGGTTTTTGGGTACCTGGTATTGAACGCAGCACCTTGAGCTTGCTAGGCAGGTGCTGAGCCACTGAGCTCCATCCCCAACCCCTAACAACACTTGAAAAAAGAATTAGACAAATCTGAGTAAGGTCTAACAATTTCAAGTAGTAGTCATTATGTCTAATGGCTGAAGTCTAAATGTTATTGCTTTGCTAAGAATAAAGTGGCCTATAAAAGTTAAATTCAGGGCCAGGGAGATGGCTCAGTGGAATAAGTGCTTCTCTGGCGAGCGCAAGGGCCTGAGTTCAATTCCTGGTTCTGCCAAAAAAAAAAAAAAAAAAGTTAAATTCAGCCCTGAATTATCAATAGTTTCAATTTCTATTTCTATACAAAGGTTAGTGGCGGCAAGCTGGGCATGGTGGTACAGAGCTGTAATCTCAGCTACTCAGGAGACAGGCAGAAGGACCACAAGTTCCAGGCCACGTTAGTATGCTGCTGTCTAAAAATACCGGACATGGAGACCCATGCCTGTAATCCTAGCCTTCAGGAAGCTGAGGCAGGAGGATGACCAGGAGTTACAGGCCAGCCTGGCCTACTCAGGAGACTGTGTCTCAAGACAGCAACAACAACAACAAAGGAGGTTTTTCTTTTTTGTTTTTTGTTTTTAAACAAAATAAAACACTGGGGTTGTAGCTTAATGCCTCTTGGGTTCAATTTCCAGTATTTCAAAAAAAGAAAATTAAAAAACTAAGAAACTGAGAAACAGGGAGAGAAAAGGAAAAATATATTGGCACTCTGGTACTCTGAGTTGGCAATTTGATTTTAGCCTTACAGTTATAACTAAAGATTTTGAAATTGGTATTCTGGTTGCATGAAGTGGCCCATGCCTGTGATTCCAGTACTTGGGAAGCTGAAGCAGGAGAATCACAAGTTTGCATTTGGCCTTTGGCAGCTCAGCAGGACTCTGTCTCAAAAAAGCAAAACCAAACTAAACAATGCTATTCCAAAGTATTGCTAGGTAGCTGGGTTATTAAGATATTCTAGGCCCTGAGGATTCGGCAAGTGGACAGAACAGGCCCACTCCCTGTCTTGTAGCTTTTCATTCCCGAGGGCTCGCGGTCACGAATGAAATGCGTGGTCACTGTGGAGGACTGATGAAACAGGGAGAGGAGTGGACAGTGCTGGATGGGCGGGACCGAGGCGGCAGCTGTGCACAGGATGGAAGGTCCTTTGAGGAAGACTTCAGGAGGCCAGGGCATCTTTTAGCGGGGAGCTGTTGGCCGCACGGGGAGGCCTTTTATGTCTGTGCCTTGTTTCGTGGCTTCCCGCTGTTGCCTTTTCTTTCCCAGGCACTAGCCCTCTGTGACCCCTCCGCACGCGCACACACTGCAGTTGGCAGGTGCTTTTGTTTCTCGCCAAACGTGTGCCGCTGCTGCCACAAAGGGAGAGCTCTCGGCCATAACGGCCAACGGTACCTGGCCGCGAAAGAGCCTTGTTTGTTTTCTGGAGCTAGTGTGAATTGGGACCACCCACGATAGGTAGCACCTTTCTAAACCTGGGTGAGAGAGTAGCCGTGCTTCGTATTTAGCATGCTGTTATGGCTAGCAAAGCATGGTGTTAGCTGGGCACGGTGGTATACACCTGCAATCCCAGCACTCAGGAGGCTGAAGCAGGAGGATCACTGCAAGTGGGGGCCAGCCTGGGTTCCCTCGCTGTAGCACTGCTCTGTCGCTGAGGTTTCCCCAGTGGAGGGGGTTAAGTATGTTTCATTTCTGTAATTTTAGACCAAGTGCAAACTGAAAATGGTGTGCTCTTGTTTTGTTTTAGGTCAGCTTTAGCAAAGCTCACTTTGGCCTGGTGGAGTTGAAAGGACTCTTTTAAATATTTGTAGGGAGGGCTTAGAGCTTCTGCGCTTACCATAAAATACTTTATTGCTGGTGTTTAACACCAGGATCTTCATCAAGGTGTCGGTTATTGTTTAATAGCTCTATTCCATGCCCTCATAGCTCCTTTCCAATAATGATAGGCATTTCGGATGATGTCTAACTTAAAAACATTCTTTCCTTTCTTTTTTTTTTTTTTTTTTTTGAGACAGGGTCTTGCTATGTAGTTCAGGCTGGCTTTGAACTTACTGTGTGACCCAGGCTGGCCCCAACTTGCAGTGATCCTCCTGCTTCAGCCTCCTGAGCGCTGGGATTGCAGGTGTATATCACTGTGCCCAGCTAACACCATTCTTTGCTAGCCATAAAAGGATGCTAAATATGTGGCACGGCCACCTTCCCACCCAGACTCCTTACTGGCCTGTGAACGGGTACTGCCGGAGATGTCTCAGGAGGAAAGGCTGAGAACAAAACTATTTGTTTGACCTGAAAGCAGGCATATTCCCTTCTGCATTCCCCTTTTGAAATGTGTGCTCTTACCTTGCTTCCTCCCCATACCGACAGGCCTGTACCTATGCTCTGGAAAACACTGGTGCTCTGCTCCTTCCCCTGCTGACAGCTGGTCACCGTATCCCATGGTGTAGATTTAGGAAGTGCCTCCTGGCCGGAGTCAGACTCCTGGCATCCGCGCAGCAGCCTGCTGATTGCCATCATGGCTTCTCCGTCTCTGCCCACCGCGGCCCTCACATTCACCTGTTGAGCTGCCACCAGACGCACCCTCCGCAGGGGCCCGCTGCATCATGCTACACTTGCTGCGAAACACTGGTGTATCTAGAGAGGTGCTACTGCCTGGGACCTGCAGCCTGTGTGGGGAGAGGAGCCGAGAAGTGAAGAGAGGCATCATGTGATGGTGGCCACCTCTGCCATAGCTCCTTTGAGAAGCCCTGGCCCCGAGGGTCAGGTCTGAACCCCTCAGCTCGCGGTGAGACCCTCGGAGGTCTCTCCTTCCCAGCCCTCCTGCCTGGTTTCCCTGGGCTGCCCACCCTCCCTTCACAGCCTCTTCCAGGCTATGGAGACTGGGCCTTACTCCCTGCCAGGGCCCCCCTTAGCCAGGTTCTAGGGTGTTGGTTGTAGCCTTGTGCAGCTCTTGTGCTTGTCTGTGAGTTTTCGTGCTCCCCATCTTCCTGCTGGATGCTTCTTGCAGCTTTCATGGGGCAGCCAGGTGCACGCCGCTCAGCTCCCTTGCGCTTCAGACTGATCTTCGTTGAGTTCAGAGCAGCAGGTGGAACTTGGCTTGGCCTCTCTGGGGGTGTGCTGCATTGCTGGAGCCATCGTGGTGGTGGCTTCCAATTCCCTTTTCTAATTTCAAGTTGTATGTAGCCTTTCCTGGTGTTGTGCAGCTGGCTTCCTCACTGGCCCTTCGGGCAGTGTGTGTTGCTCTGGAGGAGTCACAGACCTGTCTTCAGAGCAGTGTGGAAATGTGAAATGGGATTGTGGGAAATGATGACGTTTTAGCGGCTCTCACTGGCTCCCAGGACTGGTGTAGTGCACACGTCACATTCCTTCCAGCGCCCTGCTCAATGATGAGGAAATTATTTCTTTGCTCTCTGTTGCTGTGCAGGATTGAAATTAAGTTTTAGAAGAAAAGATGTGATGAAAACCTGCTTTTGCTTTTCAGTGTCTTAAAAGTGTGTTCAGTCCTTTGTTTCTCTTTTGTGATACGCTTTTCATATGAGATTTATGTTTATTTTTATTCTTAGGTTGTACTTTAAAGTGTCCCCCAGCATGGAGATGGTATTCAGTGTGCCCAGACGCCTGTCCTGCAGCTGCAGGAGGCGAGCGCCCGTCCAGTCCTGCTGCTCTGCACCCTGGTGGCTTCCCCCATTCCTGGTCGGGTGCATCTCTGGGGCCTCTTTCTGCTGCAGTCCCCACTCGCAGTGGCACAGATGTAGCCATGGAGGGATTCTTGGAGTGCTGGCATATGTCCTGGAGCACAGCTGTGACTGTGGATGTGCATGGACCGGGTGCCCTTTAGGCCATGACCTGTGTCCTTTTCCGTTCATGCGCCTTTGGGAGCCGGTATGGTTGATGAAACTCCATTGCTCAAGAGTGTATTCTGGGAGGGCACACCATCCAGGAGACTCTGGGACTGGTGACCTTTGGTCTTTAGTTCTTCATGATCAATTGTTTTTTTTTAATTTATTTTATTTATGTGTGTGTGTGTGTGTGTGTGTGTGGCCAGCTCAGCCCACCAGGGGTGGGGCTGGCTGGCATGTGGTGCTGGGGGATTGAACCGTGGTCCCTGTGCTTTGCTAAGCTTGTTCTAAGTAGGTGCTTTAGACCACTGAGCCATCTCACCAGCCCCTTCATGATCAATTGTGACCTTCACTATGTGTATTTTTTGGCATCAGTGACTTCTGCTGAGGTGAAATGGATGAGTAAGTACATGGTAGGTAGGGTAGTTTTCTGATTATTCTGGTGTTTCCATCTTATTACCTTTGTCAGATGTGACATTGTGTGATTTGCTGAAGTTGTCCTTGAAGAAGACTTGTTACGTGCTTCCCCAGTTCTGATGAGATTTAGAATTTGAGGAGCTTTTAGTTTTAGTTTTTGGTTGTGTGTGTAGGATCTCACTCCATAGCTTGAACTTGGGTTTTTTTTGTTTTTGTTTTTGTTTTTGTTTTCAATATAAATAGGATTTTATTTATTTATTTATTTATTTTCCATAATTTTATTGAGAAACAAATAGCAATGAGACAGTTTCAAACCAAATTGGTATGACAGTTTCAATAATTAACACACTGCATACATTCTTCCTAGTGGTTAATTGCTGTACAAGATGCGGACTTGACATCCTATTTACAAACACCATTAGAATAAATCCCTCTATTCATTAAGAGAATGTAACTATATATCTAACCTAATCACTTTGAATACAGATATAAAATGAACATTCATCTGTATCCCCTTTTTTTGTTAGGTTCCGTTATTTGAATATTATAGGTGTGTAAACTCAGCAAAATATTCTAAAAGAGTTCAGTAGTCCATAATAGTATTGGGTCTTCCGCTTGACTGGCAATGTCAGAAATTGTTGACCTGAGTCCCCTACAGCTCAACCTAACAGCATGGCTTTACTTCTTATATTTTGTTTTTATACTTTTCTGCTGGATGGTTAAGACCAAGGTAAAGCAGGATCTATGCAACAAGAGTTGTAGCTTTTGGGTCTAATAAGATCAGTGAAATCCCCTCAGGATTTATCCTGAGATCCTGTACCTCAGATTGTAGAACCTTTGTCAGTGTCAGCCATGTGGATGAGTCACAGCCATTGCTTGGCCAATGTGCTCTCTGTGAAAGCCTGAGAGAATGTTTTCTCTCCATGTGACTCTCCTTAAGCACACTCTACATCATCGATCACTTTCCTCTTTGGCCCCATAATCTCCTTGATCAGAAAATTTGGGACACTACCGAGTTACATGATGTTACAGTACAAGTTCTCATATGTCCTGAGTCTTAATTGACCTTGGAAGGCTAGGGCCAAAATGTTGGCTTTCCTTGCGGCCCTCCTTTTTCTCTAATTTTGGTCTGCAAACTTAGGTTGTTAACCATCCAGAAGAGAAGCTTATTGTTATTACCATACAACCTAGGCTATTAAGCTTAACCTCACTATCTGTCTGAATATCAAACATCTTAGGCATAACATGGAACAGGTATTTTTCATCAAGTATTGATATGTTGAACTTTAAGTCCCTACAGAATAAGATGAAAAAACATTTAAAAATTAGAATATATTTTAAAAAATAGGCATAAAGAATTATATACTTATTATGTTTACACATAAGTCCAAAAATGTAACCATATACGGCAGAAGGTTTTTTTTTCCCCTCCGAATGCCTTCAGGGCAGGTTTGGCTGGTTTGAATTCTGGGGGTCGAACCCCAGCAAGCAACCTGAGCCTGACTGCTTTGTTGAAGCAGCCACTTAAAGAGCTGAGCTAAAGGGCAGGCCCCCCATGGCTTGAACTTGTAGTGATCCTCCTGTTTTCAGCCTTCCCAGCGCTGGGATTATAGGTGGAAGCCACCACACCCAGACTCTGAGGAGCTTTTGATTAGCTGTTTTTTTCTAAAGTGCTTTCCACTGGAAACCTGGGCTTTGAGGAGCATTTAAGACTTTGTGCCTATAATTGGAGCCTCACAACCTTTTTTTTTTTTTAATATTTATTTGATGCATGGTCTTGCTGCACAGTTTGGACTTGTAGTGATCCCCGTCTCAGCTTCCCCAGTACTGGGATTGCAGGTGTGCACTACCACACCCAGTTTCGGGGTGGCAAGGTGGACCCAGGGTTCTGGGGCTGGGCCTGGTTTGCAGTAGTGGGGATCAAACGCAGGCACTTTTGCCATGAGCTATCACCCCAGCCCGAGCCGAACAATTTTAAAAGGAATATAAGGCTTGATGAACCAAAGGCTTAATAATTTCCTGGAGGCAAGGGACAACCTGCCATGAGGAGAAATGTGCTCCAATTGGGCCACTTGAATGCTTGAAAATGTTTGGAAGACTTTTAAGTTTTGAGTTAAGGAAGGGTAAATGACTTCACTTCTGCCAATTATTCTTTATGAGAAAATAGTATTAGCTCTTTAAACACGTTCTTGAGGAAGTGGGATTTTTGGTTGGTTGCTTGGTTGCTTGCTGGGTTTACCATCTTCTGGCTGTGCCTTTCTTGTCTCCTGCTGTCTGTCAGGCAGGATTCAGCTCTCTCTGTCAGGTCTTGCTTGTTCCTTTCATTCGTTGCTGGCCCTTCTCTATCACCCACGGTTCAGGCCTGGTCAATGTGGAGTGTGTGTCGCCTTTGTCCCGGTGGTTTTTTGTCTTCCCCCTTCCCTGGCATGATGCCGCCTGTCCAGCGCCTTCGGGTGCGCGTATCACACGGCCCTTTCTCAGGTCCTCAGTTTTGAGCCCTGGTGCACCCTTATCACATCACGAAGTCCTCGGGACTCTGTAGTCCTTCTTCTTCACGTTTCCCTCAGCAGAAGCTCACTACACCCACCAGGCCTGACTCCTTGTTCTTCACACAGCAGAGCATGGTGCCTCCTGTGGTCGTCTCATTCCACTCTGAGCTGCCGTGTAGTCCAGCCCAAGCCTAGGCGACCCCTTGGCCCATGCCATGTGTTTAGCAGTTCATCACTCACTGTGTCATGCGTGGTCACTTGATGAGCTCGCTGGACATTCCTTTCTTTAACCCACACAACACTTAGCAGAGAACCAGGTCAGCAGGAGACAGCCGTCATTTGGTTTTGAGATGTGTTTGATCAACCTCAACAGATAGCACCAACAGTTTGGGGTCACCCGCCTTCTGAAAGAGGGGAGGGGGCGAAGCAGTGGGGGCCTCATCTGTGATCTGTGTCTCTTGCTCTTCTAATAACTTTTATTATATGTATATAATGAATGTCCAAATGTAGTGTATATTAAATATCTATATCTATATCTATATCTATATCTATATAGATACACATAGAGAGAGAGAGACGGGGGAGGGGGAGAGAGAGAGGCTGTGCAGCTCGGGCTCCTGCTGATCCTCCTGTTTTCAGCCTCCCCGGCACTAGGAATACAGGCATGCGCCACCTTGCCTGGCCTCCGTGGCCAGTGCCAGCATGGCATGTGCTCTTTTATTAACTTTTAAAAAGGGATGACTAAGGGACCAGGGAGATAACTCAGCAGCATAATCACCTGCCAAAAAAGAATGACTAAGAACATTTCCGATTGCTGCCAGAGGCCCATAGAGAGGCACTGGGAGATTTTCTATCATGATGTCCTCGTGGTGCTGGAGAAGTCTCCAGTCAGAGAGGAAGCTGGTTCCAAGAACACCGTGTGTGAGGGCGGAGCAGGGGCCAGAAGGAAGCCCAGGGTGCCGGAAGACAGCACAGCCCGTGCCTCTCGTGATGCCCCCAGAGGGTCGGTGTTCCTGAAATGCCCCTGCTCATCTGAGGGGGAGAGAGCGAGCCTTCCTGCGTCAGGTGAGCGGCCTGTTCTCATGGCTGCGGTAACCAAAGGGTCTTATTTGTTTCCACGCAGAAGCCGTCTGCCCCAGCTGCCTCCAGCAGGAGCTTCTGAGCTCCGTCCTGTTGGAAGGTTGCTTAAATTTTGATTAACAAAAGGAATGAAGGCGTGTTATGGACAGTTACCAACTTCCCACAGGACCGTGAACGTTATGTCCTCCATGTACTAATAAGCTCAGCTAGTAGAACCCGGTACGTTCTGGCTGACGTCATCAAAGCTGTGTTCTGTGGGGCCGACTGTCTCCACATGCGCCCCCTCGCTTGTGCCCATTCTGGCCGGCCTGGGTAGGGTCCTTACTGTGGTGTGGCCTTCCTTTCCACTGTGTCCCTCCCCTCCTGGTGAACTGGAAAACAGGTGTCCTGAGGCACCTGCGGGTAGGAGCAGGAAGGCCAGGCCTTTCTTTTCCAGTCGGTTAGAAAAGGGTTTTCTGGAGTAGCATTTTTTTTTAGGATGCTCACTTTAAAACATTTTTTTATTCTTTCATGTTTGCCACGATTGTTTTCAATCATTATGGTACCCGTATATAACACGTCTTAGTTCTTTTTCATCCGCTTTCCTCTGCTCCTTCCTTTTCCTTGCTCTCCAACCTTTGGTTTCCTCCTTCACCAAAATTCTATTTGTTTTCCCATTCTCCTTTGTTTTGCTCTTTTTGAGTTTTTTTTTTTTTTGTGGAACCGGGGATTGAACTCAGGCCCTTGCACTTGCCAGGCAAGCACTTATTCTACCGAGCTGTCTCCCCAGCCCTGTTTTGCTCTTTAATGGACTAGGTTTTTTAATGTGTACACAAAGGTGAAAAGATGTCATCCTAAAGCCGTACCCCCTAAAGCGCCAGTGCTGGGCAGTGCTGGGCAGTTCCTCTACTCCCCTTCTTCACTTCCAAACAAGTGCCACATTATTTAATTTTTTAAAAAATACGAATAAACAGCGCCATGCCTAAGCAGAGGCTTTTAGCTTTTATTATCAAGGTTTTGGTGTGGAAACGTCCTCTTCACTATGAAATGCTTGCTCAAGTGAGTGTGTTACACATGCAGTGCCATCTGCAGTCTCTGTCTCCTTTCATTCTCTAGACCATGAGGCACTCTGTGTGTGAGGCAGAGCCCAGGCGGCAGCACCCAGGGCCCAGGCTCTGGTGGTTCACTGCATTGCACAAGCTCTTTCCATGCTTTTCTGTATCTATTCCACAACACCAAAATGATGGGCTTTGCCCCCAGAGTGCTTGAAATTCAATCTAGCCCTCAGATATTTGATAGCCAGAGAAGCCACATAGGAGGAAGTACCTGTCTCTTGGGGAACATGATCGGTGCATCGTTGGTGCATCCCAAGCAGAATGGACGGTGCCTTCTCATTTCCTGGGAACCAGGTGTTGGGAGCTTGAAGAACAAGCAAGACTCAGACAGTGGAGGAGGGGCTGCTTAGGGTGAACAGGGACACAGGTCAGCCAGCCCTGAGCTGGGAGTGGGGACCTAAAATCCCCTTCGCTAGATTTAGGTGGATATGCGCCCTGAGCGGAAAAAGAGAGGCTGCAGGGGAGAACTTGGGAATGTTCCTCCAGGTATTAGGTGAGGAGTGGAGGAGCAAGCTTCTTGCCAGGCCTGGTGGTGCACGCCAGTGTTCTCAGCATTCAGGCTGAGGCAGGAAGATTGCTACAAGTTGCAGCCAGCCTGAACTGCACAGCAAGACCTTGTTTTAACAAAACAAAACAATGCACTCCTTTTAGAGATAGAAATTTCTAAATTTTAACCTTATGCTGGGCATGGTGGCACAGGCCTGTAATCTCAGCACT
>NW_004524609.1:3651083-3657502 GCF_000260255.1 Octodon degus | reverse complement strand
GTTAGGGGGAATCAAACTAGGAGCCTTGAGCATACTGAGCTGTCTCCCCAGCCCTGTTTTTTTGTTTGTTTTCTGTGATGCCAGGGATCAAACTTGCCTTATGAATTTGGACAAATGAAAAATGTGAACATCTGTCTTGTCATTTCAGTTTCAGGTTAAGGAAGATTACATTAGCATAACACAGTAGCAGTAAGTGTCACCTGACCTCATCTCCAATGACGTTTTCTTCAGGGGTGGGTTGGGGTGGGGCTGGGAGGTGTTGTGCTGCTTGCCTCAGACCACACTGTCACCTGGGGATGGAGTGAGGCTGGGGCCCCTCCTCCCAGGACGGCAGTGAGCCCACTGGCTTTTTCCAGAACTGAGCCTGGGAAGCCAACCGATGATTTCAGCAACACTGCCCCACATCTTTGCCTGACAGCCTCAGGATCATCCTGAGTAACACCCATGTTTACACCTGCGCAGGAAGCCCTCCCTTCTCCTGAAACTGAACCAGCTCAGTGAGGCTGGCTTCCGTCTTTGCAGGCGCCATATGGACAAAATGGCCTGCTTTGTAGGAGTGTTTGTGTACAGTCTTATAGTTTAACTAGTGCTTCTTCTCATATGGCTGAAAGCTTTTTTAAAAGCAAGAGTCTTGCCTGATACCAATTCTCATTATGAAAGAAAAAAGCGACATTTCTTTCCTGTTGCTCTTCACTATATGTTTTCCCCTGATGCTCTTTATTATTTTGTTAGCTTTCCAGAGATAATTTTTAACCTTCTTCTTTCTTCTTTCTCTGTGTGTTACTGGAGATTGAACTCAGCCTTCACCCTGAGCCGTATCACCTTCCCCTTTTAATTTTTTTTAGCTTTTTATTGTGAGACAGGGTCTTACCTGCCCAGGCTGGGTTTGAACTGTTACTCCTCCTGCCTCAGCCTCCAGAGTACTGGGATTACAAGTGTGTGCAACCATCCCTGGCTTTGGCTTTAACTTTTGCGTTAACTTCTGTGTGTGTGTGTGTGTGTGTGTGTGTGTGTGTGTGTATAATCCAGTGACATTCTATCACAGAGCTACACCCCTAGCCCTTTTTAATTTTTTGTTTTAGACAGTCTTGCTTAGTTACCCAGGCTAGCCTCAACTTGTGATTGGCCCTTTGTAACATGGAAGATTTCAGGTGTCTGTGCAGAGAATAGATTTCCTAGAGTGTTCCCATCTTTGATGCACCAACACTTTTATTTCATTGCCCCCCAACAATTATTTTCTGTAATATATTCAAACAGATCTTGGATTCAAATGGTTCCAAAAGAAGAAAAATACCTATAGAATAAGTCATCATTGGGGCCAGTGAGATAGCTCAGTGGTCTAAAGTGCTTGCTTAGGCAAACTTAGGCAAGCACAAGGACTGCGGTTTTGGATCCCTGCACCATATGCCACACCAGCCCCATCCCAGGGCGGGCTGAGCTGGCCACAAAAAAAAGTCATCATTGCATCTCAGAAAACAAGCAGCGATTTGCTTGTCTCTGTCAGAGCTGTCTTAGTGGTTGGGGTTTTCCCTGGCCCACACCTTTGCAGAAGTTTAGCTAGGTGTCCAGTTTTATTGAGTAGATGGTGAATAATGTGATTATTCTGTTCCCTTCTGTTGGAGTTTGTCTTCTCCTACTAACAAGCCTGGTTCCTACACACCTAGGTTGTGCTAGGAATCTTTTCCTGTTGCCACTAACATCCTGTGTCTTCTGCTGCCTTGAGGCCTCAGATCAGGTGAGCAGTGCTTGAACGACAGAAGCCCAGGAAAATCTGCCTCAGAAAGCAAGTCCACGAGCCTGAGCGAGTTCTGACGCAAGGGCCAGGTTACTGACAGGAGTTCAAGTCAGGTCCCAGTCATGTCTGTTGTTTTTGGTGAGTTCTAAGGCTTTGGCAGTGGCTTTTTTTTTTTTTAATCTGTGATACCCTGATGGCTGACGTAACTATGGAGATACCTTTCCGTGCTGCCCTGCTTTCTCAGGAGCAAGACTCTTGCTGCTTCTAGCTTGCATGGCTTCAGGGCCACTCTGGACAGCCGGGTCCTAAATGTACCTTGATGAGTTTGTTTCAGTCAGCGGATGTCTGTGCCTTTGTTTCCTGCCTCTTGCATCAGTCTGTTTGTGAGAGCACACAGAGAGGTGATTAATGGGAAGGATAAACATAAGCTCACTGACTGAAAGCTCAGCCTGTTTCCTAAAGTGCTTTCAGTGTAGTGAAGTGCTTGCTGCCCACGGACCACATGCTGTGCAGAGAGAAACCCCCTGGCCCTCTCCTTGGCGGGTTCTCTGGCAGCAGGCTTCAGTCTGCTTCTGTTGCCCCTTCCAAAAAGTGTTTGTTGAAAACTAAAGGTAGATTTGTTCTCCCTATCCATGTGTCATGCCATGCAGTTAATGTGAGTATTAACTGTTGGAAGCTTGGGGCCAGGGAGATAGCTCAGTAGAGCAAGCGCTTGCCTGGCAAGTGCAGGGTCCTGAGTTCAATCCCCGGTTCTGCAAACAAAAACAAAAACAAAAACAAAATCCCAAAAACAAACAAAAAACTGCTGGACGCTCTGCGCAGTTGAAGACTGCGAGGTGGCCTTGAGGGGTCCTTCTCACCTCTGTGCCCTTCATCCGCAGGTCTTTGACCAGATGATGCTTCACTCCTGTGCTGTGTGGCTTCTGTTCTTGTGAGTGCCACGTGCCCTTGTGTGAGACCTGGGCTGTTAAAGCACTGTCGCTGTATGCGGCGTCTTGAAAGGTTTTCCTTCATCTGAGAAGGCCGAGTGACGAGGAGGGCCAGGCAGCTGTGTTACCTCAGCCGAGCCGCTGGCGCTCCGCGTGTGGAACCCTATTAGGGTGTCTGCTGCCAGCCTGGCTCTGGAGATGGGTGCAGCGCGACTGTTGCTGTGGCCTGTGCTTGCTGGCAGTGCCGCCTCTCAGTGCATCCCCTGCTTGAGGATCGTGGATGTTTCAGCGCAGCGCTGGCACTCGAGCCCTACCTCACCACCTGCACCAGCCAAGCAGGTGCCTCCCGCAGTGTGTGCCCGCCTGGGGGAGCGGAAGGAGGGGAGGCAGCCAGTGTTAACTGCTGTGACTGTGAGACTTGCTTAGAGAAAAAAGCTTTTTCCTAATTTAAAAAACAATGCCTGCCCTTAGAAGGATAGAAAAGGTGTGTGCTGGGGGTGGTGGTGGTGGTTTATACTGCTAGTAGGAGGAGTGCATAATGCGCATTGCTGAACTCTTCTACTTTTCTTATGTTAAAGTTTCCCCCATTGTTGCATTAAGTGTCTGTATAATGTTATATTTTCTCCTGGACATAACAGCGTAAAGCTTGAAAACTATTAGCCCTTTTAGAAGCCTTAATTTTTTTTTTTTTTTACCAAACAGATCTTCCACAATTTAGCCACATTATTATTATTATTATTATTATTACATATTTTTTATGTATTTAGTACAAGGTCTACAGAGTCTCGCTACACAGATTAAACTTGTAGTGATCCGCCTGTGTTCAGCCTCCCAAGCGCTGGGATTACAGGTGCGCACCATCATGCCCAGTCTTAATCGCTGTCTCGGCACGCCCCAGGGACAGGGCCAGCACTGCACACTGAGAATCAAACCTGGCCCTGCACCTGCCTAAGCAGGTGCCATAGCCACATTAGTGAATAGTAAAAACATTTGTAATGATACTCTGAACATCTTTATATAAAAGCATTTTTTATATTTTATATTATTTTGAAACTAGATCTTATGAAACTCCATTTAATGGAGCAGAAGGAATCAACACTTGAGAGTTCCAGGTTTGCTATCAGACTACTCCCAAAGGGGTGACTCTCCCCCTTCCACCCAGTGGAAACCTGTTCTTTAAGCCACAATTTGACATTTCTGAGCAGGAATATCTAGTTCTCCTCCAGGCATCTGGCAGGGTAATGATTTGGGGTTTAGAGGTCCTTGATGTTCCAGATAGTGATCCTGTACTGTGGCTTGTGACCAGTTCTTCCTTCTGTTCGTCCCCCAAGTTACATGGAAGTTTCTCGATGGCTGCTCTTGATCTGATCTCGGTGACTATATTTGTGTCCTTGTGTGTGTTTCGGAAAGTGCACTCGCACGCGTTAGCTCCTGTAAGTTGACCTCTGCTTGTTGACTTGCGGCCAGCGTCTGGGATGTTCTCACGTGTGTCTCACGAAGCCTTTGTTCTTTTGCACAGATCCGGTCCTGCAGGTCCCAACACACGTGGAAGAGTAAGTTGGTGGTTTTTTTATTATTGTTTTTTTATTTTAAAGAGGAAAAAAAAAAGATACAGAATTTCAAAACATGATAATAGGAAATTAACAGTGGTTACATTGTTATCTTCAAAATAGTTGCTCAGATTACAGGATATAGGCATGTAAGATTGGTTGAATGATACAAGTACAAAACAAACTGTTCCCTCTAATGCACTAAAAGAAATTAGAGGGCCAGGGAGATGGCTCAGTAGAATAAGCACTTCACTGGCAAGTGCAAGGGCCTGAGTTCAATCCCCGGTTCCACCAAAAAAAATAAAAAATAAAAAATAAAAGAAATTAGTAGCATAACTATCTCAGCTACCGTGTGTGTGTGTTTTCCTTCTTTTCTCCTTCCCCGTTGGGAAGTTCCTTTTCACAGTGTCTTTTGTAGATTATGGATCTTATTTACTCTCAGTTTCTTACACTATGGAGACAATATGACGCTTATACACATGGGTCTGATTTATTTCACTTAGGAGTATGGTCTCTAGTTTTATCTGGAAGAGGAAGTTTTCTGATTTGCTCAGCACTTCTCTTTTAATTTATTGCCTGATTTATTCAGTCAGGATTTAGGAAGCCAGTCTCTGGGATGCGAGTGCGCACAAGCTTCAGGTGTAACAGGAGTGAGTGAGGGCTGAGAGTGTAGCTCTAGCCCCTGCTGATGGGAGGGGAGAGGGAGAGGGAGAGGGGAGACAGGTGCTGTGATAGGAACCCGTGGGGCCACTCCTTCTGGAAGACTGTCTGAGATATTAAAAAGGCTTAAGGAGGTGAAGCTTAAGTTGAGTTTTAAATTTAAACCTACGAAGTCTGGGTCTCCCTCTTTGCTGGGCTGTACTGCTCTGTGGAGAGGGAGGATGTTGGCCTACTCCTGGAGCGCAGGAGGTGGGTGTCTTCCGTTAGGGCCCTGGGAGATGGTGCCTCCTCTGCTGAAGGTTGTAGTTCAGTCTTCAGCAGACCACTCGGCTGCCTCCCACCTGCTTTGTGGGAAGCTGCGGAAGGAGAATCCGCTGGCCCTCTCCTCGGCGGGTTCTCTGGCAGCAGGGCTCAGTCTGCTTCTGGTGCCCCGTTCAAAAAGGAAGTGTTTGTTGAAAACTAAAGGTAAATCTGTTCGCCCTGTCCACGTGTCATGCCATGCCATTAATGTATTAACTGTTGGAAGCTGTGCGCACAGTTGAAGATGGAGAGGGGCCTTGCGGGGTCCTTCCCACCCCCATGCCCTTCATCCGCAGTGCTTTGACCAGACGATGCTTCGCTCCTGTGGTTTCTCAGCACTTCCTCTGCATGTTGCTTTTCTCCACACCATACGGGTATTTTGTGTATGTGTGGTGGCAGTGAGGGAGCAGTGGGTAGAGCTGCCTGCCTCTCTCTCTCTCTCTCTCTCTCTCTCTCTCTCTCTCTCTCTCTCTCACACACACACACACACACACACACACGCACACACACACTGCTTCCCACTACTTCTGTATTACCACTCTGCATGACTTTGATAGTTCTGTGCCTTGGCCCCCCTTTATTGTTGACACTTACTATTTAATCTCTAGGCCTGCCTTCCTCCCAGATCCCAATGATGGAAGCCTGTACACACTCGGGGGCAAGAATAACGAAGGCCTGACGGTGAGAGGTTTTATCTTCTTTGTATGCTCTGGGGTTCCTAACTCTGTCCCTCACTTTGTTGGCACATGGGGTTCACCTGGGATATTTCAACTTCTGGGAAGCCGGATGGCTTACGCCTATAATTCCAGCATTCGGGAGGCTGAGGTAGGAGGATCGCCGTGAGTTCGAGGCCCTCCCAGGCTACATAGTGAGTTCAAAGCCAGCTGTAACTGCATAGTAGGACCCTGTCTCAAAAGTAGCTTTGGGTATTCTGATTCAGGTGGTCTGGTGGGGATCCCAGGCATGAGTATCTTTTCAGAGTGTCCTAAGTGAGTTTTTAAATGCATAACCAGAACTCAGAAATGCAGACCAGGCCAGAAGCTGCTGGTGGTCCAGCCAGCACCCTGGAAGGATAGATGTCTTCAAAGTTTCCTCTCACTCTACCGCCAGCAAGGTGTTGCCTGAAACACTGTCTCTACCCGGCTCTGTCAGGTGTCCAAGGCATGTGGGATTCTACCCCAGGCTCCACTTTGGAATATAGACTTGTGGTTTTTCGCCCTTTACCACACGTTTTTGTGATGTGGG
>NW_004524609.1:3646286-3650711 GCF_000260255.1 Octodon degus | reverse complement strand
TTTTTTTTTTTTTCCCTTAGAGAAAAAGGTGACAGTGTTGTAGAATTCTGAGTTTCTGTAACGGTATTGATAGAATAGTTTCAAGAACACAAAATGTTCCAAAAATAGCGTAACCTAAAACAAGCACTAACCAAAGGACATGTCAGATGCCAGCTGTACATCAGTTTTATGATGAAATATGTTGAAACTTTTAGATTCCTTTGAGTTTCTTTTTCGGGCACCTAGCATGACTTCCTTTTCATAATCAAAAGATTAAGTTTTCTTCCGTTTTTTCAGGATGCGATTATTTGCTGAGGAGAACACCAGAACATGTCTTTTCTCCCTCAGCCCCTTGTGCTGCTCGTGTAGCGAAGCCTTCTGTCCATGTTCGTGCAGGGCCTCAGGGGTCTTTCTCCTTAGCATTAATGCCATGACTCCTTTCCTGTCTGTCACTCTAGGAGTCAGTGTGTTTCTGTCAGCATTCCAAGACAGAAGAACACTATCCAAGACAGGAGGATCCTTTCTCCTCCTTTTAAATGTGCAGCACTCTATTTGTGGAAGTCTTTGCACAAAAGGTTTATGTCATCTAGAGCAGGTACCCTGGGCAGGAGGCTAAGGGCCCTGTGCCTCACGGATCAAGCACAGGAGTTTGGTTCCAGAGCTCAACCCAGGGCTTGGGGGAAGTGCACAGGAGCCTGGACACCTCCCTTCCCGTGGGCTCCCATTAGGAGAACTCAAGGCTGCTAAGAGCTTCTCTCTTTTTAGCAGAACTGAGTGACAGAAACGTACTGTCCAGTAATATTTTAATAATTGCACAAGACTTAGTTAACTTCTTTTTTTGTTCCTTTCTTTTTTGTTTACAGAAACTTCCTTTTACCATCCCAGAGTTGGTGCAGGCATCTCCTTGCCGAAGCTCAGATGGGATTCTCTACATGGGTAAGAGTTCCTGTTTTCAACACTAAAACTTGGATCTCTTTGATAGTGAGTGCTGGAATGTGGGAAAGGAGCAGTCAAGAGAGAGGGCTGTGTGGCTGTGGGGCCAGGGATGTAGCTCCTAGTGCAGCGCCTGCCTGGCAAGCGCGAGGTCATGAGCTCGATTCCCGGTACCAACAAAGAAAAAAAAAAAAAGAGGGGCTGCTGTCACCCCTCACCAGTCCTGTGGGAGAGCCCTTCTGTCCTGGCTGTGTTCATGCCAGATCAGCTGACCAATTAGGAAAATGTCCCCCCACCTGGGAGAAAAATTGACGCCATTAATGTGGTTACTCATCTAACAAGCTTTTAGCTGCTGGGCTGGCCTATTTCTGGGATTGTCAGATTGCAACATACCTAGCTGCAATTGGATGAAATCTGAAGTAAATATAGTAGTCTGAGCCAAGGAGGGAAGTCAGGCCCGGCTACCACCTGCAGCCCTTGCTTCGCCTTCTGTGCTGTGGGAGCATTGGGCTGAAGTCGCACTTCTCAGCTCATCTAGATAAGCAGGCTTCATAACTCAGGGCAGTTTTCAAAGCATCAACTCACCTGCTTTTCCCTACCACTTTCCTGCCAAAAAGGTCAATAAAAGTGAACTTGTAACACAAAGGAGAGCTGTATTTGTCTTGAAAGCTTAGTAGTAACAATAGCTTGTGTTTATATAGGAGTTGGGGTTTTTTTGGAACTGAAAGTACTTATTTCTTATTCATGCCTTAGAAGCTTTATGTGTATTTCTGGGTTTCAGAGGCAGGCCAGCTTTTAGGGACACTGGGCCTCTTGGTCCTTTCCAGCCCTTCAAACCAAGGAGCTCCCAGCTTAGGGATTCACAGGAAGTCGTCCCCAAGGCTTGGTCGGTCCCGTGGGCTACTTCCAGGCCCCTCTAACATCTTCTAATCCTCTCTGCCACTGTTTGCTGCTGGGCTCCCAGTTTTTGCTAGCAGCTGGTTACCTGCTTAGGATATTGGAGCACTGTGTTTCCATCCTCTTTGTGTGGTGCCCTCTTAATTGACTTCATTAAGTGTATTTAAGAGTGTGGCAGTTGCCCAGTTCATCCACTGAAGTTGTAGCCAGGTTATGCAGACCGTAATGGTCCTTGAAGTAAGTTATATGTGTATCATACCAGATGGAAAGGATTTATGGTCAGAGCTACTTGGTGACAGTTTCATTTTGTCTTCATTTTAAGAAATATATTAAGATCTTATTGTTGAGAAGAGTTATGATCCACGGGCAAGTTGCACGCACATAGAACTGTCCTGTTTGCTACACCTGTTAGAATGAAGAACAGCTTTAGCAAATTCTGTTGCCCATGATCCACCCCAGTGTTGCAGAATTCTACTCGCAAGAGTTCTCAGTTGTAGGATGTTTTCCCAATAAGTTGGCATGATACAAATAACCAGGGGATAAGCCTTACACAACAGAGATGCACACATCAGTGACTGCATTACCTTCAGATTAGAGGCCCTGTGTCACTGCTAGCCTGGATGTCCTGGTGCATATTCCATAGGTACTGTGCTGTGGGTTTTCCTCACGGTGGTGCCTGGCTCACGCTGTCCACCTGGCCATACCTTGTCATCAGCTGCCCAAGGAAAGGACTATGTCCTGTTGCCTGGGAATAGCTTACAGCCTGGCATAGAAGTTGAGCCAACTTCAGCTTCATTGGCATTCAGGTGACAACTAACTGCACTGCCCAGGCACAGGTACTAGCTAATTATAGTCATCGATGATAACTGTAGGTTCCCTTTAGCTGTGGGCTAATTAATAGGGACACTGGGAAGTAAGAATTGTGGTTATGAGGGAGGCGAACCCCCAGGTATGTTTCTGTACTTATAGTGCCTACTCTGTGGGAAAAAAACGGCTGCCCACTACAGGAGTCAGGAGTTTTCATATTTAAGGCCCCTAATCAAAGCAGTAACATCAGCTTTGAAAGTTAGCCTTTTACTAAACTATAATTAGTTGATTATGTTTGGGGAAATTTGTATCATCATTATAGTATAAAATATAAAATCTAGTGGCCCAAGAAGTTGTGTCAACATTGGTTTACTTTGGCACCTCAGAGGCCCCTCGCAGCGCCTTCAGCGGCCTGTGGAGTTTGGGCCTCGGCACAGAGAGCGTCCTCAACATTGAGAGCTGCTTGGCAGCAGCGTTTTCCTGTGCAGCTCAGGTATAAATGACGGTGCCCCGTGACCTTCCAGGTAAGAAGCAGGACATCTGGTATGTCGTCGACCTCCTGACTGGTGAGAAGCAGCAGACTTTGTCATCAGCCTTCGCAGATAGTCTCTGCCCGTCGACCTCCCTTCTGTATCTCGGACGGACAGGTAAGCACTGAACCCTGTGTCCAGCGGCTCGCTTCCAGGAGGCGTGGCGACTCCTCGCTGGCTGTTGCTGGCTTTGTTCTCCAGAGTGGCCAGGGCTGTCTTCTCCAAGAAGCGGTTGCTCCTTTCCCGGACCCTTCTGCAGCCCCCATGGCCCGAGGGATGGACTTTAGGCACCCGCAGCCCGCAGCCCGGGCAGCTGCTGCTCGGCCTCCCATCTGTGTTTCCCTCTGGGAACCTTTTCTGCCCGGGGTGGGATGGTGCAGCTCTCAGAGCAGGGTGCTACTTGCGGCTTGTAGGCTGTCCCTCTGCAGCAGGTATTCCTTTGTCATGTTAGAAGATGTCCTCTCTTCCCCCACAACTCTGCACAGAACCTGCTTCCTTTGTGCAGTCTCTTCCTGGCTTGGGGCCCCCGCCCTGGCCAGGGACGCTCAGTTCAGCTTCTCCATTCTTGGGGCACATGTGTAACAGTGGCAGGCCTGTCGTCACTGGCACCTCACTGCCCGTCATTGTCCCTTTACAGACATGCATAGCACACCATTTCCTGTTTGTTTCCTTTGCAGCCACCTTCTTAACACTTGTCGCTAGCTTTATGAATTTTATGAATTATGAATTTTATGTTTCCATTTTCTGCCTCCTCCACTGGAATATCGGTTCCCTTAGGGAGGACGTTGTTTTATTCACTGGCTGCGTATCCACGCTGGACGTGTAGTGGGTGCTCAGCCACTCGAGCGTGCGAGTTGGGGAGCCTTGTTGCCATGGAGGCGTGCTGCACTCAGCTCGTGTTCATGCAGCACCTCACGTGTCAGGTTTGCCACACAAATTGTAGAACATGAGTGAAAGCTAAAAGCTGAAGCCACAAAACGCTTAGAAGAAAATTATGCCAAAAGCCTAGGCTCCTATCTCCAAACCTAGTTTAAAAAAATATGGAGTGAATTCATTACAATTGAGCCCTAAATTTGGCCTAAACTCAGGTAGCTGCACCGGGAGACAGCAGTTTCCTTCAGATGCAGTGGGCGCCAGACCTTCCTGCAGCCTAGAAGGGCTGCGCCCGCTCTCCAGCCTGCCCTGTGTGGCTCTGCTGCCAGGCCTGCTTAGGGTTTGTTTACTTTTCTCTTTCTTTCCTTCCTTCTTTTTTTTTCTTTTCTTTTCTTTTCTTTTCTTT
>NW_004524609.1:3636128-3646173 GCF_000260255.1 Octodon degus | reverse complement strand
GTTGTTGTTGTTTTTCGAGACAGCATCTTGCATTGTAGTTCAGGCTGGCCTTGAATTCACTCTGTACCCCAGGCTGGCCTCAAATTCAGCGATCCTCCTGCCTCGGCCTCCTGACCCCTGGGATTGCAGTTGTGCGCCTCCATGCCTGGCCTTGTTACATTTTCCATGAAGTAAATCTTAGCAGTGTCTGCAGCTGCACCTGGTTGTAGAAACTGTGCAGTTCTTCAGCAGAACTGGGGCCTTTGGTAGAGTGTGCATGCACGGGTGCACACACTGTTGTTTCTGTTGTCTGTTGCTGCATATTAGACCACCTAATATAGTTCTTTAATATGGCAGCCTTTCAATTGTTCCTGGTTCCGTGGGTGAGGAATTCAGGAGGATGCAGCAAGGACAGATTGTCTCTACGCCGCACGCTGGGTGCCCTGCGTCTGAGACCTTGGTTCACCTCCACATGGACTTTTTCTCACGGATGGCCTGGACTTCCTAACATGCAGCTGGGTTCCCCACTGAGTAGAAATGGCCCTTAGAACGCCTCCTAGGTCCTGAGCGCAGTCTAGGTGTGGTGGCACACACAGTGAGTTGAAGACCAGCCTGAGCTACGTAGCAGGAACCTGTCTCCACAAAAAAGAGTGGGCTGGCAAGAAAGCACAGGGACCACATGCGGTGCCAGCCCCACTGTAGCACGTCTTCAAATTAGTGGAACATAGTTTAGGGGCATAGAAGGGTCTAATGAGTTCAAATCATCAGTCATAGTCACCTCTTCCCAAGATTCCTGGAGTCTAGGCTTGGTATCACCTCATGGCCCAGCCCCTTGGGGTCTTTATCAGGCTTGGTGGGGAGGAACCCCCGATCTGAGAAATGAGAGGGAAAGATGAGTTCTCTCTCCCCATCCACCCCCGTCCCCACCAGGCACACAGTGGTGAAGACGGGCAGCTAGAGCAAACACTTCCATGGAAATGGAAGAGAGAGAAGTGCGTATCAGATCCTGGACCTTAGCAATTCGCAAATCCACCCAAGCACACATTTTTTTTTTTATATTATATATTTTTATTGTCAGATCTGTTGCTCAGATTAATAGATATAGGTATGCAAGATTGGTCAGATAATTAACCAATACTTGCTTTTAATAAACCTTAATTTTTTTCCTTATCCTTTTTACTTTTAATTTTTTTTTCTTTTCAAAGTTTTATTGATAAACATATAGCAATGAGACAGTTTCAAATCAAATCGAAAGTACAGTTTCAACAAATAATACACTGCATATATTCTTCTTAGTGGTTAATTGCTGTACAAGATGCAGACTTGTGATCCTACTTACAAACACCATTAGAAAAAATCATTCTATTCATTAAGAGAATGCAACTATATATCTATCCCAACCACTTTGAATACACAGATACAAAATGGACATTCATGGTTATACCCCAATTTTTTTTTAAGTTCCGTTGTTGAATATTATACGTGTGTAAACTCAGCAAAATATTCTAAAAGAGTACAGAAGCCCATAATAGCATTGGGTCTTCTGTTTAATTGGCAATGTCAGAAATTATTGACGTGAGTCCCCCACAGCTCAACATAACAACATGGCTTTACTTCCTATATTTCATCTTCATACTTTTCTACTGGATGGTTAAGACCAAGGTAAAGCAGAACCTATGCAACAAGAGTTGTAGCTTTTTGGTTTGAGAAGGTCAGTGAAACGCCCTCAGGATTTATCCTGAGCAAGCACACATTTTTGTGAGTAGGTTCCCCTGCTCTGGGAGCGGGATAACTCCTTGATTAGGGCTCAGTTTTGAACAGATCCTTCAGATTTGTTCCTTTATACATTGTTTTCAGTGGCTCTTGGTTTTGTCCTCTGAGAAATCCTTTCTTTCCATAAGGAATGACGAGTTTTGTAGGTTTCTCTCTGTTCTGTTTTTGAAGTAGGAGATTTAGTCTTTTTTAAAAAATCCGTTTTGACTCTCTCTGATCATTGTGTTCCAGATTGATATTGCTCCTTTAAAGTCTTTGTGGGTTTCCCACATATTGAATTGTTGTGTATTCCATAAAAGCTCTACCCATACAAGTTGGCTTTGGAACGTGGAAGTGCTGTGGGAAAGTACTCTTACGGTTCTTTTTATCTAGCACGGGGCCTAGGATGGTTGTGGTGAACCTGTGCTGTATGCGCCACAGTGGGCTGTGTGCTATTGAAAGCCCTAAAGGGTTTGCTATCACTAGACTAGGAGGTACTACCTTTAATCTTTCCGAGGTCTCAAAGACGGGTCTGGTAGTCTCACCCTGGGCTTGATCTTGCCCCGGACCTGAGGCCATTGCTTACTCCCTGTGCTATGGATTTTGTATCTATTCTAAAGCCTATTTTTTTTCTTTTTTGGTACAGGATTTCACTACACAGTTTAGACTCATAGTGATCCTCCTGTCTCAGCCTCTCCAGCACTGGGATTATAAACATGTTCCACCAAGCCTGGTTTGGGGGCTGGCATGGCATACGGTACTGGGGATCGAACTCCTGTCCTTTTGCTTGCCAGGCAGACACTTAGACCACTGAGCTATCTCCCTAGCTTTTAAAGCCATTTTCTATGTGGAGAACCTTTTCTAGCTGGAGAGTCAGTCTTGGACCCTCTGTATTTCCTCTGTATTTTGTTTGGAAGCTAAATGATCTCTTCCTTAGCTCATTGTCTTGCAGGGTATCATACACAGCTAAGAGGAGCTGCTTGGCCATTTCTGCCTTCTGCCTAAAAAGCTCCTTAGCTAGATTGTCCAGTCATTACTTTTCGTATTCCACGTGAACATAAGCACTTCATGATCTCAGGCCATGTCACCCTGTTTCAGCTGCTGGTAGTAATTTCTTCTGCTCATGCAGATCTCCCCAACAGTCTCCTTGTCGCCTTTCTAGCTGCTTGCTGGTCACATAGTCAGTGCTACAGTTCTTAGGTTTCTGTTTCAGCACCGTCCCACTTTTGGGTACTAAGTTTAATATCACCCATCTATTGCAACATAGTAAGCCGGCCCCCAAATTGGTAAACTACCCACAAAATTAGTGGCTAAGGCCATTGTTATTCTGCTTATGCTTCTGTGAGCTGCAAGTTCAATGACAGGGGGAGGGTGACTTGTCTCTGTTCCCCGTGCTGCTTGGGTCCCTCATGTCTGGGCCTGCAGTTCTCGGTGGCCCCTTGTTCCTCATGGATACCCAGACTTCAAGCGTGCAATTTCAGGAGAATTTGCTTGTTGTGACTGGGTAAGACCAACACCTCGGGAGGTGCCGCGGCCTCTCGTGGTAATGAGCTGTCTGTGTTCCCCAGAGTACACCATCACCATGTATGACACCAAAACCCGAGAGCTCCGCTGGAACGCCACCTACTTTGACTATGCGGCCTCACTGCCCGAGGATGATGGTGACTACAGTAAGTGCTCAGAGGGGCTCCCAGGGCTGGCAGGGCCCCCTCCACCTGCGGCAAGCAGTCAGTGCAGAAGGTGGAATTTTCTTTGGAGACAGCCTTCGTCACCAGGTTTTGGACTTTCCACGGGCTTGCAGTAAATACTTCCCACAGTCAGCATGGCGGGATCCTGGGTGAGAGGTCTTGGGGGGAACTGAAGTAAAATGCTGGTGAGTTTGAGGGGGGCACACCTTACTGAGTCCTGTGTGTCACAGAAATTTAGTGTAAGCTGTGGGCAGTGTAAGTACAAGCCAGCGTGTGACCCAGATGACCTCGTGGAAGGCCTCTAAAGTGGCTCCCTGGCTGTTGCTCATTACTTCTTCAGTCAGCATCCCCTACTCACATGATGACTAGAAAGCCAGTTTTGTCATCGTAGCATTGGCCTCTGAAAGTCTCATTCTGCCTTTTCTAGTCCGGGCCTAGAATATTTTTGTCTATCTCTGAGTGCTCCTTTGTGAGACATGAGCTCAAGTACAACTTTCTTGAGTCATAAGGGCTTTTAGGTTCTAATTTTTATTAATGCTGTTTGCAGTACATAATGTTAACATTCGTCATGGGGACTTGGTGTGTGTTCATAACACATCCCAATTCTTTTACTTCTTCCTCTCCCTTCCCTCCCCCTCAACGTGTTGATATTGAAGATCCTGAACACGTTCATTGGAGCCCAGGGAAACCATTCTGAAAATGTTCTGGAAGTCTTGTTTCCCCTAGCCAAGTTCCTGGAGCTTGCTAAGAGGGTAGAGGATGTGGCTGCAGGATGTGGCGAGTGTTGACGTACTTTGTTGTTTGATGCTCACAGAGATGTCCCACTTTGTGTCTAACGGCGATGGGCTGGTGGTGACTGTGGACAGTGAATCTGGGGACGTCCTGTGGATCCAAAACTATGCCTCCCCCGTGGTGGCCTTCTATGTCTGGCAGCGGGAGGGCCTGAGGAAGGTGATGCACATCAATGTTGCTGTGGAGACCCTGCGCTACCTGACCTTCATGCCTGGGGAGGTGGGCCGTATCACGAAGTGGAAGTACCCATTTCCCAAGGAGACTGAGGCCAAGAGCAAGCTGACGTGAGTCGGGGAGCTCCGGGTGGCCAAGGGTAGCAGCCTGTTCTGCCTCTGCTGCCACAGCGTGTGCCCTGTGCTGGCAGAGGCTGAGGCCAGGCAGATGTCTCCGGGGCTCGGAGTGTAAGCAGGAGAACCGGCGATGCCCCTTGATGCCTCAGAGTTTCTGATTAGCAAATAAAAATTATGGGGTAGGAAGGAGACTGCCAGTGTAACTATATACCATCTGGATAGCTCTCTTTTTTTTCTACCTTGTTAAATTTACTTGAAAACGGAGAAAGCTACAAGTCACATAATTTATAATTGATATTAAATAAGCTACAGTAAGAATTAAAAGTATAAGTATTTACAGACATTTAATCAAGTGGATGATTTGAATTCATTAGACCCTTCTATGCCCCTAAACTATGTTCCACTAATTTGAAGACATGCTACAGTATCTATTCTTTTTCTTTTTCTTTCTTTTTTTTTGGAACCGGGGATTGAACTCGGGCCCTTGGGCTTGCCAGGGAAGCACTTATTCTACTGAGCCATCTCCCCGGTCCATGACATGCTACAGTAAACACATATACTTGGTTTCTCCCATCTTGGCTATCTCCTGCACAAAGTGGGTATATCTCCTGTAGAGATACAAGAGATTTATCTTTTTTACTTTATGTATTTTCTAAAGTTTTCTTATTCATATCCAACACTCAGCAGGCTTATAGTCGGTCCTCCTACTAATAGTCTGTCTCTTCAGGCACTTAACGAAGTCAAGCCCCAGTTTTCTACCTTATAGAGAGGGCCGGGGAAGACACTGTATGAGAATGTTGCTCCGTTGTAAGCCACCACTCAGGTGAAAGGTGCTGTTGAGAGAGGCGTGGGAGCCTTAGTGGGAGACCTGCCCAACACGGGCTTTTGGCAGCAGTGCCCGGAGGGTCTGGGGGTGCGGCCGCCCCATTCTCATGCTGGCAGTGCAGCTTGCCCGCCCATCCCCTCGAGAGCCCTCCAGCATGGACAGACCGCTGGCTGTGGACTGGAATCTCCAGGCTTGGCGTTGTCTTTGCGTCCTTTCCTCGGGCCTGTCCAGAGCCTCCAGTCCCTGAAAGCACAGGGCAGCACAGTAGTGTTCTGGGGGCGTTCTGCGTGGGCCCAGAGCCGCGACGAGCCTGGGCAGTGGGTGCTCAGTGCTCGGCCTCCTGGCTGGTTAGGGGTGGAGTCCATTCCCTAGGTCCGTGGGCATGGCCAGGAGCAAACCCAGGCTTGCTGTTGGGCGGCTTGTGCGAATTTCTGTAGGTGGCGACTGAATCCGAGGCCCTCGGTTCTGGGGTTGTGCTCCCTGGCAGCACCCTACCTCACAGCCCTGCTGCTGTTCCCCATGATTGTCTCTCCCAAAGGCCCTTGCGGGATCTGGACATGAAATGACTGGGACCTGGTGTCTCCTCTCCCCAGGCCCACCCTGTATGTTGGGAAGTACTCCACCAGCCTCTACGCCTCACCCTCCATGGTGCACGAGGGGGTCACCGTTGTGGTGAGTTCACTGTGGGGTCAGGGATGCAACATCTCCTTCTTAGTAAAGAATGACCTGAGGGCGGGGGTTGTAACTCGGGGCTCTGCCACTTCCTGGTGAGCGTGAGCCCCTGAGTGCAATTTCCCGTCCCAGAAAACCACACGTATGTATATAAAACCTGAGCTGGGCCATGGTGGTGCACACGGGTAGTCCTAGCACTCAGGAGGCTGAGGCACGAGGATCGTGTGGTTCGACACCAGCCTGGGCTACACCTTGAGACCCTGTACGATGACAACAAAGAAAGACCTGGAGTTGTATGTGAATATTCCATGGTTAAGAATGTGAAACACAGAGCTGCAGGTCTCAGCAGCAGCTTCTGCATACGTTGGTTCCTTCTTTAAAAGTGACATAGGTGACTGGAGCCACTTTCTAAACCCAGGAAGCCCTAGCTGGTGCCGTGGCCTTCATGCGCAGTCTGAAGTTCCCAGCAGTGTCCCAGTGCCTGCAGGACAGTCCTTGGCGCCCTCCGCCACCCTTAGTCTCTGGAGGCCACAGTCCACCAAGCATATCTCCCTGATTCCCAGCATGTCCCTGTCTGGCTTGCTTCAGAGCTGTGTGTAGGGGCGCCACACACTTCCAGTGCCCTTCTTCCTGCCCCTCCTCTGACTCCTTCCAGGGTTGCGCCTTCTCTAGCACCTCCTGGTTGGCTGGCTTGCTGTCTCTGTGCCTGCAGCCTCCTGCCTGGCCACTCACCCTGACCTTCGGGCTGAACTGGCGGGCTGTCCCACGTCTCCCGGGCGAGCCCAGGCCAGACACTGTGAAGGCCCCACTCATGGCAGTGCCTGTCTCCACAGCCCCGGGGCAGCACACTCCCTTTGCTGGAAGGCCCCCAAACCGATGGTGTCACCATTGGGGACACAGGTGAGTGTGTGATCACACCCAGCACGGACCTCAAGTTTGACCCTCGCCTCAAAGGGAAGAGCAAGCTGAATTACCTGAGGAACTACTGGCTGCTCATAGGTAAGCGCCCCCTGGTGGGCAACAGCGGCCGTGCAGGTCCCCAAATGCGCTCAGCTCTGTCCAGCATAGTGCTCTGTTCACATCAAGGCGGCTGTGTAGATTTTGGAACATTTTTGTTCCACAGAACAGTCGGGGTAGCTGGGTTATGAGTTGGCTCTCAAACATTGTTTAATGTTCCAACACTCAGCTACGAAGTCACTGAATATGTGATTATCCCATGAGAATTTCTGCCCCTAATTCTTCAGAGTGACTGTGAGGTCGATGCCCTTGTGATTTTTGTTTTATAACCAAGAAATCTGAGGCTGTTGCTGTGGAAGATGGCTCAGGGGCTGATGGGGAAAGGCCAGGAAGCTTGAGGGGCACAGGGAGTCGGAGCTGCTCCCGGGCAGGGCCGGGCAGGCCGAGGCGCGTGCAGTGGGAGGGAGGGTCTCCTTTTCCCTTCCTTTCCTTTCTTCTGGTGCTGAAGGCGAATCCAGGGCCTCGCTTGTGTTAGGCACATGCTCTGCCCATGCCCACCCGTCTCCCCATCCTCCTTCCTCCTTCCCTTGTTGCCCCCACCTTGGTGGCCCTGAGGGTGAACTGTGTCACAGACAGATCAAAGGTTGGGCCGACCCAAAGGCAGTGAGTGTGATGAATGAGGGCAAAGGTGAGAGGACCATGTCCCTGGCGAGTGTCCCAATTCAAGTGCAGCACCTTCTTGAACCTCACCTGCCTTTGTGTGCCCTCCCCAGCAAATCCCTGAGCATGCACACGTGCACTCACTCATTCGGCTGCCACCCCGCTGGAAGGTGGGGGTGAGTCCCAGGCCGGGGAGCTCCTCGGCCTGCTCCTCACGGTGCCTGCAGAGCTCCGGGCCGTGCCGGGACAGGCAGCAGCACCCGCTAGGCAGGGCTCTGGGTGGGCTGTGTGCCCCGCTGTGGTTGGCTCTACTCGTTCGCTTGTGGATGTGCAGATTTTCCTGATTTCCTGATCCCCGCGGTCATTTTTATCCTGGTGATATTTCACCGAATAATAAGGAAAGGGGTGTCACATTTAGGAAGCATGCACAGATGGGCCTGCGGAGAGACGAGCACGCTGAGGGAGTGGAGGCCATTCCATCTTCGGGTCATTCAGTTTTATGTGCCATTTAAGGGGCACATAAACCACATGCCAGTGGCTAAAATGTGGCATTAAGGAAGTGTGTAGAAGAACACAGAAGATGTAGGTGAAAAACCTCCACAGACAGATTGAAATCTCCTTGAAATAGACAAGTAGTCTGAGTAAAAAAAAAAAAAAAAAGCAAACAAAAAAACTGGAAACCTAACAAAGTGTAAAATAGTTAATTAAGGACCCCAGCAGTTCTGAGGTACCATTGAGGAACTCCACGGTGAGTCATTTTTAGATAAGACAGCGTGAGTGTTCAATGTTCTTGTAGACTAGACCCACAGCGTATGCTCATGGGCCCGTTGTGTCTCCGCATTCTTTGTGGAACCCAGTAAAGATACCCCACACTCAGTCATCTGGAAGATAAGTTGGGTTCAGTGAGCCCAGTAGCGTGCTCCCTGCTTGCCCACAACCAGTGCCCCTTACCTGGGTGCCCTCAGCATCCCCCGGGTCAAGAAAACACTTAGCGCCCCTGGAGGGCATGGGGCAGAAGGCCTGGGGCAGGACCTGGCTCTGTGCTTTTTGCTCTGGAGTCTGACCTTGTTGATGCTGATAAATAAATAAATAAGACGAAGACCAGCTGCTGTTGGTAAAGAAACATTAGGGACTTCATGATTCCATTGATAGAATGGCTGGTCGAAGGCTGGTGAGACAGCTCAGCAGACTAAGCACCTGGGGTTCGATCCCTGGTACCACATGCTGCGCCGGCCCTACCCCCCCGGGCGAACTGATCCGGCGATGGAGTCAGGGTGCGCTGGTGCATGCCTGTAATCCCAGCTGCTGGGAGGCTGAAATCAGGAGGATCACTATGAGTCTGAACTGCGTAGTGAGACCCTGTACCAAAAACACAAAAACAAAAAGAAAAGCTGGTCAGAGTACGCAGAGTACTATGTACAGAACCACAGGGAGGAGGGGTTGGGGCTCATGGTCTGCAGAGCAGTTGTCTTGGTAGGTGCCTGGCAGACAAGGAGGACTCTGAGCCCACTAAGAGTTAGTATTTAGGAGCGGCAGGAAGGACACGCAGCACGGGGTGGCATGTAGAAGGACTGCTCTGTTTCTCTCCTAGCACAGTGTCTTATTACCTGCAGGTACCCATGTTCACCTTCCTGTCCACCAGCAGGTCTGAGCCAGGTGTCTGAAGTGGGCAGCCACATGGGAAGCTGCTCCTGAGTAAAGTGTATCTCGGGCTCCCTGGTGGGCAAGGGAAGACCTGAGGTAGTCCAAGCAAAAGTAGGTTTCCCTCCAAGAGCAATGTCATATTGTAGGTAGAGACCTCAAGAGGGGGACTAAAGAGGGATTTCCAGGCAAGACACTGGTTTGGTAGTCACTGTTGCCTCTTATCGTAGCAGTACAGCACCCTATAATCTGATAGGTTCAGGGAACAGCGGGAAGATCCTGAGGTGAGCAAGACCTGAATCAGTACGAGGTCTGATCACAGGAGAGAACAGAAAAGCAAGCCTGTGCAGCTGCTGAGAGTCTTGGGTGGAGCGGTGACAACTCTTTGGGGCTGCATTTGGAGTCACTTAATATTTTTACTTTGCTTGTTTGTTTTTAGACAGGGTCTCACCATGTAATTCATGATGGCTGTGAATTCACTGTGTATCCCAGGCTAGCCTCAAACTCATGGCAATCCTCCTGCCTTAGCTGCTCAGTGCTGGGATTATAGGTGTGTGCCGCCGTGCCTGGTTGGAGTTAGTTTTAGATCTGAGCAGATTATCCAGCCGTAGGAAATCCCAGGTCCTGGTTTGAATCACCTTGCTGGGTCTTGTGGTAACTTGCCCCCAGTGGGTGCTCCCATCGGTGCATTACAAACGCCAGGCAGTGACGGCAGAGCTATGTGGAGCACAGCAAGCAGAGAGGGAACAGCGGCAGGCCCCTCCCCACATAGCGCTTGTTCTCTCTGT
>NW_004524609.1:3605714-3635843 GCF_000260255.1 Octodon degus | reverse complement strand
CCAGGGCCAGTGTGCCATGGTTACTGGGGATCGAACCCCACTCCCTGCGCTTGCCTAAGTAGGCGCTTAGTCCACTGAGCTCTCTCGCTGGCCCTTCTCTGGTTCTCTTATGGGTAGCTCACGAGGTGGATGCTTCTATGTAGATAAAAGGAGACTAGGAGTCCAGCTGAGTACCGAGGTACTGTTCGAGTATGGGGCTTGACAGAGGGATGCTGCTGGGAAGCACTACAAAGGGAGCTTGGACGTGATGCTTCACCTGTGAGGTGCACACACCCACGCCACCTGGCTTTGCATGCTCCCAAATGTCCTGGCCCCTCTGGACAAGGACATGCTTTGTTCCCCCTGGGGCCCTTGAATACTAAGTTCTGCCCAAGAGGAATCTGATTTCTGCTTTGATGCTGTCTCCCTGGCCTGCCTCTCCTTTCTTCTCACCTTAGAATTGTGTTTTTGCCTGTGGACCCCACGGGCTAGCAGGTGACGCTGTAGTTTAGGGCTGAGTGCTGTTGTTACCTGGGCAGCTGTTTGCACTAAAGGTTTGTTTCCTCTCATAGGACACCATGAAACCCCGCTGTCTGCCTCTACCAAGATGCTGGAGAGATTCCCCAACAACCTGCCCAAACATCGGGAAAATGTGATTCCTGCTGACTCGGAGAGAAAGAGCTTTGAGAAGGTGAGCTGGGAAGTGAGCTGCCCAGCTGCCACCGACCTGTGAGGGCTGGGGCACTGGGGTTCGCCCTCGCAGGGAGGGCCACGCCAAGGTCCACGGCACCGAGCTGAGTGGGAGGGCAGACGGGGCCCAGCAGGGAGTGGCAAGGAAGGGAGAGTGCAGGAAAAGCGGCGGGGAGAGCAGAGGGAGGCGCGGGTGAGCAGGAACTGGAAGGCACTGGAGGGAGAGCGAGGCCCAGGCCTTGAGGTACGAAGGATGAGGGGTGCAAGGAGACACAGCTGTCAGGGGGCTGTGGGAAATGAGCTCCTGTGCCGGCAGGATGGGCACAAGAGCAGACCTCTGTGAAGAGGGAGACCTAAGCGCTGGAAGCTGAGAGCAGCCTTCTGAAAGTGGCCTCCTAGCCAGGCACGGTGGCGCACACCCATAACTCCAGTATAGAGGAGGCTGAGGCAGGAGGATTACCGAAAGTTGGAGGCCAGTCTGAGCTAGTTTGAGACCGTCTCAAAAAAAAAGTCCAAACACTAAGAAAATGGCCTTCTTTGGCTGTGTGGTGTGGCAAAGCCTTGGGCTGGTAGGGCCTGGGGGAGTGGAGCCTCAGGTAGTCGGGAGGCCATCCCAGGTGGTGGCTGCTGGGAGAGTCTGTGAGACTTACGAGACAGGGTGTGCCACAGGGCTGTGGGCTCTCAGCAGAGACAGAAAGTCGAGGAGAGCTAAGAGGGGATTTTCCACACAGAAGTAGGCAGTACCAGGGCTTGCCTAGATCTCAAAGCCAGAGTGGGGAGAGTGGAAAGTGCTCAGGGCTGCATTCTGAGATCGTGGGTAAATGAGTCCAGCAGCCCGCTGAACTCAGCCCCGACCTTCCTTATCTCCTCTGCGGTGCTGTCTGTTACTTACTGCCTTCCCCCGTCAGAGGCCTGGGGTCAAAGAGGCCATTGTCTAGGTCCCCACCAGTCAGCTCTGTGGGGCATGGCGGGTGCTCTCAGCAGACGCCCTGTGTGATCAGCAGAGGGGCCAGAGAGACACCGGGGGTCTTGGGCTGGGATGGAGAAAGGGCTGAGCTGGAGACAGGAGGCCACCGACTGACTTGGGCGCCCAGGCACAGCAAACGCGTCTGGGAGGCGTCGGGGGGTCCAGGGGAAGGGGTCCAGGGCACAGTGCCTGTGTCCTTCCCTCTGGAGATCGCCAGGTTGGACAAGTCTGCGATATTAAACACTTGGAAAATAAAGTATAAAGAAGGAGAGAAGACAGCAGGCAGCTAGCTAGCCATAGCAGCTGGTCCAGATTATTTTTCTCTTCTTTCCTTTTTTTTTTTTTTTTTTTTTTTGTACAGAGATTGAACCCAGAGTCTTTCACACTGAGCTGTTACATCCTCAGCCCTTATTATTATTTTTTTTTAAGAGCAGAATATATGTATTAGGGGAAAAATGCTGCGTCTGAGAGAGATTCAAAGGGGTCCTGAGCCCAGTCCCTTTTAAAATTATTTTTTCTTTTCTTTCTTTCTTTTTAAATTTAATTCGTACAGAGCCTCACTATATAGCTCAGACCCACAGTGATCCTACTGTTTTCAGCCTCCCCAGCACTGGGATTACAGGCGTGTGCCACTATACCTGATCTATGTGGCTGGCTTAGTATGCCACTGGGGGTGGTGGGGGCAGACGTGGCATGTGGTACAGGGATCAAACCCTGGTCCCTGCGCTTGCCTAAGCAGGCGCTTAGTCTGCTGAGCTATCTTATGGGCCCTATTTTTTTCTTTTTCGAGAGAGTCTAACTACGTAGCCCAGTCTGGCCTCAGACTTGTGGTGATCCTCCTGTCTTAGCCTCTCCTGGGGTTATAGGCGTGAGTGAACCATCATGCCCAGTTCATAGTACAGATTTTCATGTTCAGCCATCTGATCTTAAAACATCTTTTTTAAAAGCCATCAAAATCCTGGCAAGCACAAGGGCCTGAGTTCAATTCCCAGTACCAAAAAAAAAAAAAAAAAAAAAGCCATCAAAATATTCTCAGATATGACTTCATGATGGTGAGACTGACTTTTTGAACACTTAGGAGCAGACAGGTATTAGGAGTATCACCCCTGTCGTAGACTCAGCAGGCGTTCCTCAGCCTGCTGTGCGCCAGGCAGGCCACACTTGTCGAACTGTGAGGACACGGAGGGAGGCATGAGCAGAGCAGGATGTCCCTGGAAGAGCTCGGAGCCTTTGGGAAGGGAGAGAAGGGCTGGAGAGGCAGACACCTGCGATGGTGGGATGCCACTCCACGCGGCACAGCAGCACACGCAACCAGGAGGCTGTGTTGCCTTCTTCAGGCAACACTAACAACCTGCCTTGAACACTAGGTGTTGGAGAAGAGCTCAGTACATTTTTCTCAAAAGTTACAGAAACCAGGCACAATGGCGTATCCCTGTAATCCCAGCCAGGCCTACCTAGCGCGCTCCAGGCCAGTCAGAGCTCCTTGGCAAAGCCCGTCGTTCTCAGTCTCTGCATATATTCCATGCGGCTCCAGAGGCGCAGGGGGAGGGCTCCTTTAATCTGGGGGCTCTAAATAAAAAATTTTTTTAGTAAAAGCTAAATGCTTTCTGATGCTTTTAAAAAACTTTGGAAAAATTCCAATATTTGGATAATTGATTTTAGTTTTGGAGTTTCGCTGAAAGTTTACAGACTATGAGAACAGAGTGTCAGTACTTTACAGGCACCTGCTGCCCATGTGGGCAGCTTTCTTTTTGCATGTGGCAAGATATTATCAAAATGACTACCAACGTCTAACCAGACTGTTACAGATAATTTCAGGTTCCCTGAACACCAGCTCTGCCATCAAAGGAGGAAGTGTTTTGTCTTTAGAAGATTTTTCAAAAGAATGTCAGGATCTGAAGGCATTTCCAAAAATACTGCTCTGAAACTGGTTTTTGAGCAGTAGCAGCCACTGCAGAAATGTGTGGTGTGTCAGAGCGATGGCTGGGAGTGACGACGGGCACAGGACTGCGCGGCTCTTGATGAGCTAAGAGGGAAAGCAGTGTACCTGGGAGCACTTCCGGTCATTCACAAGTGTGTGTCTGGCTCAGAACTCTGTGGTGATGTGGTGACTTTGTTCCATCCAAGGTTATCAACCTGGTTGACCAAACTTCAGCAAACGCACCCAGCACCGTGTCCCCGGATGTGGAGGAGCAGCTGGCTCGTGCGCCCGCCAAACCCGAGGCGCCTGTGGACTCCACGCTCAAGGACGTGGCCACCATCATCCTGAGCACCTTCCTACTGGTCGGCTGGGTGGCCTTCGTCATCTCCTACCCCCTGGTGAGGCTCGGGCCGGCTGTGTCCCCGGCACCCTGCAGGCTCCTGTCAGCGAGGCCCAGACAAAAGCAGCCATAATGTTGCTTTTCACGTTTAGAGCTCAGTATTTGTTTACCTTCCAAAACGTTATAGCAGAGGAGCTTCTCAGAAAAGATAACTTTGAACCTAAATTTAGTATTTTTCAATACACAGGTGAGAAAGGTAATATTTAAATTTGCCCACAGAGCATTTTGAATAGTTAATTCTATCTTCCTTTTTAACAGTAAGAATAATGGATGAGACCCTTTCCTCTGACTGCTGTTAAAGTCAGCTGGTGTGGAAAAGGAGCCTTCAGCTTTCTAGTGGGAGATGAGCAGCGAGCATTACGGGGTTAGGAGGTGGTGGGTGCGAGGAGAGGTCGGTCCCTTTGGCAAGTCGCTTAAGCACTGTGGCGTCATCTGCTCCGGACGCAGCGTTCCTGTGGGAGTCAGGTGGCAAAGCCTGCATGCACTTGCCATCTGCAGGCAAAGATTGCTCTGTGGTTTAAGTCCTGCACTCCTGTGAGGCTGTTAGGCGCCTGCTGTTCACAGTAGAGTAAAGTAGGTTCTGCGAAGCTGAGTACCTTCCTGGCGAGTGGTGCTTCAGGACTTGAGTGCAGAAGGCACAGCTAGAAGCCCCCAGTGCCCGTTGGCCATGCCTGGGCCTTCTGTCAGCTTCCCCAGCCTGGGCCGAGGAACCACAGGCCGGTGCTGCCGCCGCTGCTGCTGCTGGAGCAGACCGTTCAGAGTCTGAGAGGAGCGGGTGAGGGAGGCAGGCGATGGAATCGGGGGCAGGTTCCTGTCCCCCCAGCTCATGCTGGCCACGTGGCCATGCGTGGGTGGCAATAAACTTCTGAGTCCCTGCTTGCTGTCTGCCTCTGGCTTGCCAGGCACCTGCTAACTTCGTCAGTGCGCAGCTCTGGCCTGCTTCTGCCCCTCTGTGACTGGCTGTTCTTTCCTTTTGGCTCACTTTTATACCCCCTCTCAACTTCCATGTTGTAGAATTCTGAATTACTTCTCTACAGCCTCCTTCCTGTGGCCCAGCCTTCTACCTGGGGCAGAGCCCTCTGGTGTTCTGTCATTTATCACCTAGCCAGCCCGCCAGGCTTGGACGTGGGTTGTCCTGGGAAGGCCTAACTGGCAGAAGGACCCACAAACTTCCAATGGACTTGGCCAAAATTTCATTCTGTCGTCCTCGGGCTCCTGGTGACTTGGGAGTCCTCTGGCCTCCTCTGCCACGGGGAGCTGCCCCTTCCCTGCCGATCTCCCTGGGGGAGCACCATCCAAGTCTGACGAAGCTGTATCTTTGCAGAGCATGCACCAGCAGCGGCAGCTCCAGCACCAGCAGTTCCAGAAGGAGCTGGAGAAGATCCAGCTCCTGCAGCAGCAGCAGCAGCTGCAGCTGCCCTTCCACCCGCCTGGAGAGCTGATGCAGGACGCCGAGCTCCTGGACACCTCCAGCCCTTACTCAGAGAGCTCAGGGACCAGCAGCCCCAGCCCGTCCCCCAGAGCCTCCAACCACTCGCTCCATTCCAGTGGCTCTGCCTCCAAGGCTGGCACCAGCACCTCCCTGGAGCAGGATGACGAGGGTAGGCCCCTTGCCACTTCTGTGCTGCTTTGTGTCCCCTTTGTTGCTGCATGCAAACCATAACGCACCTTCCGTGGCATCTCTGTGAGATTAGAGAGGGCTGTTCCCAAGGCTGCGTGGTGCCCCTGCCTTCCTCCCACACTGTGGTCCTGAGGGATGGGCTCCTGCCCCCAGAGGACTTCACAGGTTGTGTCAGTGCTCCTCCCATCGGCCCTGCAGGGTGGAGCTAACCCTTAGGCTTGTGAGAACTCCAGGGCCTGCGAGTGGACAGTAGAAAAGAGCAGCTGCGACCTACTTTCAGGAGTGACTGAGGCCAGAGGTCAAGGCTCAGATTCTGTGGGGACCGAGAGTGTGGCGGAACCCCAGAGTCCTGGCTCTCGAAGTCTCTTCAGTTTACACTTCCACCATCTCCGCTGGAAGGCTCAGGCGCAGAGCTTCAGGCTGGGGCAGCCTGGTGCAAACGGTAGCAAGCATAGCCCTGTGTCTCCTGCCAGAGCCTGGCACACGGAGCCTCGTAAGTCCCAGTTTCCTGCTTGAGTTGAAGTCAGGAAGTTGGTAGCCATTTTTAGCCCTGAAGGGTTTTGGAGGTTTTTTTATTGTTGTCACTCTTATTTTGTCTTTTTGAGACAGGGTCTCACTATGCAGTCCAGGCTGGCCTTGAGCTCACTTTGTAGTCCAGGCTGGCCTTGAACCCCCAGCTATCCTCCTACCTCGGCCTCCCAAGTGCTGGGATTGTAGGCATGTGCCACCACACCCAGTGGTAATCACTGTTTACAATGATTTCTTCTGTCTCATGTTTTGTTCCAGAAGAGGAAACCAGCATGGTGATAGTTGGAAAAATTTCATTCTGTCCCAAAGATGTGCTGGGCCATGGAGCTGAGGGCACCATTGTGTACCGGTAAGTGCAGAGCCAGTCCCATGCCCCCCACCCCCGCGTCTGGTGGGCAGCACACCAGTACCAGGCTCCAGGGCCCCGAGACCAAAGCAGTGCCCAGCACTCACCTGAGAAGAGCAGGAATGGCCCAGCTGCCTGGAGGGCCAGGCCTGTGGGCTGTGGGGCCACGAGGTGGCCCCGGTGCCACAGGGCAGCCCTGTGGTCCGGGGTCACATCTTCCTTCCACAGCCCGACGTGCACTCCGCATACACCTGCCACCCCTTGTCATGCAGGGGCATGTTTGACAGTCGAGACGTGGCTGTGAAGAGGATCCTGCCCGAGTGTTTCAGCTTTGCAGCCCGCGAGGTCCAACTGCTGCGGGAGTCGGACGAGCACCCCAACGTGATCCGCTACTTCTGCACGGAGAGGGACCGGCAGTTCCAGTACATCGCCATCGAGCTGTGTGCGGCCACCCTGCAGGAGGTGGGCCTGGCTGGCCGCGAATGCCAGCGTTGCCTACAGTTTGAGCACAACTGCCGCAGCCTCCCCTCCTCTACCAATTGGGGTGCTGTTTTAGGGACTGCAGACTGACTATTGTTATCATTTCATTTATTAACTTCACTGAAGTTTAGTGTAGTGAGGTGCACTCATCCTAAGTGGACGGCTTGCTGTACATGGACAGACGTGCGTGTGTGTGTGTGTGACCACGCACGCCCAGTGCAGCACGGCCTAGTCTACTCTGCACCCTGGGGCTGCCTTAGCTTGCAGTGGGGACAGCCCTGCCCGCTTGCCTCCAGGAGCTCAAGTCTCATCTTCTGCCTCTGTTTTTGGCCCATGTGGGCTTGGAGTTCGCTGGTTGCTACTCCAGGCCAAAAGATCCAGCAAGCTCCCCAGTTTTGAGGCTCAGCGATGAATTTGAATCTCACTTTATCTTTCCCGTGGTAAATTAGTACACTGGAGCTTTACTTAGGTCAGCCCATTCTTTCAGGAGGTCTTTGGAAAACACAGGTATTGACGGAGAATGTTGGATCAGAAGCCAGGAAGGCCTGATGGCCGCGTGCCCTGACCGGGCCATTGCATGTCTTGCAGTACGTGGAGCAGAAGGACTTCGCCCACCTTGGCCTGGAGCCCATCGCCTTGCTGCAGCAGACCACCTCGGGCCTGGCACATCTCCACTCCCTCAACATCGGTGAGAGGCCTGTGCTGGCAGGGCTGGCGGGAGGAGCCACAGCTGCCTGGCGCTGTGCTTCCTTAACTCCGCGATGTGCAGGAGCGGGGGAATGTCAGATGGTCTCTAGACACAGTGCGTAAGAATTTAAGATAGAATCGTGCGTAGCTGAAAATCAGAGCTTTAGAGATGGCAGCGAGCACATCGGGAGTCTGCTGGGGGCCCAGCCGTCTTGGAGGAGGCCAGGGCAGCTGCGTGAGCAGGGTAGCAGCGGCGAGCCTTTAAGGCGAGCACCCGAACTGCAGCCCACCTGAGCACTGAACGCTGAGAGCTTAGTTCAGAAGAACCAGGCAGCAGTCCTTGGCTGCTGGGGCAGTGTGGCTTGCATGCCCACAGGGGCGCTGCTGCCCTAGGCTCACCACCTTTGCCTTGTGTGACGGGCGTTCTCTCTTTCAGTTCACAGAGATCTGAAGCCCCACAATATCCTGCTCTCCATGCCCAATGCACACGGCAGGATCAAGGCCATGATCTCGGACTTTGGCCTCTGCAAGAAGTTAGCAGTGGGCAGGCACAGTTTCAGCCGCCGATCTGGGGTGCCAGGCACCGAGGGCTGGATTGCCCCCGAGATGCTGAGCGAAGACTGCAAGGAGAACCCTGTGAGTAACAGGCTTCGTGATCTGAAACCACAAACTGGGTTAGAACCTTCCCGGCCAAGGGTGGGGCTGGGGCACGCGTTGCTGGGAAAAGACATTGCTGGGCCCGAGAGCTTCCTCGCCAGTATCCCATGTGGCCGGGTGTTCAGACATAAGGTGGGACCAGAACTGGTCTTTTCTTTTTTCCCTACTCTTCCAATCACTTTTCTTTTACAGCACTAATGATTGAAAGTAGGGCTTTGCACACCAGGGGAGCAGTCTGCACAGAGCTACTTCTCTAGCCTTTTGCTTTTGTTGGGAGGGACTCACTAACTCCCTGGCTGGTCTCCAACTTGCAGCCCTTCTGCCTCAGTTTCCCACGTAGCTAGGATTGTAGGTATGTACCACCCAGACTGGACTCTTCCAATCACTTTTAACCTTTATTGTTTTGGGTAGCTGGGATAATCCAGACTTGCATAAGAGGATGAGACCTCCAGCTTCACTGTTTTTTACATTTAATTCTGTTTTTACAGCTTTTGACTTTGAGACTTTGTAGACATTACAGAAAATTGAAAGAAGTTTCTGTGACCTCTGTGCTTCCCCTGGTCCCAGCCTTTGTTGTATTTGGCTGCATTTGCACTACCTTTTATTTATTTGTCACTGAAGCCTGAGAATATAAATCGCAGGCCTCCCAGCCCTGAACAGGGAGCACACGTCTCTGTGAGCAGGCACAGCTGCCTCCTCGCCACCGTGCCCGCATCACGTGCCACGCCCGGGTCCTGAGTGCCGTCTTGCCCTCACCCTCTCATCTGACTGTTGCTGCATGTCGCGTTTCCCATCTGTCCCCTAACGGTTTTACACGTGGGGTCTTGTGTGCCAGGACCTGCTGAGTGTGTTGTGTTGCATTTGACTATCTCTCTAAATTCACAGTGGTCTCTTTCTGTTTTGTTCCCCAGCGCTGGCTTTTTGGAGCCAGGTAGCGGTTTGTAGAATGCCCCGTTCTGGGCTTGTCTGTCTCCTGCAGGAGACAGGGCTTGTCATTTCTCTCTGTTCTTCATACCTCTTGTGAACTAGAAGTGAGGTCTCTTGGCTCGATGGAATGCAAGTGAAATGACTGGGTCAAGGGTAGAGCCCAGGTCGCTGCGCCGGAAGGTTCCTGATGGCAGGCGGTACATTACCACAGCGCCTGCCTCTTCAGGGATGCCAGCTTGGATTGGTTATATCAGCTGTCTCTGCTGCAAAAGTTCCTCCCCCCCCTCTTTTTTTTTAAGCAAGTCCTGCACAAGGTAACCCTCAGCAGAGTGTATGGCAGTCACTGGCCCGGTAGCTTGCATTCTTGCCTGAAGCATTCACAGCAATGACATTCTTCTACATTTATTTGTCGGCATTTTTTAGGCAAAGAATAGCTGTGTTTTTACACCCTATTTGCTCATCCTCCCCCTCCTCCTTGGCCTTTTCTTTTCCGTAGTCACTGTGGCCTCAAGGACTTTTTTTGAATGTATTTAGTTCAGGGTCTCACTATGCAGCTCAGACTCATGGTGATCCTCCTGTCCTCAGCCTCTTGTGCTGGGATTACAGGCGTGCGCCACCACATCTGGACTCCGTGTCTGGCTCAATGACCCGGGGGTGATGCGGGATCCAACCCTGGTCCCTGTGTTTGCCTAAGCAGGTGTTTAGTCTGCTGAACTCTCACCGACCCAAGGATTTTTCTTTTAAAAGAGGGCCTTGCTGTCTGGCTCAGGGTAGTGCTGAACTCACTCTAGCCCAGACTGGCTCAAACCTGAGGCAGTCCTCCTACCTCAGCCTCCCAAGTGCTGGGAGAGTCACGTGCCACTGTGCCCAGCATGGATTTTCAAGTAGTATCGTAATCAATTTTTACTTTTGCCCTTTCTTCTGATACTCAGATTGTTTCAAATTTAGCCAACAAGAGCCCCTTCAAGCTGGTGTTGGCATCCTTTTGCCAAGAGTCCACTTGTGGTTGAGTGTCTCACTCAATGGCACAGAGGCGCACCTTGCCTGGTGTGGTGCCACATGCCTGTAGTCCCAGCGGGAAGCAGGGCGTGGGTCTATGGGAAGGCATGGCTGCAGTTGGGCAAGGGCGCCAGCTGTGAGCTGTGCCTTCCTGTCCCATACCTGTCACCTGCCCACAGAAAATTCTGAGTAGAATTAAGAGTCCCAGGTCTAAGATGTGAGTCTTGCCCTGGTTTGTCACTAGCAGCTTGTCCTGCTAGCTTGTCCTTAAACACTTCTTTTTGTTTCTTTATCTGGGATGATGTCATTTGCTCTGCTCCCCAACAAGGCTGCCGTGAGCTGAGCATGCTATATCAGGAAAGGCTTTTTTGGGCTGGTGAGATGGCTCAGTGGTCTAAAGCACCTACTTAGAACAAGCTTAGCAAAGCACAGGGACCGCGGTTCAATCCCCCAGCACCACATGCCAGCCAGCCCCGCCCCCTGGTGGGCTGAGCTGCCCCCCACACACAAAATAAATAAAATAATAATAAAAAAAAAAGACAAGGAAAGGCTTTTTTGGTCAATTTGGCTTTGTCTCCCAGGTTGTCTGGTGGAGAATCTAAGAGGGGAGTCGTCAGTTAGGCTGCGAGCCATGCTTGGGCCTTCCACATGACACCCAAAGTAGTGTGAGCTGAAAGCCACACTGCCATTAGTCCCGGGGTGCAACAGGGACACAAGCACATGAAGGTCCCTCCAGCACAGACCTCACTGTTGCGTGGGTAAAAGTCTCTGACAGCCAGGAGAGCTTCCAGGGGCCAAGTGCTGCTGTCCGTGGCTGTTGTCGAAGTGCGTCAGATCTTCATGCAAGCACTGATGACAGGCGCAGACCGTCACTGTCCTCCCCTTATGTGTGAGGAAGCAACGGCTTCCCAGATTCCCAGAGCTCGTATCCCTAGCACTGGGCCCCTGGCCCCTGGCCCCTCGCCCTCCACTGTAACCACGACACCAGGGCGGCACTGCCAGGAGCCCTCGCTGCTTGGGGCCCCGCATGTCCATCTGCCGACTCCACAGGACACCTCCTGGGCTGATGCAACCACAGCGCTTTGTCCCTCGCTGGCCACAGGGGAGGTGAGGACTCCACCTGAGGCTTCTCATGCCCTGTGTTTCTTTTCAGACCTACACGGTGGACATCTTCTCCGCAGGCTGTGTCTTTTACTACGTTGTCTCCGAGGGCAGCCACCCTTTCGGCAAGTCATTGCAGCGGCAGGCCAACATCCTCCTGGGCGCCTACAGTCTTGACTGCTTCCACCCCGAGAAGCACGGTGGGTAGCCGGGCCCTGGGCTGGGGTGGCCTCTGCGCTCCCGGCCTCCCTGCCACCCGGCTGCGTCCCGGCCTCGGGGAAGGCCAGCTCTTGCCAGGGCTAGGGTAGGGCTGGCCAGGGTGGCCCTCGGAGCTCCTGCTCCCATGTGACCTGGGTAAGGCCCCTCTTTTCTTCCAACTTGCCCCGTGAAGGTTGAACAACCGGAGGCATTTTTGCGCTGGCGTTGGGGCAGATAGCTCTGTGCTTTGTACACTGCGCTCTGGAAGGGGCTGTAGTCATCAGACGCAGTTGCTGCTGGGCTGGGAACACGCAGGCTCTGCCCGCACTGTCCTGGCTCAGTACAAAAAGCCTTCCTGAATTCGGGAGTTGTTGGGTTATCGTTGTCCCGTGCTATTCCAGTGCTGCCTTTTGAAAAATTAAAGCTGAATTGTTTTGCTTATGGGTTAGTTTTTATTATTCACTATAGAAAAACAGAGGAGTAGAAAGGCTGTTAATTCCATTATGTGGGGACTAGGGGTACTTAGTGCCTTGGGGTACATTATTGCGATCACTGATCCACACGCTCGTACTTTTACAAAGATGAGGTAAAGCCGCACACACTACTTACAGCAGGCGCATTTTGCAGCTTCATTTAAATGCTGTGTCAACCCGTATGTAACTGCAGGGTCCTCGGAGGGCTCAGTGTCCTGCGCCTGGGGGCACAGCACGGTGCCTCCCAGCCCCTGACCTTGGGCATTTCGATCAGCCCTCCACAGGGTGCAGTGAAGGTCCCTCGCTAGGGAAGTGTGCCGCCGCGAGTTCTCAGTGACTTCGCTGGAATCCTGCATCAAAGGATGTGGACATTCCTAAGGTGTTTGGGAACTCTTGTGGCTTTGAGTGCAGCATGACAAGTTGCCTGTTTATTTTTCTCCCTTATAGAAGATGTCATTGCCCGTGAGCTGATAGAGAACATGATCGCGATGGACCCCCAGCAGCGGCCCTCGGCGAAGCACGTGCTCAAGCACCCCTTCTTCTGGAGTGTGGAAAAGCAGCTCCAGTTCTTTCAGGTACATGCATCTGATCCTCCATCCAAATCTTCAGTGTCTTCCAGGTTTTGAAATGTAGGCAACAATGACAAGGAATAAAAGAAATGATCCCCAGTCCCATAACCAAGGCGTCACACTGTGTATACAGTTTTGTGTGTCCTGCCTTTTTCGAACCATACATAATATTTTAAGGACTTCTCATGTTAGAGTTCTGAAATCTTAGTGGCTGTAGTATGTCACATAGGTCTGCCATAATCTTTAAACTTCATATCATGGAATTTCCAGATACTCGCAAAGGTGGAGCGGGTAGTTCTGTTACCGTCCCCCGGCTTCCACCAGTACCAACTTCTGCCCTCTGCCCACCTTGGATTATTTCAGGCAAATCTCAGGCATCATGCAATTTCATTCAAGTGTTCTGTGAGCCCGGTGACCACGGGTTCATTTGGTGGTTGGACAGCTGTGGCTTTGTGACCTTGCCAGGTGGCTTTGTGGAGGCTGTTTCTCGGATTTACATGGTGCGCACCCCTGGGCCTCCCGCCTAGCACTGGCCCTGAAGAGCAGGCCCATGGGACAGGGCTTTTCTCTGGATGTGGACAGAGTGCACACTCTAGTTTGGAAGTGACTGTCACACTGTCCTAAAGGAGGGGGGAGGGGTCACTACTGCTTTCCCAGACAGCACAAGAGTGTGGCATCAGAGCAGCCACTGCGTCCCAGAGGATGGGACATGCAAATTGCCAAGTCTAGGGCACTTGATGGAAAAGTCAGAACAGGAATAAAACTTACACAGAGACATAGGTTAGGGTCAGTGTCTCTAAGACAGATGTGTTACAGCTAGCTTCCATCCACATCAACTAGCAGTGACTGCCTTATAGCCACCAATGTGTCCCCAGCATGCCCAGGGTGGCAGTCTAACCACTCCAAAGCCTTTCTCTAGAATTTCAAATTAGTTCAGCCAATCTGACTCCATTATTTTCAGAGGAACACTGTGATTCTCTCAGGCTGCTTGGCATGACCAAGGTGTGGCTCCCCACTCCCTATTTCTTCAGCTAGGGACCCATCTTACTGCAGGTAGCTCAGAGAGGCTGGTATTGGGGTCTCCACCAAATTTCCTCTTTGGAAAGAGGGCTCAGCTTGCTTCCTTCCTTCTTTCCTTCCTTCCCCCCACCGCCTCCCCTCCTTTCTCTCTGTCACCCTGGGAACTGACTCCAGGACCCTCACCCTGAGCTACATTCCAACCTCCCCCCAACCTTTGAGGTGGGATCTTGCTCCATCCCTTGAGTCGCCCTGGCTAGGCTTGGACTTGTGATCCTCCTGCCTCAAGCCTCAGCCACCCAGAAGTTGGAGTTCTAGCTCACGTCACTGTGCTCAGCTTGCTTCATGTTTCTCTAGTGTCCACGTGAGGAGTGCGGCCCTGCTAGTGGAATTCAGCAGGGCCTGTCTCAGTGTCAGTCAGTCAGTTCAAGCTTGTTCTTCCCCCTGGTACTGGTTCACTGGCAGAGATAGCTTGTGTCTGTGGCTCTGTGTAGGTGTGGCACCTGTGTCCGGAGACGCACTTCCCAGGTGCCTGCACACCTGGGCTTAGGCGTGCCTCTCCCTGTGGCTCCCTGTGTTGGGCACGGGGTCTCTGGCCTGTCCCTGTGAGTGCTAGCCAGCCACAGCTGCCCACGGATAGAAGCCCTGGGTGCGGGTGGTGGAGCGCAGCGCACTGAAGCCCCGCTCTAGTGGGCTGCAGCCTGGGCTTGGGGAGCCTCAGTCTCTCTAGCTACGCGTCATGGCCATTGATGACGTCAGGATGAGGTCTGTCCTTTTGGGCACAGCGTCTCTCACACTGCCCAACATCTGTTGCTTTGTTTCCTTCCCAGGATGTGAGTGACCGAATAGAAAAGGAGTCCCTGGACGGCCCGATCGTGAGGCAGCTGGAGAGGGGCGGGCGAGCCGTGGTGAAGATGGATTGGCGTGAGAACATCACCGTGCCCCTCCAGACAGGTGCGTGTGCTGGCGTCTGGGAGAGGCTTCGAGAGCGGTGGCAGCGAGTTTTAAGGGGCTAGCATGGACAGAGCAGGTCCTGCTGGCTGGGCTCCATGTCCCTTTTCTTGGTGTTGAGATTTCCTTGGTGTGACTTCTGGGGCCGGGTTACACTTGTAGGTTTGGACCTGGTTTTTCTAGTGACAAGTTCACGCCAGTGTCATGTCCCAAGGGGGACGGTGGAATGCCATGCTCAGGTCTGCTCCCAGGACCCCCTGAAGTGATGTCCTAGTCCAGCTGCTGGTCCCTGGGGCCTAGGAATGGTTCTCCCCTAAAGATGTATTTGTCACTTACCACTGCATCCCTTAATGTTTTTCTAGATCTGCGTAAATTCAGAACCTACAAAGGTGGCTCTGTCAGAGATCTCCTGCGAGCCATGAGGAACAAGGTACAGGGCCTGAGGCTGCTGGGAGGAGGGTGCTGCCGCACAGGCGCCCTCCTCCTGTCCAGTCCTGGGGACGCCTTTCTTCCTACTGGGTTCCACCTTTCCAGGCTCTGTGGGCTCTGCTGGACCTGCCAGGTTAAAAGCTATCTCCTCCCTCATGTGGGTTTTTCTTGGGGTGTTAGTGTGCAAGGTTAAGCACTGGGGAGCAGTGTCTCTGAGCCCATGTCTTTAACAGGGCTCAGCTGCCCTCCATCTGCCCAGCAGCCACCGCACAAGCAGAGGTGGGAGCCTCGGGCCCCTTCCCATACGCACCTGGTTGCCTGCTTGTTCTCTGGGGGCCTAGGGATGATTATCTCTGTGCTGTCACCAAGCAACCTTCTAACAGGGGCCAGTGCCAGGCAGAGGGTGACCTCTAGGCTCATGGGCCATACCCCTCAGTTCTAGGTGGTGTCGCCTTGTGTGGAGCGGCAGGCCCTCTGGCCTGTGCAGCCCTGCGCGACAGGCTGCTCTGGTGGTAGGGCCCCTGCTCAGCTCAGGCTTGCCGTGAGGCATCTTCCTGAAGGAAGGGAAGCGGGCAGGCTGACTGGGACACGCCGTGGGCCCATAGAGCTCCTTTCCTTCCGAGAAGCCGCTAATGCTGCAGTAGGCAGAAGCACCGAAACGGATTGAGAGGCAGATTTGTTTACATCAACGGGCATTGACTGGAATCATTCTCAGAATATCAGGCCTGGCTCTCTGGTGGTCTAGAGCTTTATGAAATAAGCAGGCAGGAAATACAGAGGCAGAACAGCTTGTCACTTGGGGATTGGTTTGTACAGTATGCATCGTAGCGTCCAGCTATGCGTCACAGTGACCAGCCATTTCTAGGAGACAAGAGCAGCTGGAAGTGGAACAGGAGCTGTTACCTGGGCAGCGAGCACACTGCAGGGTCCCGGCTGGGCGTGTGTGTGCGTTTCCTGCCACGCCAGCGCTGTCTCTTATCCGCCAATCTGTTTGCAGAAGCACCACTACCGGGAGCTGCCTGCGGAGGTGCAGGAGACCCTGGGCTGCCTCCCTGACGGCTTCGTGCGCTACTTCACCTCGCGCTTCCCCCACCTCCTCGCACACACCTACCGGGCCATGGAGCTGTGCAGCCACGAGAGACTCTTCCAGCCCTACTACTTCCACGAGCCCCCCGCGCCGCAGCCCCCAGGGACTCCAGATGCCCTCTGAGCCGCGGCGCCCCTTCTGTTCCAGTGGCCCCAGTTGTGACAGCGGGCCTGGTCTCTAGCCTGGAGCTCGACATCACCCTAGCCTAGCGGGCAGACCAGGCTTCCCAAACCAAGTGCCTTGAGCTGCGCCGTCTGCGGCCAGCAGAGGGGGATGCTGCCCCCAGGAGGTGGGAGAAGCCGCCCTGGAGGCCCCTGGGGAGCTGGGAGGAAGCTGGCCTTGGAAGCTGCTCTCTAGATGTCTGCAGAGGCTGGCTCGCCTGAGCTGTGAAAGGAGCCCTGCTGACCTGCTGGACGCCTCGCCAAGACTTAGGGCTGTGTGCAGTTCCTGTTTGATATCCGCCTGTGGACCTCCCGGGCAGGGAGTAGAAGAGTCCTAGGTTTTGGCTGCTGCAGGCTGGGCCGCAGGAAGTGCAGCCTTGGCTGGGTGGGGGCTCAGGCAGCAAGGTCCTGAGGAGGGGGATGTTCAGAGGTGGAGCCTCGCGGCCCAGAGGGTGGCAGAAGGCATGAGTGACGTCAGGGACTGGCCAGCGATGGATGGCTGCAGGCCGTAGACAGGTCTGCGGGTCTCGGGGAGAGGAGGAGGATGCTCTGTTCAGGAGGCAGCGCCAGCGCGTAACACTGGTGGCCTGAGCAGTAGTCTGTGGTGGGTCATGTCCTGGGCCACCAGGCAGGAGAGAAAGAGGTTGCTGCCCACTAGCAAGGGCAGCCAAGACCACAGGGCCAAGTCTGGGGGGTGAGTGGGGGCAGCTGAGTAGGGGCCCCCAGCCACCAACAGGAGCGCCTGAGCTGCTGGGGGGTCGGGCTGCTCCATCTGTGGCAGCAGGTCGGGACACTCGTGCAGAGTCCGGCCCAGGGCTTGGGAGCCGCAGCCAGAGGACTCTGGGCTGTGTGGGCCAGCGTTTGTGCTCCTCCTGCGAATGTTAACAGCTGCATTTTGATCAGACCGTAGAATGCTAAGCTAGCGTAAGTCACTTAACAGGAACTTACTTGTGAAGAAGAAATGTGGGATATGAGATCTTCTGTTTCGTGTGGTACCAAAAATCTCTGTCCCCTCCAGAGGGTCCCGTTGAGATCTCCTTGTGATGCTGAAGGGCGAGACAGTCTAGCAGCACTGTAAACATATTAATGTCAAAGTAACGCTCCTTAAGTTAGGCCACTTTTTTTTCTCTAAAATTAAGTTTTTTAACTTTAGTTTCAGTCAAAACTTCTTTTCCCTCCTGAGAGCCCCAGAGGTTAGGACACAGCCGGCCCGAGGGAGGCAGTGCTGTGCGTCTGCTGCTTCCGCGGAGAGGTCGCTGCCGTGCAGCCCCCCAAGAGGAGCCTCAGTTCCACTGATCCAAGCAAGCGTGGCATCGGCAGCTTGGGGCACTGACAGAGTCGCTCCCGCTTCCTCCTGAGGAGGTTTTCAGACTGTTTGTGTCAGGGCTCCTCATCCAAAGCTTGTTCTGCCTCTGAGGAATTCAGGCCACTCTCAGAAAGGCCACAATGACCTTTTTCTTAATGCCAATAGATCCTGCACCTTTGAAACTCAGGAGTGACCCTGCGTAGGCCTTGGGACCGACCACGGCCTTTTGCTGGGCTTCCTTGGCTTCTCTGATTGCGTGTTCATCTTCCGGGTTCGTGGCCAGGCTGGGTTTTCTTTTGCTTTGATACATCTCTGCCAGTTGTGCCTTCCACAGGGCCCTCCACACGGCTCCAGGTTGCTGTGCCTTGGGTCAGAGGTGACAGCCCTGGAGAGCGCAGGGACGAGGGAGGTGCCGTGTGTCAACCAGCAGGACTGCCACGGCACTGCAGCTCACCGTGTGCTTGCGGATGTTTTCTCTCCAGGAAGTGCCCGGGTGATTTCTAGCAGCCCAGTTTGTTGTCATCTCCCCATTTTTAGCCCAGTTTGCCTGGAGTCAGTTTTTCAGGTTCCTTTTCCGCTCACCAAATGGATTCATTTCCCAGACTCCTTTACTCCATGTATTTTAGTTGAGGATGGACTGCAGTAAGGTGGGCAGGTCCTGGGGTACCGGGACAACCAAGAGCCAGGCAGCCCCGCCTCTACTTTCGGAAGGCTTCTGGTGGGACAGCGCATAGCCCCGGCAGCGGAGAAGGGCACGTGTGTGAGGTCCGCACATCTGCCTTGACATGCCCGCATCCGTGTCCACCGGCCCTGGGCCGGTCCCTTTGCCTGTTGTCTCTGCTCACCTCAGGACCCAGGCGCAGTCAGCCCTCCAGCTTGGTCTCACAGACACGTTTTGCCATCTGGTGCATCCCCCAGAGCCTGGAATCCCAGGTCCCTGCTGCGCTCATCAAGGGCAGCTCTGCAACCTTGCACCCCTGCTTCCAGCTGCGGGGCTCTGGGGTTCTGGAAGGCTGACTGTATGCCATCGCCCTCCTCGGGACAATGCCAAGTTGTACCTGCTGGGAGTCACAGAACCTTATAATTTATTTGGGTCTCGTCTAGACCCACGTGCGGAACCCTCCTGTCCGCGCACCCGAACCCTTCTCTAGTTGCTTCTTGAGTCTTTTGTTGCAATTGTTGAAAGTGCTGCATGTCATGAGGCCCCAAAGCACTTGCACTTTTAAGAACACCGGAGTCCCCTGCCCAGTTGCGGGGCGTCTGGGGCATGGCTGCGAGGCCTGGGCCTGGGGCTCTGCTCTCTGTCCCCTCTGTGAAGCAGCACTGGCCAGTCACCTGCCAGCAGCACACAGAGCAGTAGGTCCAGCAAAATGCTTGCTTCCAGCTCCAGGAGAGGCTGTGTGTGTGCTCAGCGATCAGTTACCCCTGGTGGCTCCCTGTCACTGCAGGAAGAGAAGCATACTGGCTGCTGAGGGAAGTGTCCACAGGGCCACTCTCCAGCAGCTGGCCCTGGGCCCAGGGTGGTCTTCCCCCTGTTGACATTCTCCATCTGTTCCCTGGATCCTTATCTCTGTTGTTGTCACTTGTTGGTCAGCGGGTATCAGGAGAGGTGGTGGGAGAGGAAGTGTCGCAGCCCTGGAAGGCGCCTCTTTCCTTCCCGTTTGCCTGCTCCCATGGTGTCTCCCGCTGTGCCCCCGGGCCCCAGGCGCAGGGTATTCACTGGCAGCCTTGGCCTTTCCTGGAAGGAGGTCAACGGTCACCCTGCGCAGGAGCCCAGCTTCTTCCTTCAGGGTTGGGTCCTTAATCGTTTAAGCCCAAGTGTCTGTTCTGTTCCTGTTTTCTATTGTCTTTATGAAGCAGTAATTTTCCAGGAGGGACTCGGGCTCTGGTGTGTGTTTCAGTGCCTCAGTCCTGTCTGTATTCACTGGAAGCTTGCAGTGGATATAGCTGCCTCGAGCTGCCCGCTGGCAGCCTGCCCCACGCTGGGAGCAGTGGTCCTTCCCAGGACCCCCAGGCTGCGCTGGGGCAGCCCCACACCCCTGAGCTGTGCTGGTCAGCTGCGTGGCGTTCTCGCGCATGACCCTTGTGTGCTGTTCTTTTTTGCAGTGACCTATTTATTGAACCTATTTATATTTATTTAATTTTTACTCTGAAGTATATCGAGTTACATTTGCACTTGCTTAAAAGCACATCAGATCCGGTTTGGACGACACCCCTGGCCACTTAGAACTGGAAAAGGAAGAGTTAAACTGTATCCTAGCATGACATGGTCGCCATGTCTTTACTGGGTGAATAATCTGGTCGGGTAAAATGCTAATTTGTAGGTGATTTTTTTTTTTTTAAGTCATGTGCCATTGTGTCTTCTCTGTGGATGGTTGTTTTAATTGATGTGTGTTAATTGTGTGATACAATCCTTCTTTGTGGAACCTAAAATCTTTTTAGCTTTATATTTTATGAACTGCCAGATTTTTATGTGTATTTTTAAAGCTTGATGATATGAGGGTTGTTATCTAAAGCTAAAGTTCTATTTTTGTACTTTCTGTACAGTTTTATAATTCTGCTGATTGATGATGGGATCTGATGCTGAGCCAACACAAATAAAGGTAGTCTTAGGTCTGGGAGTCCATTTGTCCTGAAGACTGACGCGCCGCCCCCAGGCGCGGGGCTCGTTCCACCGTCTCGGGGACGGGCCTTCTGCGAGGCTGAGCAGCCAGCACGGCTGTGGGAAGACAGAGCGTCCCGGTGTGCACAGGGCCCTGGCGGAACTTCCTCCTGGGGCTCTGTGTGGGGAAGCTTCCATCAAGGCGCAGGAAGTTCCCCAAGGGGGTACTTGGACTGAGTTCCAGGAGGGTGGCCAGTTAGAAGGGACACGCCAAGATGAGACTGAGACTCAGAAGAGAGTGCGGAGCGCGTGTACAGGAGGGATTCTGGGCCCAGAAAGCCAAGAGGGGAGAACTGCTGGGGTCACTTGGCTAAGCAAGCCCCAGAAATCACTCCCCTGAAGCACGTCAGCGGCACACAAGACAGCCACGCGCATGCCAGGCACTTGGGCCGCTCTGCGTGCAGGTGAGAGGTCTCCCAGTGCAGCCCCCCAACCCGGCCCAGCCTGCCTGGAGGAGTCGGGAGGCGCTGCGTGCTCTTGCTCCAGGCTGGGGCTGCTCACCACAGAAGGCCCCGAAGGGCCTGCCAGACCCGGGACAGCTCAGTAGGAGCAACAGGGGGGCAGGCTGTCCTGTCCCCATCTCATCTTAGGAAAGCCCAGGAGTAACAGGACTGTCTCCCCCACCTCCCTCCCTCTTTCTCTGAAGTGCTGGTCTTGAACACAGCCGCATTCTCGGGAGAAAGCGAGCTTGTGTCACGTATAGCACTGGGGACACGTCTCAGACTCCCCTTGGGCTCCTAATAGGGCCAGGATCCGTCTTCGCAGTGGCCCAGGTCTGGGAGCAAGGCCATCTGGTAGCTCCTCTGACTCCCTCTCCTGCCTCTGAGAAGAGGGTGGTGCAGGACCTCGGGAGGCCCCCGGCAGAGGGACTCGGCCACGCCCTGCGTGGTGCTGTGAGGGTTGGTGGTCCAGGGGCCTGAGGTGGCAGCAGCTCTGCGTGCCGAGTCAGCATCCGCCCTTGAGGGTGCAAGAATGCACACGTGCATTCCAGTCTGCCTTCAACGGTGAGTGTACCCACTTACACTTCTTGTATTTGTACCGTCTGTGACATTTGACCTACAGTCTCTGCCAGCTGTGGTAGCACACACTTGTAGCCCCGGCACGCTGGCAGACTGCAGCGGGAGAGCTTCAATTTTAGATGCCACCGAGGCAGTTTAGCAAGACCCTGGCTCAAATGAAAAGTGGCTGGAGATGTAGCTCAGTGCAGAGGCCCTGGCTTCAGGCCCCAGTACTGAAGAACAAAGCAGCACGAGATGGGGGTGGGGATGGGACTGGGGAGCTGTAGCTTCTTTTTAAGGACATCTTTCTGAAAATGTTCTTGTCCGTACGTTTGCAGTACCTAATGACCACATTCCTCATGGAGCTGGTACATGCACGCAGCATGTCGCGTCCCTTCCCGCCCTCCATTTCTTGGTGCCCTTTCCCTTTTGCAAAAGACCTATCTCCCCATTTCCTGTTAATCTATTGTTTTGTTCTTTATATTTTGGGCTTCTCATATAAGATACTGTGCAGCCAGGTGTGGTGGCACAGGCCTACAATCCCAGCGCTCGGGAGGCTGAGGCAGGAGGATTGCTGTGAGTCTGAGAGGAGCCTGAACTGCATAGTGAAACCCTGTGTCACAAACACCCGCCCCCCCCAAAAAAAGACCATGCAATAGTAAAGCTCGTGTGGCCGATGGCAACCATCGTACTTCACTTTAGTGCGTGAGTGGCCTGGCCCTCGGCAAGGCCAAAGCCTCGGTGGCCTTGGGACACCTGCAGGACGCGGCCCGGGGAAGCCATGCTGGATGACGCGGGGAGGCCTCTGTTGTGCTGCTTCTACCTCTCACCGCTGTGCCCTCCCCGCCCACCTTCGCTTCCTGGCTGGCTGGAGACGCGCAGGTGTTCTGAGAACAGGCAGGGGACGCAAAGCTAGAAAAGGAACCCCCAGCGTGGGCATGGCCCGGGCAGCGGCCCAGGCCTCGAGCACTGGGCCGAGGGGCTCGGGCTGGAGGCGGCCGCCTCGCCCCAGTGGAGGAAACAAGGCTGTGAGGGAGCCTTGCCCTGCGGCCAGCGATGGCGGCCAGGCCCTGCAGTGCAGGCTGCGGCCTGCGTGCGTGCTGCCCCACTTTGCATGTGCTTGAATGATGGGGCTGGAGTGGAAGATGGGGCTGGAGGGGCTGGGAAGAAAGGAGAAGTTTGGACCAGAGAGATGTGAGAGCTGGCGTGTCCTTGTTTCTGTCCACAGTGAGGGCTCTGCGTCTCAGGAGGACCCTACAGTGGCGAAGCGGCCTCCCGAGCGGGCCTGGGAGTGCACTTCCCTGGCTGCGGGATTTGGACTCAACCCTTCCGCAGAAGGATCTGTTGCCAGCCATAGCACAGGACTGCCCGTGAGGTGTGAGTCACAGCAGGCAGGCCGGGAGGGGAGGCACCACAAAAGCTGCCCAGCTGGCCACGGGACCCACAGAGTGCCAGCCACAGCGCGCAGGGGCTGCGGAGGCCCGGCTCGCGTTGCTGCCATTTTTCTGCCTCAGGACTTGAGGAAGCAAACCGAAGGGGCAGCCTGGCGTGAGGGGAAGGTGGCTGGACTAGATTCACAAGACAGATCCGGAGAACCAGTGACAGTGGCCGAGGAACAGCCACTACTGCCTTTGGCTGGAGCTTTTCCTCTGAGCTGAGGATTTCAAGATGACAGCAGGCTTCCCTCCCACACCCAAGCCTTACCAAGGAGAAGAAATAAAAAGCTGTCTCAAAACGGGGGGAGCTATTGGGACATTCAGGGGAGAACAGATCCAAGAGGGAGGCTTCAGCCTCACAGTGGTGAGGGAGGAGGAGGTCAAGTGCAGCAGAGGCGACTCCCAGCGCACCCAGCCCATGGGGCCCATGGTCAGCTGGTGTCCTCCTGTGGGGCCCAGCGTTCCCCGATGGCTCCCTGCCCCCACCAGCGCGTAGCAGGCTCTGGGGGAGGTGTTTCTGGATAAAGCAGGGTAGACAGAGGCTGAGCAGGAGCAGAAGGGCAGTCACCATTGTCACCGAGGAGCTGGTCCCACCCAGCAGCTCCCTTGCAGGGCAGGGGCCAGGAGCAGAGGCAGCAGCCAGCCAGCCGCACCCCTTCCTGGGCCCCGCCTGCAGGCCAGGGCGTAGTCCCTCCCTGCACCTTTGAGAAGACGCAACTCTGTGGGATGAACCTCACAGAGGGGTGACAGCGGAGGACACAGGCTGAGGCTGGAGGAAGCAGAGTCCCATGTCCTCAGAGATATCCCGGGAGGGGAGGCATCACATCCATTCGCCCTGAAAAAGCAACTCGGAAACCTCAGACATGAAAAGACAAAGGTGTTAAAGTCAACAGCAATCCAGAAAAGGATGTATAATAAAAATACTGATTTTCAAACAGAAAGCTACACAATAAAAAGGCTATAGAGAATAGAAGGGAGACAGAACACCCCTATCAAGACAATTTCAAATCAGTTCTCCTAAGGCAATTTGGTTTTGCTTTCCTAATAAAGATTTACCAGTTGGTCCAAAACAGAGAGAGAGAGACAGAGACAGAGAGAGAGAGAATATGCAGCACACACAATAAAATGAAAGAAAAGTGGGGACAGACTGACCATACCCAGAAGACGACCCAGATCCTGACATCTGAGCATATGGCCTCCCCTGGTACTCCAGTTCATCTGGTCAATTTGGCTAGATTAAGAAAGTCCTGTTGTTTTTGTTTATCTTTTTAAAAATTTCTTTAAAAGCCTCAAAAATAATAATGTTTTTAAAACATGTAGTAGACGTAGTCATCTGTTATACAATACACACTGTATCCAGAGCTGGGCGGGTGACGGGGCACAGTGGGAGGGCATCTGTGCTGACTGGACCTGGGTGTCAACGATGTGGCATGAGAAAAGAATTCACATGCTTACCGCTGCCCCCGAAGCCCTAACTGAAAGCAGCGCGGGGAGCTGGTGACTAAGGAGAGGAGGAACGAAGCGATGAAATAAAACTCAAAGCAAACCCTATACACAGTGTTCGCCATCCAAGGTAGAGTGGAAGGCAACATTCTCCACAGGCAGGCAGCCCGCAGCGCCGGCCCTGGCTACAGGTTGGAATGTCTCCAGTGGCCTCCGAGCCGCTGTGGGGGCGGCTGAGGACTGCAGGCCCCAAGGGTGGCCCTGGTGGCTGGGGTGGGGCGGGACTATGACATGATGGGATCCCGGCAGAGTTGGGGGTGCTAGGGAGGGGGGGTGGAAGGGGCTCGCTTTGCTCCTTGGAGGAGTGAAATGCATGTTTTCCTTTGGAAAGAAGGGTCCCACGCTCCTGGGTTAGAACATCTCATTGGGCAGGGCTGGTGTCCGCAGGCCAGGCAGGCCAGAGCTCCAGGTGAGAAGGAAGGGCGGGTGAAAAGCCCCTTCCTACGTGGGCTCAGGAGCCCAGCCCCAGGGCGGGGAGCTAGGGGTCCACGTCTGCAGGGCCTCCTGCCTTGCTGGCCTCACAGGTTCTTGGTGACCAGCTGGGTCTTGTAATGCTTGGTGAGGTCTCCTCATGAAGCACTTCTGGCACTGGGACACGCAAAATGCTTGTCCCATGTGTGGGCGCAGGCATGCCTCTGTAGCTCGTCGCTGCACATGAAGAACAGGTGCGCAGGAAGGGCTGCTTGCACCTGCAGCAGGACGTCTTCTGGACCGCCTGCCCGCAGTCTGGGATGTGGCACTGGTGCTGCTTCTTGCCCTGCTCTCCGGACCTCTTCTCCCTGTCCTTGCAGTTGGGACACGTGCAGGCCATGTGGCACAGCTTCTCCCCAGGCTGTGCCTCCGGGGCCAGCCCCTGCTCCTCTGCGCTGGATCCGGGTGGGGCTCAGCCCGCTGATGGTCAGGTTGTTCTCCCAGGCATTCTGCACTGTCACCTGCTGCAGCGGCTGTCAGCTGGGCGGCATTCAGGCTAATGACGGCCTGCAGGTGCGATTTTGGGCAGCGGCTGCTCCTGGCACAGGATAGTGGCCGAGTACTTTTTGCTTGTCCCACTCAGGTGGGGGGCTCAGGGCACAGGTCTGCTGCAGGGAGTGGTGGAGGTGGTCGTAGCCATCGAGGGTGGGCTGTCCTGGTCCAGGACTGTCTGCACCTCCCCGGAAGGCATGCGGATGTAGACCTGAGTAGGTGTGGACTTGGCCGTCTGGATCTGGAAGTGCTGCCACGGCTTCTGCGGACGGTGGGCAGCATGGTAGAGGCAGCCTGTATTACAGGCAGCGCCTGCTGGGGGATCTGCACCACCTGCACCTGCTGCACCACAGCGGGCCGACCGGCCCCGGGCTCTGCACGATGAGCAGGTTGTTGCCAGCCTGGATGATGCTGTCCGCTGTGGTCTCGATCAGCACCGTCTCCACCTGCTTGGCCACGGCCACGGGCAGCAGCAGTGGCTGCACTGTGGGGAGCCCCTTCTTCCTGGCCTTCTTGGTGGTCTTGGTCAGTGGGGCAGGGAGCTCTCAGCGAGGAGTTGGGCAGGGGTTCCAGGGTCCCCGGCAGCATTCACAAGGTTGACTGGCAGGGTGGGCGTCACATTGCCACCCCGGCTGGTCAGCTTCACCATGTTGGCCCCACTCTGCGCTGGGGCCGTGCTCGGCTTCTGGGCAGCTTGACAGGCACGGGCTTGTGGCCAGATGGCAAGGGCATGATGATGGCCTGGTTGGTGCCAGGGATGATCTGGATCTGGTTAGCGAGGCCCGGCTACACCTGGATGGTCTGCGTGCTGCCCACCTGCAGCTGCAGGATGGCCTGGTACTGGATGTCAGTGCCCAAGCGGGCCCCTTGCCCCCATGGCGGGGTTCTGGATGGCAACCACCAGCGGACTGCCCGGGTAGGAGGCGCTCAGCTGCAAGCCCTGGATCTGCAGTATGTTGCCTCTGGGGGACAGATGCTGAAGCTGTTCTTGCTGGGGCTGAGCTGCAGAGGGGCGGGCTTGGTGAGGATCAGCTTCCGGGGCTTGGGCCGGGGCAGCACCGGAGGGTCCACGGCTGCTTCCACCACCGGGACCCGATTTTGCTACATGTTGCAGCCAGCAATGCGAACGAACGGTGAGGGTTGGGAGTCCTGGTGGCTGCAGCCAGCTGCAGGTAGTTGCTGGGGCTAACAGCGGTAGTGTCAGCCACGCACAACTGTGGGTCACTCATGACATCTTCCTCCCTGGCCTCTGCCGCCTCCTATTTATCTTTTTGAGACAGGGTCTCACTCTGCAGTTCAGGCTGGCCTTGAACTCACTTTGTAGCCCATGCTGGTCTCGAACTCAACAGTGATCCTCCTGCTTCAGCTTCCCCAGTCCTGGGATTACAGGTTTGCACCACCATGCCCGGTTTTAGATTAAGAAACTCCTAGGGTGGGTGAGGATACCAACCTCATCAGTGAGCTCACTGCTGTCTGGGCTCCAAGGAGGAAGCCAACCCTTCCTTGGGGCTGTCCTTGTCCCTTTCTGCCATTACACCATGTGTTTCTGCCTTGGATGGAGCCAGATGACCACTGACCATGAACTTGAAGAGGGCAGGCCAGATAGCTCAGTGGACTAATGCACCTGCTTAGGCAGAGCATATTGGCCAGGTTCGATCCCCAGTGGGCTGTCCCCACCCCCAAGGCACGCTGAGACAGTGATTGAGACTGGGCGTGGTGGTGCGCACTTGTAATCCCAGCTCTTGGGAGGCTGAAAACAGGAGAATCACCCAAGCCCAAGCTATGTAGTAAAACCCTGTAGACTCTGTACTAAATGCATTTTTTAAAAAAGAGAAACGAGCCAAAAATAAAATCCTAGACCTCAAGTAGCCAGCAAAAGTGCTTGTCGGGGGGAGATTATCCGGGTGACCCCTGTGTAGCCACCAGGATTTCCAGAGGCAAGGTGGGAGGGTCAGAGAGAGGAGAGCTGTGAGGAGGGGAGCAGAGCTACGTGCTCTGAAGGTGGACCAAGAGGCCAGGAAGCTGCGGAAGGCAAGGGCGTGGGTCGTTCCCGAGACCTGGCCAGCACCACGATAGGACTTCTGGCCTCTGGCCTGCGAAATAAGAAGCTTGTGTAAAATCATCGACTGAATGATTGAAGGCGACAACCTTCAAACCCACGGGAGAGGATGTGGGAGGCAAATCTCCAAAAGAATGAGAAAACTGGCATCATACTTGATGTCAGCAAGAAGACAACCAAAGCGCTACCTGTGGGAGAAGAGTCTTGAACCTCCAGTTCGAAATCTAGCGTCACTGTCGTCTTAGTTACTTTGGTCACTGCCAAGGCAAAATACCCAACACCCAAGGATGAAGGAGGAAAGGTTTATTTGACTCACAGTTTGCAGAGAGTTCAGTCCATAATCCGCTGGCACATGGCAGAGGGCAACAGTTCATGGCGGCAGAAGGCAGCCAAAGCAGTAAGGGAGGGAGAAGACAAGCCTCTTTGCGTCCCTTAGATGATGTGCGGGTTACCCGCCCTGGAGCGGTGTAGCACTCACACCCTCAGTCCTAGCCAGAGCTATGCCAAGGCAATCAGTGCCCTGATGTGCCCACCACACACCCTTACTCCCAGCATGACTCGCTCCAGTCAGCTACCTTTGAAAAAGCCCCATGACCGCATGAACTGGGGGCGGGAGGGACTAGACACAAAGGGTGACATGTCTGCACTGAAGGTCAGGACAAAATAAAGGCATTTTGATGTACAGAAGAACTCAAAGGCTTTACCACCCACAGATCCACAGCAGAGGAACTATACTTCTTCCCCCTTCCAAATCTGAGTCTAGAATCCTAAAATGTGTGGAAGAAGGCCTACAGGTCAGGGTAGGAATGGACAGACGGCAGGTGCATGGCGGCGGGTGGGAGAGCGTAGACAGCGATCAGCTTTAGACATGACAAGAGGATGCGGCAAGCGAGCAGGTTAACTTCCAGCAAATGCCGGGAAGATGGAAGGGAAGAACAAAATCCACCCCACAGCTGTGCCAGTCAGCTTTGTGTTACCGTAACAAAGGACCTGACATGATCGACAAAGGAAAAGATTTACTCCGGCGGGAGGTTCGGAGTTCCGGTCCGTGGTTGCTGAGCCTGTTGTTTTGGCCCTGTGGCTGCACCGCACGCTACAACTGGTGCATGTGAAGAGGAGGCCCGTTGCTGACCGCAGGGAACCAGGGAGGAAGAGGAAGGTGGGGGTCCTGTTATCGCTGGGTCCAGCTGTTCCCCAGAGCCTCAGGCAGTCTTGGGCTTCTTTAGAGATGGTGGAATCTAGCATGTGGTGCTGGGACTAAGGGCGTCTGATTGGTAGATCAGCCCACCCACTGGCTTCGCACCGCCTAATCCAAGCAGTCCATATGCAACATATAAGGGAAGGAAAGAGTCTTGTTACCCCCTCCCTTGTTGCCTTGCTGAAGTTCTGGCCTCCGTGACAAGGTCCCTCCCTTGCTCTTCCACGACCATGAACTGCTGCCCTCTGCACGTGCCAGCCAGCCTTGGAGCCAGCCAAATATGGACTGAAACCTCTGCACACTGTGAGCTAAATAAATCTTTCCCCCTTTAACTTTGGGTGTTGGATATTTTGTCTCAGTAATGAGAAAAGTAGCTAAGACAGGTCCCTTTGTCCCCAAGGTCATGCCTTTAGTGACCCACCTTCTCCAAGGCCGCACCACCTCCAGGGGGCACCGTGGCTGGAGACAAGCCTTTGACACAGGTCACTTCGCAAACACTAACTGCAGCAACACTGATAGGTTATGGCCCTAGTAAGAACTGCTGAATTATGGTGGTCTTCTGACATGGCTGAAGCCCTTAAAGCAACAGCTCATCTTCCCAATGACCGCTTCCTCCTCCTTCCCCACTCCAGCCCTGGGTACAACTTCCTGTGACCTTTCCCGCCCACACAAGGGAGCCTCCAATCAGCTCCTTACACGTCACTAAACCCGCCCCTCAAGCTCCGCCCCTGGCAGATGGCCATAAAGTCTCTGGCTCCCTGTCTCAGGTCAGAGGATCTGCCCATCTCCTGCCCTCGGTCCTCTCCGTGTGTTTAGAGTCAATAAAGGCTTTCCCTCCCCCACTTCTGCTTCTCTGCTGCGCCGTCACCACTGCCGCCATCGCTGTTAGCTCTGAAACCTATCAAACACCTCCGAGAAAGAGGAATTAAATGATGTAAACAGAAAGTGCAAAATTAGGATACATGACATTTCCAAACAGAGGTAGATGGCACAAACTCACTCATTAACATGCAGAGATTTCCCAGTGGGGACCCCTGCATGGACCCCAAGCTCCTGCAAGGCGCTAGAGGGGCACAGTGAGAGGAAAGCAAGGGACAAGCGTGATGCAGCAGAGCACTGGGACAACCAGCTGTCCTAGGGAGCAGAAGGCCACGGGGCCGCTGGAGCCCAGCGTTTCTTGCCTAAAGAGAATGGTGTGGAGGGGGATGGGTGGCGCCAGCTCGGTGCGACCTCGCCTGCAGGAGATGTTATGTTGATGAGAGCTGGCTGTCACCAAGGAGCTGTCCATTCCCCACAGTGAGACCCTTTTTTTATTATTACTGGGCTCTGGAGGACCCAGGATGTCTTTGGTTGCTGCAGTCTTGCCCTGGGGCATCCCAGCCTCATAGAAGCTTTGAGGCCTCAACTGTGACCCGAGTTGTGTCCCCATACCACAGTCACCTGGCAGGGCCTCGGGCAAGCCCTAACCCGATTTAATTATGAAATGGAATCCCCCCCCCCCAGTTATATAGCGTGGCCCTTGACACTTTCCCGGGCTGGCTTCTTCATGCACTTGGTTTCTATTCATTTATTTTGAGGCAGGATCTCACTATGTAGTGAGGCTGGCATAGAGCCAGCTTATTCAGCCCAAGCTGGCCTTGAACCCCTGGGGCTCCTTCTGCCTCAGCCTCCTGAGTGCTGGGATTACAGGCATGTGCCTCCATGCCCAGCTTTTTTAAATTTAATTTTGTTCCAAATAAGTAATACATATTATACAATTTTCCTTCTCCTTTCCCTGACCTCTCTCTCTCTCTCTCTCTCTCTCTCTCTCTCTCTC
>NW_004524609.1:3600672-3605610 GCF_000260255.1 Octodon degus | reverse complement strand
GGGCGGGGCTGGCTGGCATGTGGTGCTGGGGATTGAACCGCGGTCCCTGTGCTTTGCTAAGCTTGTTCTAAGTAGGTGCTTTAGACCACTGAGCCATATCTCCAGCCCCTAGCATTATGTCTTTTAAAAAACTAAAGCATGCTGTACATACAACAAAAAGACACTGTCAGCCCAACACCTTGCTTTATTACTTTACAGTTATTTATGTAGTCCTGGACAGTGAGCCTAGGGAACCCAGAGCTCTATCCCCAGCCCTTTTTAATTTTTTCTTTGGAGACATGGCCTAGATTGCCCAGGCTGGCCTCAAGCTTGCAATTCTCCTGCCTCAGCTTCCCAGTAGCTGGGATTGCAGGCATGCGCCACCACAGCCAGCTAAAACCACAAATCTGAAATGTTTGATTTTGTACATGTGTCCAGTCCTACGTAATCCCCTCCCAGATGTAGGCATGGAACAGACCCACCATACCTTTTTGCCTCTTCCAGTCCCTATCCACTATTATAGTTTAGATTTTTTGTTTTGAGACAGGATCTTGCTATATAGTGCAAGCTGTCCTTGAACTCACTTACATAGTCCAAGCTGGCCTCAAACTCAAGGAGATCCTCCTGCTTCAGCCTCCCAGTAGCTGGGATTGCAGGCGTGCACCACCACAGCCTGCTATAGTTGGGATTTTGAATGTTTCCCAAAGGTCCATGTGTTTGACGGCTTGGTGCCCAGGATTTGGCAAGGGCCTTGGCAAGGTCTTTAAGTCCCTGTAGGCATGCATTGAAGGGGACTGAGGGACCTTGGCCACTCCTCTCTCTTCCGCCTCTCGAGATTCTCTGCGCAGCAAAGGCGGCAGGGTGCGGCAGAGAGGCCAGGTTCCTGCCCAAGTTTTAAGACCCTGTCATTCTCGGGCCAAACCCTGGAAACGTGACCTCTGCCCCTAGCTGGAAAGTCCACCATGGCCTGCTGATTGTGCGGCGCCTCCCCAGCCACGGGCAAGCGTCCTGGAGGAGGAAAGGAGGCCGAGGCAGGCAGCGTCCGTAGCCCACTTCCGCCTCACAGCTTCCCGGGCTGGGGGCCTCCAAGCACAGCAAGGGCGCAGATGCCGTCCTGCTGGAACCACCCGGCGTGCTCCGCCTACTGCCACGGCCACGGCCACGGCCACAGGAAGAATCTGCTGTCAGAGCCCAGGCCATCCGGACGCCCGCACCCGCAGCCCCGGCGCCCGGACACTTGCCCACTGTGGACACCAGAGGGCGCCCGGCTCAGCCTGCGCCCCGAGCCCTGGGCGCACCCTGCTCTGCGCTCTGCAGAAGCGCGCAGATGAAAGGCTGCAGACTACACCAAAGCCCGGGTGGCCTGGTTTCCTCAAGTCAGTTATTTAATGAGCTGGTATGGGTCCCTCCCTTGTAGAGTGTGGGTGACCTCGGATTGGGCCATTATGTGGGTCTTGGGCACAGCCTGCAGGACCCATGTGCGTGCGCAGGCATCCCCAGTGACAAACAGCCATAAACTTGGGTGGCAGCTTCCCGAGCACGCGGCGAGTCAGCGCTTCACGCATTAACCCCAGTTGCCCGGCCCAGGGTCACTGCCTGCACCCTGCGCCCCCAGGGGCCTTCCCAGCCCTGACCAGCCAGCCCTCTGCCCCACGCCCCGCCTCCACGTGTGGCTGTGCTCAGCCAGGCCTCGCTGGAACTAGAACATTTTCTCATGCTGCTAAAACAGATGCTGCCCGGACGTAAGCGTCGCCTGGGAGCGCGTTAGGCACGCACCATTCGTGCGCCTCGGCCCAGACCTGAGTCAGAACCTCAGCTCGGCCGGCCGGTGGCCTGGGGTTAGCAGACCCTCGGGCAGTGAGGGTGCGCACTGGGGACAGAGACCCCTTGCTGTAAAATACATCTGTCATAAAGCCGACCCTCTGCTTCAGTTCAGTGAAGGCTCACTCAGCATGGCTGGGGGCTTTAAATGCAATTTGCCTGCAACTCAGTAGAGGAGGAAAGGAAACAGATGTGGTATGCAGGCTGCGCACCGTGTGTGGGGTTCTCAACTCTGGTTACACAGCGCAGGGGCACTCTGGTTATAACTCGGTAGTTCTTGTGGCCCTCTGGTACTCAGGGCTGCCTTGGATGGGGGACTGCCCTGGGGCTTCCTGGCCAGGCTTCAGGGCTCGTGTGGAACACAATGCTGTTGGTGAGGAAGGGCCCCACCCTCCTGAAGACCCCCCAGCAGGTCCCTCTCTCCCTCTGACTGTTGGGTGTTTGTGATCAGCCTGCAGGTCTCCGCTCTGTTCTCCACCCACAGCAGATCTCTAGGGACCCAAAATGCGTCAGACCCGACCATTCCCGGGTGCCTTTCTGCTTTTCTACCTCACGGGCCGGTTCTAGACACTATGGAAGGCCAGGCCTGGTGGAGGCACACACCTGTAATCCCAGCACTGGGGAGGCTGAGGCGGGAAGATCATTTCGAGTTCAAGGCCAGCCTGGGCTACAAAGTGAGCTCAAGGCCAGCCCGAACTGCATAGCAAGACCTTTTCTCCTTAAAAAAAAAAAAAAAAAAAAAAAAAAGGACATTCTATACACTGGAATTACCTGGAGAGTGTAAAACAGTATACCCATACACTCACCCTTCCATATTGTATCCACATGCACACACAATATGCAACTATGTAATATTTTAGACTTAATAGAACGTAGTGTTGGTTGGTGGCCAGTGTAGACCCAGCAACAGGAAACGCTCAATGTGGGGGAAAGGAAACCATCTACACTGTTGGTAGAAATGTAGACCAGGACAACCGATTAACCACTTTGTACATCAGTATGGCGGTTCCTCAAAAGACTAAAACTAAAAAATCCCACGTGGCCTAGCAGCACCCTGTCTGGCTGTCTTCCTGAAGAGCTAAGGACACCTCACCTCAGTGACACGTGCACCCCCATATTTATAGCAGCGCGACTCTCAGTAGCTAAACCGTGGAAGCAGCCTCCATTGACGCAGATCAGCGGACAAGCAGATGAAGAAAATGTGGTGTATGTACATAATGGAGCACTACTGAGCCATCAATAAGAAAAAACAGAGTCATTCATAGGAAAAAGGATGTATCTTGAGGCCATGATTCCAGGGCAGGGGAGATGGCTCAGTGGAATAAGTGCTTGCCTGGCAAGCACAAGGTCCTGAGTTCAATCCCTGGTATCAAAAACAGGAAAAAAGAAAAATCTGTCTGAGGCTGTAACACCAAGTGAAGTGAGTCAGCCACAGGCGGTCATGAGGAGTCTGACCCTCTTCGCCTCCAGCTTCCCAAACAGCTGGGCTCAGGGAACAATCACAGGCCAGCTCCCGTGGCCTCTCACCCCTGCCCCTGCCACTAGAGCCCAGCACACTGATGTGGCTGTGTCACAACACAGCCTCGGCCACTGCTATGCCACATGTCACCTGCAACCGTTGTTGCTCAGCTCTTCTTGCTTCCCCGATGTCACATTCCCTGTCACCTCACTCCACTTAAGCCCACCCCACTAAAACCCCCAAAACACCCGGTCAGTGAGCTCCTGGCAGACTCTCCTCTGGGGTCACTCTTGGAGGTCCCCCTCAGAACCCTAAGTTCAAGCTGGTTGTGTTTTTACAGGGTGGACACCATTAAATATCATATGGTTTCCCTTATATGAGAGACTAGACATATAAGGAGCAAAATAAAAGATCGGTGCTAAGAAATAGGGTGGTTGACTTAGCAGGAACAGGAAAGGAATCTAGGGAAGAAGAGAGGAAGGTGGGGGAGGGAGTAAGAGGGATTGAGATGTGCTGTGTGTGTGTATCGGCCCCGAGCTTGATGGGGATCCCTAGGTGCTGCAAACATACACTAGCAAAAATTAAAGCAAGGGCCAGCCAGATAGCTCAGTGGGTTAAAGCACCTGCTTCGACAGACGCAGGAGCTGGGGTTCGATCCCCGGCATGCCATGCTGGGCCCACCCCTAGGTCGCACTGAGACGGTAAATGAGACTGAGTATGGTGGAACGTACCTATGATCACAGAGCTTAGGAGGCTGAAAACACTGCGAGTCCAATCTACGTAGCGAGACCCTGTAGACCCTGTATCCCCTTGTACTAAATACATTCAAAAAAAAAAATTAAAGACAAGCAAATAAAAAGAAGCCAAGTACCTTGCATCAGGACAGTAGGAAAGATACTCTGAAGGCATCTCAGGACTCAGCACAATCTCACTGGCTCGAGGGTGCAAAATGGTAAAGGCAAACTGCTTCAAAAGACTTTGCCTTGAGGATGCCCTTTCCAGAACAGCTACCTGGGGAGCCTGTTCTCCAGGATTCGTTTCCCAGAGCTCAGCCATTCTGGCTCTCAGCAGCCTCTGCAGCCATGCTCTAAGGAGGCCCAGCTGCTGCTGCAGCAAGCAGCAGACATTGGTGTCAGCCACATCGTGCTCGTTCTGCAGATATGCAGAATGTGATCGTTATGGGCTCATGGAAGCTTTCAGAAAATTTCAAGAGGGACAGCACAGCAGAAAAAGTAACCAGAGTGGTTTTGAAGAACTTGAGGTATCTCCGGGGAATTTATAAGTATATCAAGTGTCATACCAAAATAAAAGATTTTGCAAACCACTGTTCTATACTGTAATTTTTGCAAATGCAACACTAACTGTAACAATGCCTTTGTAAATCGTATGATGAGCTTTCATACCATGTACCCAAATAAACGGCTTTACATTTTAAAGAAGTGATCAAGAACTTTCAGGGGCACCTTTTGGCCAGAACCGCCTTCTTCTGATAATTCACCAAAATGACTAACACAAAGGGCAAGAGGAGGGGAACCTGGTATATGTATTCCAGGCCTTTCAAAAAACACGGGCTTGTTCCTTTGGCCACATACATGTGAATCTACAAAAAGAGTGATATTGTAGACATCAAGGGAATGGGTACTGTGTAAAAAGGAAGGCCTCACAAATGTTACCATGGC
>NW_004524609.1:3596147-3600262 GCF_000260255.1 Octodon degus | reverse complement strand
GGGGTGTCGCTCTGCCACTCAGCACCTAATTGGCAGCTTAAGTGCTCTAGGTCCTACGTAAAAATAAAATCCTCCTGTGCTGTAAGGGTGGGTTTTCCTAGTTGAACAGGTATGTGGTGCCTTCTTACCTCAGAAATATTTGCGGCAGATTTTCACTGTGCCTAGTCATTGTGTCTAGTCTTTATCTTCAGTGTTCTTGCTGAAAGACATTGCTGAGGTCTTGTGCAGGTGTATGCCCAAATATCCAAATATTTATAAAATGTTTATATGGGCACTTATTCCCCGGCCCCAGATTTTTCAACTTTTGCTCACCCAGTTATAATTTTAATTTTAGCTTTCCTGGCTATTATTACATCTTTTCAATTGTTTAGACCTTTCTTTCTCGTGTGTGTGTGTGTGTGTGTGTGTGTGTGTGTGTGTGTGTGTGTGTGTTTAGTGTAATTAAGTTTATCAAGTGCTTATCTTTTTTATTTTTTATTTTACTTTATTTTTTTGAGACAGGGTCTCGCTGTGTTGTTCACACTGGCCTCGAGCTTGCCTGTGTCACCTAAGCTGTCCTCAAACTCACATGATCCTCCGGCCTTGGCCTCCTGAGTGCTGGGATCAATTATTTATCTTATGATCTACAATTTTCAGGGTCACTGAAGATCTTGTCACAGTAACATAAAAGAGGCCCTGTTCTATTTTCTTGCAGTTTTGTCCACAAATAAAGACCTTCACTGTGATGCCTCGTGCCTTGCTGTCATCGTGAGTGGGGGCTTCTGCTGCTCTGGGTCTCTTCCGCGTCTCTAGGGATGTGTGGATCTCTCCCTCCGGTTCCTGGGGAATGCCGCTGGGATTGTGAGTAGGACTGGGCCAAGCCTGTGCATCGGTTCGGAAGTAGGGCCGTCGGCACTATGTGGCCTCTGCGGGGCAGCGAGAAAGGACAGCCTTCCTGACTCCTGATGCCTCTTTGATTTCCCTCTCAGAGCACCGAAGTTCCGCTGCAGCAGCTTTTCGCCGCCTGAGTTCCGGAGTGCTTAACACTCCTTCGTGCTACTGTGAGCGGCACCGTTTCCCTAATTCTTTCCTCAGCGAGGTCATTGTTGCTGTCGAGCAGCATAAGCAGAAAGCAACCTGCAGGGCTGGGGATGGCTGATTTCACATCCCCACTATGTCGCTGAATTTAGCTACTAATCCTAGGAGTCCTTTGGTGGGATTTCTTGGGTCTTCTGTGTAGCAAACCAGGCCATCTGCGCATGATGATAATTTTACTTCTTGTCCTAAAAACCTCACTTTATTCCTTTGTCTTCTTCGATTGCTCTGGTTGATGTTTTGAGGACTGCACAGAACAGGAGTGTTGATAGTGGACATTCTGGTCTTGTTCTTGATATCTGAGGGACAGCTTTCAGTTTCCTGTATTTAATGTGATGTTGGCAGTATGTTTGTCATAAATGGCTTTTAACAGAGTGAGATAAGGTCCTTCTATTTTCTCTCCTTTTCTTTTCTCTTCAAGACAGGTTCCTGCTATATAGTTCAGGCTGGTCCTTCTCACTGTATACCCCAGGTTGGCCTTGGATTCACAGCAATCCTAATGTCTCATCCTCCCAAGTGCTGGGATTATAGGTATGTGCCACCACAGCCAGCTATACTTATTTTCTTTAGTTTTTTTAATTTTTTTTTAATGAATCAATGTTGGATTTTGTCAAAGGATTTCTCTGCCTCTACTAAGGTGATCATGTAATATTTTCCCTTGCTTATATTTATTTATTTTTAAAAAAAAATATTTATTTAATTAGTGTGTGTGTGGCCAGCTCAGCCCACCAGGGGGCGGGGCTGGCTGGCATGTGGTGCTGGGGATTGAACCGCAGTCCCTGTGCTTTGCTTAGCTTAGCTTGTTCTAAGTGGGTGCTTTAGACCACTGAGCCATCTCACCAGCCCCCTGGCTTATATTTATGTAGTATGTATTATGCTTATTAATTTGCCTATGCTGAACCATCCTGACATTCCTGGGATGAAACCTACTTGGTCATAACATACAATCGTTTTGATGGTTCATTGCACCTTGTTTGCCAGTATTTTTATTTTATTTTATTTTATTTTATTTTATTTTATTTTGTATTGGGAATCAAACTCAGGACCCTGCACTGGCCAGGCAGGTGCTTGTGCCACTGAACTACGTCACCAGCACTAGTTTGCCAATATCTCGTTGAGGATGTCTGCGTATGATTTCTGCATATGACATCTTTGAAGAGATTGTCCCGAAGTTCTCTTTTTTGGCTGGATCTTTGGCTGGCTTTGGAATCAGGGGTAGCGCTAGCTCCCAGGTGTGACTTAGGGAGGGCTCCTTCCCTTCTAGTTTCAATGAAGAGCTTGAGGAGTACTGGCATTAGATGTTCCTTGAGGTTCTTATAGGATTTGGTGATGAATCTTCCAGGACCAGAGCTTTTCTTAGTTGATAGGGTTTTTTGTTTTTTAATTACTACTTCAATTTTATTGCTTAGTATTATATTCTTTAGGGTTTTAAAATCTTGGTTCACTTTTGCTAATTCATATTATCTAACAATCTATCTATCTCTTTGGAATTCTCCCATTTGTTCATGTATAGGTTTGCAAAATTGTTGCTGAGTTTCTTCTCTAACTCTAGCTTGCCATGAAGCAGTCACTCTTGGGCTAAAACCCCGCGCTGTTTTTTGCAGTTTAAAACAGCAGAGGCTGGGGCTGGAGAGATGGCTCAGTGGTCTAAAGCACCTACTTGAAACAAGCTTGGCAAAGCACAGGGACCGCGGTTCGATCCTCCAGCACCACATGCCAGCCAGCCCCGCCCCCTGGTGGGCTGAGCTGGCCACAATAAATAAATGTAATAAATAAAAAATAAAAATAAATATTAAAAAACAAAAACAGCAGAGGCCCTTCTCAGGGCTGGCACTGCTGGACAAGGCGGCATCTGTCCCCGAAGCTTCTCCATGGGCGCTGGCCTCACCGCAGTGGAGCTGCACACTGGCTGGCATCTCTCAGCTCTGTACTGAGGGGCAACAAAGTGCAGAACCGGCTGGGAGTTGGCAGGTGGACAGAGAGACCCTGTTAGTTAGTGTCCACTCGTCAGTGGTGCATTCTGAGCGTGGCTTGCCACGGGCCTGGCCTCTGTCCCGGAATCCTCCACCTCCCTTCGCTTGGGAGAGGATCCTGCTGGTGCTGCGCTCAGTACCCAGTTCTCCTGGAATGGGCTGCCGTACTTTCATGGCACCAAGACCATCACACACCACCACACGGGCAGAGGCAGAAAACCACCGACAGCCACAACCAGGCCACCTCGGCTGTCGTAATGAATCGGCAGCAGAAAGAGCATCAAAGTCGAACTGGTATTATGTGCTCTGAGAACCAGTAATGTAACCCCGAGCCATAGGACAGAGTGTACAGCTATCGTATAAACACTAGACAAAGCAAATATTGACCTACAGGAGATACTACTTACTGGAACAATTCTACCTCCTGTAACAATAGAACAGTACGCAACAGGAGTAGCACTGTGAAGTAACTAAAGAGTCACAGAGCGTAAGTGGTATACTAGGAAAGACAGAAGGAGTGGGAGACAGGATCATGGGAAAAGGAGAAGCTGAGAAAAATGAGCAGAGCCAGGGAGACAGCTCGGTGGTCTAAGTGCCTGCCCAGCAAGCACAAGGACCCGGGTTTGATCCCTGGCACCACATGCTGTGCCGGCCACCGAAACCAGGCGTGGTGGCACACACCTGTAATCCCAGATTTGGGGAAGCTGAGACAGGAGGATCACTACGAGTCCAAGCAGCATAGCGAGACCCTGTACCTAAATAAATAATTCTTTTTTTTTTTTTTTTTAAAGAAGCAATGGAAAATCAAATGAGAACAGTGAAATAGTGGATTCTGTGAAGGAGTATAAGGAATTAATAGTATTGGATGAAAGTAAAAAAAAATAAACAAAAAAAAAAGAAAGAAGATTTGAAACTGTCTCATTGCTAACTGTTTATCAATAAAACTTTTTAAAAAAGAAAGAAAAGCAAACTAAAAGAAAAAGAATGTTTAAAAAAAGAAGACAAAGGAGAAGGAAAAAACTCCAAACATGCTGCACACACACACACACACACACACACACACCCCAC
>NW_004524609.1:3593920-3595477 GCF_000260255.1 Octodon degus | reverse complement strand
TGCAGGGTCCAGCAGGGTGCCCTGCGCTTCTCTTGGGCCAGCATTCCTGGCCCCGCGATTGCTCCCTGAGGCTGCGGAGCCTGCAGGGCAGGGCTCCCTTCTCTCCCGGGGCCTGGCTGTGCCGCTGCAGCCTGGTGCCCAGAGCACCCACAGGCAGCTCGGAGCGGCGCGGTCAGAGGGCGCCTGGGGCCAGGATGCAGAACCCGCGGGGCGCCGGGCGGGCGCCGGCTCCGACTTGGGAAGAATCGGCGTCTCTATGATATCGGCCTTACATCCATAAACATGGTTATCGCTTCATTCAGTTAGATTCTCTTTAATGTGTTTCAATAAAGTTTTATAATTTTATTACAGATCTTATGGGATTAGGGTTTGCTAGATTTATTCCTGCCTTTATTGACTCATAAGTGCAATTTTTTTTTTTTTAATGTATTTGGTACCGGGTCAGACTCATGCAATCATTCTTCAATAACATTCTATGAGCTGCTGCTGAGCCCCCGTGACCATACAGCTGGCTCCCCTGCTGGAAGTTTTTATTTTAAATCATTTGTCTAATGATTTGTCCTAAAGTACTCTGCAAATGGTCATTCCACACACAAGTACTGATGGCTTTGTTCTTCTCCAATCCTTAAGTTTTTACTAATTAATTCTCTAATGAATTAATTTAGTCTTAACTACACTGTCTAGGACCTTTGGTGCAATGTTAAAAAAGGCAGAGATGGAACTGGGGAGATAGCTCAGCAGCATAAGCGCCTGCCTGGCAAGTGCAGAGTTGTGAGTTTGATCCCTGATACTAAATAAATAAATAAAGAGGCAGCAGAGAATAGCTGGGCATGGTGGTGCACGCCTGCAATCCCAGCACTGAGACTGATGCAGCAGGATTAGGGTGAGTTCCAGGTCAGCCTGAGCTGCATAGCAGGACCCTCTCTCCGAGAGAGAGAGAGAGAGAGAGAGAGAGAGAGAGAGAGAGAGAGAGGCTCAGCCCACCAGGGGGCGGGGCTGGCTGGCATGTGGTGCTGGGGGATAGGAAAAGGAGGAGGAAGAGAAGGAGGAAGTGGAGAAGGGAGAGAGAGAGAGAGAGAGGAGGGGGAGGGGAAGAGGGAAGGAGAAGAGGAGGGGAAGGGGAAGGGAGAGGGGGAGGGAAAGGGGAGGGGCAGATATCTAGGCAGATAGCTCAGTGACAGTGTGCCTGCCTGGCAAGTGCAGAGTCCTGAGTTCCATCCCTGGTACCAAAAAAAAAAAAAAAAAGAAAGAAAGAAAGAAAAAAAGAACATTGTAAAACATACCCATTAAAAATAATGTTTTTGTTATCACTTTAAAGAATCTCAGGGCCAGCCAGATAGCTCAGCAGATTAGCGTGCCTGCTTGGGCAGATGCAGGGGTTGGGGTTTGATCCCCGGCCTGCTGTGCCCCCCCACATGCTGAGATGGCAATTGAGACTGGGTGTGGTGGCTCAGGCCTGTAACCCCAGCCTTTGGGAGTCTGAAAAACAGGAAGGATCACTACAAATCCAATCTGTGTAGTGAGACCCTGTACTAAGATACTTTTTTTTTTTTTTTT
>NW_004524609.1:3553100-3592840 GCF_000260255.1 Octodon degus | reverse complement strand
GGTCAGACAGCACCTGGAGCTGAGGCCTGCCTAGGAGAGCACCACACTGCCATGCGGCACAGGGGACAGCTACTGTCTGAGGCTCGGCAGGCCGTTCCCGCGCATGCAAAGCTGCTATAGGTCTAAGTCATAAAAGTCCTCCAGCTCATCGTGATACAAGTCCCACTCGTCCTCAGAGTCAGTCCGCTCGTCGTCCCCACCTGCAGCCAAAAGCATAAGCAACATCTCGCCCAGCTCAAAGGTGACCACCTCCTCTTCGTCGTTGGCAAAGGAGCTGCTGTTCTCTCCTCAATGAGCTCCCAGAAGTGGCTCCTCCGTCGGGCCGGGTATCTGCTTGATGTTCCCACTTTCTGTCTCTGTGGCTCCTCTCTACGGCCATCAGGGTACGCATGCTTGTAAAAACAGTTCCCTCCAAATGGGCAGCTCCCACGGCCTTCATCAAAATGCCTGCGTGTCTTGTTGCTCCCGGCCTGCTTGCATTTCTGAATGAGTTTCCGCTTCTCTTCTTTCTCCTCCACCCAGTACTCACTTGGAGTGACAGTTAGGTGTGATCCGGCATTCGGGGCAGGACTTTATGATCTTGCTCTCAAACTGCTTAGCACTGTTCCACTTGCGGGTGCACTGGAGACAGTAGGTGCGGCTGCGGTTGGACAGGACGCCGAAGGGCCTCACTGGGGTTGGCTTTCTCATGCACCACCTCCGTGCAGATGCCACACACCATGTCTTTGCTGCGCTGCACGGCAAAGGACAGCTCCATGTCCTTCTCATGGGCTTCGATGCAAGATTTTATGCGCTGGGACCTCTGGGCTGTATCCGCCGGGTGCAGGACCTGCAGCCCACACATGTCCCAGGCGTCGCTGCCGTGCAGGTACGCACCGCTCTCCCCGTAAATGCACTCGCCTGCGGCGGCATAGGGGCGCGGCTGCTTCCTGGTCTCCACCGCAGCTGGCTCCTTCTCGGACTCCGCGCTGGGCCTGGCCCTGCACGGGGGCCTCTGCGCACGCAGGAGCAGTGCCCGGGCACAAGCTCGATGGCGTTCACCCAGTCCTCGGACCCTGCGCCCACCGCAGGGAAGTTCCCACTTGTGGACTCAGCCTTTCCCGAATTCATCTCCACAGTGGTCCAGGGACGGAGGAGAGACTTGAGGCGGCGGCAAGGGATGGTTCTGCGGTTTATGAGTAGCAGCTTCCTCCTGTCTCCAGCAATGGCTTGCCGTGCTCATGCCTGCAGCAGTCTGCACACACACAGCACCCTCGCTGGAAGCACTTGCACACGACACCATAGGGACTGTCCGAAAGGCCATGTGAGTAGCGACAGTTATCTCCTTCCTTACAAACCCCACGCATGCAATGCCTCGCTTCCCCGTTCGGGAACATGTTCTCTTCGCTGCTTCCTGCTGCGGCTGCAGCTGCTGCTGCCTCGGGCAAAGACAGCCGCCCCAAGTCTCACGGACCTTTTGCCTCTTTGCAGGTGGTTCAGGAGCGACTTCCCTTTTTCCTCTTTAACTGCTTTGCTAGCTTGAGGAAGCCAGGAACATCACCACTCCAACTGCTACTGGCTGCCGGATAAGCTCCTGTTCTCTGCTGACTCTAAAACACATTAAAAAAAAAAAAAAAAGAATTTCCTTCTGATTTTCTAGGTGTTTATTAGAAAAGGTGCTGAACAACAATGTATTTGTTTTATGCTTTTGTTTTTAGAATTTGTTGAGATTGTGTTTTTTTTCTTCTTTAGTCTACTAATGTGACTTTACTTTGGGCTCCCTCAAAAGCAGAGCTGGGGTAAGCTCTTCGGTTCAGGCGAGTTATGTGAGAGATGATTCCAGGAAGCAGAAAATGCTGATGGTGAGGGAAGGGAGAGGGAGAGGGAGGCAGGAGAAGAGGAGAAGCCTGGTGGTGTGTGTGTGTGTGTGTGTGTGTGTGTGTGTGTGTGTGACACAGGGTTTCACTATGCAGGATTTTCCTATGCAATTCAGGCTGGTCTTGAACTCAGAGATCCTCCTGCCTCAGCCTCCCAAGTGCTGGGATTATAGGTATGCACCATCATTCCTGGTTATCAGAAAATTTTAAATTACTGATTCCACTTCTCTACTACTCTAGACCTACTCAGGCCTTTTGTTTTTATTAAATTAAGTCTAGCGTGTTTTTTGGAGATTTTATCTTCTTTGCTTCACACTTCATGACACACTTTATTCATAGCCTTTTTATTTTTATTTCTGTGTCCTTTCTTCAATACTACCGTGTAGTTTTAAATACCCCATTTAGTAACGTGAAGCATGTTTTCCTGTTCTTTACAACCAGTCTCCGGAACCAGCCATACAACAGCAACTATGGAGTTGCTAACAACACCCACTTCCTCTCTGCGGCTGTGGGGCACCCGTTCTACTTTCAGTTTCTGAGTTGGTAGTCTTCCTTTTGACATTGTACTTAGGCTCCTGAGGGTTTTCTGGGGGGTGGGGTGGAGTCTTTCTTTCATGCTGGGAATCCAACTCAGGACCTTGCACTTCCAAGCAGGCTGTGCCGCTGAGCTCCATCCCCGCCCTAGGCTCCCCTTTTAATTCCTGGTGACACTTGCGTTATTGTTGTGTTATCATTCTGATCCCCATAGACTCCCCATAGCTGGGTCTCCCCCCACCCACCTGCTCTGACTGAGGCAGGGGAATGAAACTCCCAGCCGAAGGCTACCTGGGTGGAGTTTGCGGTCCCTAAAACCAAATAATGAATTTTAGGAACAATGGAGCTTAAGAGCAGACTATATTTATTGGGGGAAAGAAATCTGTCCAAGAGGACAGAAGGGGGACCTGAGCAGGTTGTCCCCGAAGCTGTGTCTTCCAGGGATTTTTATAGAGTAAAACCATGTGGTGAGGCGAGTCTAAGGTGGGAAACAAGGGAACTCCCTCAGGTGGGCATGAGGTGGGACAAAACTATGGTCAGTCAATGAGACTGCAAGCACCATTGCTTAGATAAAATTGATTAAATCCAGGACCAAATGCAGAAACGAGTCATGTAGCGCGCAGGCATGGCAAACAGGCATGAATACTGAACTGGGGTTTTTCCTGTGGGGGGGGGTCTGGTCCTTAAGGTGTCCCTATGACTCATCTAGAATATCAGTCATGGATGCCTATCATTTTTTAAAATGTATTTGGTTGCTGCAGGGTCTTACTACTCAGCTCAGATTTGTGGTGATCCTCCTGCTTTCAGCCTCCCCAGCGCTGGGATTACAGGCATGCACCAGCCCCGTCCCCAGGGCAGGCTGAGCATGTGGTGCTGGGGATCGAACCGTGGTCCCTGCGCTTGCCTGAGCAGACACTTTAGTCCCGAGCTATCTCCCTGGCCCTGGATGCCTATCTTTAGGGAGGTATATGGCTCTCAGCGTGCGGTCCGGCCCACACAGGGGTCTGTGTCTCCCAAACTGGCAGTCATCTGGTCTTCCCTGCTGTCTCCCTAGGGCCTGGCCCTGTCTCGCTGCCTATAACGTTTGTCTGGCTTGGCTCCTGCAGCATGACTCTCCCACGTGGCACCAGCTCCTCCTGGCTGGGGCTCCCAGACCCCCAAGCCCTTCCTTTCGCCTCTTTCCGTCCCAGGCCAGGCCCTGCCCCTCCTTCCATGTACTTGCCGGCTCTGGTCCTCACTGATGCCTTGGGCCAGCTGAGTCAGGGGAGGTTGAGTCTGGAAACTGAGTGGGCATCCAGTCTGTGCAGATGGCACACGGTGCATCTGCAGGACAGCTTCCCATGCCCGCCTGGGCTTCTTCAGGAAGGTCCAGCCCGGCTGAGTGCAATCCGGACTCTCCTGTCCAGCACAGAGCCTGCCAGCAGGGCTCCCCACAGGACCTGGGGTCCCCAGGCCTGCACCCTGCAGGCCCCAGCGTACAAAGAATGCCTGTGTGCTGCTGCCCCCGCCCTGCCCCTTGCCCTTTGCCCCAGGAGCGGAAGCCCTAGGCCAGGCCCCCGCTTAGTGATTCTTTCCTCCGTCCTCTGCTGGCACTGGCAGGGCCCCGGGACCTGAGGATGTGCATGTGGCTTCCTGACCCCAGCTAATGAGAGGAAATTCTGTCATCAGGGCATAGGAAGCTGGCGTTTCAGGCTGGGGCCGCTCCCTGAGTGGTGCTGGCCGGCCCTCCGGCTCCGTCTCAGCAGCCCTCTGGCCCCTGGCCGCCTGTGGACCCTGCCGAGATGCCTTCTTTGGGCCGCTGGGGCCTGCCCACAGCCCTTCTCACCCTGCTCTGCTGCTCAGGTGAGCTGGTGCCCCTGGCCCCTGGCGTGGGGCAGCCCAGGGGTGGGAGTGGCCTTGTGCCCTGGCCTTCAGGCAAGGAGCTTGCTGACGCTCTGCTTCCAGGCTGCTCTCCCACGATCGGTGGTGGGGCTCTGAGTCACTGCGGCTCTGGGTGACGGGTGGCGTCCTGGCCTTCTGGACATCAGGTGGAACAGGGTGCCCGGGCTCAGGGTATGCTGGCAGGGGCCTAAAGGTGAGGGTGCTGTCCAGGCTGTCTTGTAAACAGCCTCAGCGTTGCCTGGGCCCTCAGGGGCCTCCCCCTTGGGCTGTGCCAGAAGCAAAAGCGAGGCTTTGCTCATTTGTCAAACAGGCAAATGTCCCTTCCCTTGGGGGGCCGTGGGCGGCTGGTGAGGAGACAGGGCTTCAAGGTGGCCCATACCCGTCTGTCCTGTCCCCTGACTCCCTCCTTTTACCACGCTGATCTCCCCAGACACCAGGCACACACTCACGACAGTCTGCACCATGGTTTCCTTTGCCTAGAAAGCTCCCAGACTACCCACTAAGGCCCGCGGGGCTCAGCGCCCGCTCCTGTCCTGTCCTTTTGGAGCCTTGCCGACCACACCCCTGACTTCCTTTCCTGCCCCGGCCACTGGCTCGCCGCAGGGGCTCCGGCCTGCTCTTTGCTTTTGTCCAGCTCCTTCACCTCCAGGTGCGCTCTGCCACTGGTCATCTTTGGTCCCTGTTGCATCCTCAGGGCTCCTTCAGTGCCTGGCACCTAATGGGTGTTCAAAAGCACTTATGAAACACCAGGAAAGGGAGGCTAAAACCAGGGCCACAGTTCAAGGGCCACAGCTCAGGGCCACTTCCATTCTCAGAGAGGCTTTCATGGAGGAGGGGACGTTGGGCTGGGCCTTGACGGACAGGCACCATGAGCTCAAGGGGGACAGATTGGAGTTGACCAGCACCCGCAGATCCAGATGAGGGGGCGCCTGGAAGGCTGCCTCCTGGGTTGAGCAGGAATTGAACGCAGGGGCCAGGCTTGGCCTTGATTCTCACCGCCTGCTGGCATGCAGCTCCACTGATGGGGCAGCAGGGACATCTTTTGCCCAGGTCTTCTGGTTTTCTAGGTCCTGCCGAGATAACTTTCGAGGTTGATGTGTGGCCAGAGAAGCTGGCAGTTGAGACCAGCGGGTCGGGTAGAGTCAACTGCAGCACCACCTGTACCCAGCCTGAGTTGGGGGGTCTGGAGACCTCCCTGACTAAGCAGTTGGTGGACCAGCGGCCTCAGTGGCAGCAGTACTTGGTCTCAAATATCTCTCAGGATGTATCTCTCATTTGCTACTTCTTCTGCGCTGGGAATTCGCTGACAAAGACCGTCCACATCAGTGTGTACCGTGAGTGGCTGCGCATGCGTGTCCCCCCCACCCCCACATCCCCCCCACCCCCACCCCCTCGGGGCAGAGCCTGTGTCTAAGCGCACCGGGATCTGATCCACCTCTGCGCGTCGCAGCTCCCGCTGCCCTGGTGACCCGGAGCAGGGCAAGCCTGGGTGCCCAGAATGTGCTCAGACCCTGAATCGCACACCAAGGAGAACAGTCTAGGTTTCCCCAGACCTCGGAGTCCCTTAGCAACAGTGTTTCCTGACTCCTCCCAGCTCAGAGGCAGGGCGCTGCACATGTGCGGCGGTGGGGGACGCAGAACTGGGGATGTGCCCCAGCAGCCCCTCTACTCCGCAAGGAGCTGCTCCTCGGTATTCCTGCTGAGGACCCACGGCGAAGGGGAGGCCCCCGCACACACCTGCCGGCCTGAGCGCCACCAAGGCTCCAGATAGGCCAGGTTCTCTCATGAGCTACGCAATAGGATCAGGGGCTCCAGAACACAGCAAGAGGCCCCAAATTCACATTTCATGCCTATTTTATGGGTGGGAACAGGGGGTGGGGGACTATGCGTGTTCTTGACATAATTATCCAATTGTTTAATCTGTGAAATTTGTATTTAAGATATCTGTAGAGGAGACACACACAGACCTAAACTTTGTGTCTTCAAAGCTGGGTGTACGGGTTCTGGACTTTTTCTTTACCTGCATTTTTTTTTTTTCTCCGAATGCCTTCAGGGCAGGTTTGGCTGGCTTGAGTTGTGGGGATCGAACCCCAGCAACCTGAGCCTGACTGCTTGGTTGAAGCAGCCACTTAGAGAGCTGAGCTACGGGGCAGCCCCCATTTACCTCCATCGTGTCTCTTCTCGTAATCCATATAAGCACTGCCAAGCACATCTCTGCACTGTGGTCTGCGCTGGGCTGGGCCAGGCCTCGCATGCGCAGCCACGGGGCTGGAACACCCAGTGTCAGGAGCCGCCTGGCTGGGTGGGCCTGCAGACATGGCCCCCACCCGAACGGCACCTCCTTCCTTCCCGCCCTCCAGAACCTCCACAGCAGGTCACACTGAAGCTGCGGCCCATCCGGGTGGCCCTGGGCACAGCCTTCACCGCTGAGTGCGGGGTGGCTGCTGTGAAGCCCCTTGAGGGCCTCACCCTCACGCTGCAACGTGGCCAAGAGACTCTGCAGAATTGGACCTCCGTGGAGGCGGCACCTGCCCGCGGAGAAGGCTCAGTCACATTCAACAGAACGGCTCAGGGAGGCAGCGGCCCCCTCACCTTCCGCTGCCAGGCCGCGCTGGACCTGCGGTCTAAAGGCGGGGACGTCATCTACAGTGTCTCAGAGGCCCAGGTCCTCCAGGTCTATGGTAATTGGACCCGCATGGAGGGGGAGCTCGGGGGAGAGAAAAGAACTGAGTGCTTCTCAGGCCAATTAAGGCATACATGGAGCCCTAAAGTTGCCCATTCTTCCTGATTCCAAGTCCTCATCCTGGACCCTGACAGCCCCGGGGTCAGGAGAGCTCTGTTATCTACCTGCCCTCTTCCAGCTGCATGGCCTGATCAAGGCCGCTCTCTCTGTCCCTGCCACCTCTCCACATGAGAGGGTTGGCCTGTCTGCCCCGAGTCTGCTGTTCCATTCTGGTGGCCCAAGTGTGCCCTGTCTTTGGGGAGCTGAGTGGGCGCTGCCTGAGGAGGGGCATGGGCTGGGCCGTGGTTCCTGGTCACCATGTGCTTGTCCCAGGGGCTACTGGCAGGCAGCCTCTCCCCAAGCACCTCACCGCGGTCTGGCTGGTAGCTGGAGCCCACACCACTTTTCTTCTAGCCGCCGCTCTACAGGCAGACCCCATGTACCGCTCCTTGGCAAGCAGGGCGACTACAGATGGATGGGTGGGTGTGAGGTGAGGGGCAGACATCTGGGCCTTGCCTGGGCCAGCATCCCAGTCCTCTAAAGTGTCTGTTCCCTCCCCAGAACCCGTGCAGGACAGCCAGATGGTCATTATTGTCACGGTCGTGTCGGTTCTGCTGTTCTTGTTTGTGACGTCCATCCTGCTCTGCTTCATCATGAGCCACCGTAAGTGCCAGAGGCAGAGAGGCTACTACGGGGTGCTGGAGGCCTGGCGGAGGCTGCCCCAGGCCTTCCGGACGCAGCATGTGTGAGCCACGTGGCCGCCACCACGGCGGTGCTGGGGTCTAGCCCAGCGGCTAGGGTCACCGTCCAGCCTGGCCCACAGACTGTAAAAGGAGCATGGGACCCTGTGGATGTTGGCTTCTCTAGCCTGAATATAGCGCCTGGACTCAACCTGGTGTCCTCCACACCTGCTCCTGGTGGCAGCTGGGACAGGGACCCGCAGGCCTGTACACCCAGCTTTGCAGATACACAAATCTAGGTCCGCATGCCCTCCCTCCTGCCCGCTCCTTCTCAGGGGCCTTCCAGGGCCCCAGATGACCTCCCTCATGTAGCCTGCATGACTAAGTGCTGCTAGGGCAGGGCAAGGAGACACCCTGGCCCGGAGAGGCCAGGGACATTGTTCCCACCTGTTCCCCAGGGTCCTCTGGCCAATCTTGGGAAGAATGGGAGTAGCCCTGCCTCTCTGGTGGCCAAGGTCAGCTCCCTGGGTGGCTGGTGGGGTCCCAAACTGTTCCCTGACCAGGGAGCTGCACGGAGCTTGCAGGAGCAGCCCTTTCCTCTTGCCTCCTGCCCCACTCTTAACCCACAAGGTGACCCCACAGCCTCTGTCATCCCAGAGACAGGGATGGAGGTGGGCTAGGGCTGGTAGTACGGGAGCATGGCCTGGTCTAGGCAGAGTAGGGCTGGGAGGGGGCTCTTCTGGACCACAGGCTGTGCTCAGAGGGTGTCCTTCAGGCAGGCCCCCACACTGAGGCGAGGGCTGTCGCATGGATGCACAGTAGCAGACAGCAGCGGACAGGCAACGACTCCAGGGCCGCTCTCAGGCCTGCTCTGGAGCTGGTGAGGACCCTGTGAGCCCCATCCTCAGAGCAGGCTCTCGGCATCGTAGTAGTCTGGGGAGAGACAGAATCTCCACCTTGCAGCCCTCCCGCCCCAGCGACTCCAGGCACCGATGGCGGGAGGCCCCACACCCCACCCCAGGCCTGGGGCCTGCCTGCCCAGCCTCCTACCTGAAGCTGGAGGTACATCTGCACCCACAGTCCCTGTGGCGCTGGGGGGCGGGGGCGGGGGCACAGCTCTCCTGAGGCAGGGGCACAGAAGCAAGCCCCCTTCAGAAGCCCAAGGGCCCTGCTGGCTCTTCGGGTCCAGCCCTCACAGGTCCTTGGCAGCACCCACACCCCCCAGCTCACTTACATCTCCGTCTTCCTGGAGGGAGGTGCCCTGGGCATCCCCTGGGGGGAGGGCTGGCCAAGGGGAGCAGGGAGGAAAGGGCCTGGCCAGAGGGGCCAGGGCAGGTAGTGGTGGTGGAACACCAAAGGCGCCTCCTCCTGGCTATTCACCTCCTCCTCTGGTTCTTCCTGTTGCCACTCAAGATAGACCTGGCAAAATGAGAACAGGGAGAGGCAGAGCAGGCCAGGCTCTCCCTGCCACAATGCCATGCTTTCCCTCCGCTATTTTCTCAAGATGGCCCTCATGATGCGGGTTACCATTTAGTAAGCGTGTGCTACATAAAGCCTGGCACCTTGTGGACATTTATTCCTTATTTGCGGATGGAAAAACTAAGGCTCTGAGAGGCTGAACCATGTGTCTAAGTCCCCCGCCTCCAACTAAACAGTGGCAGAGTGGGGCTGCAAGAACCCGGTTGTGAAGTCAGACCCGGGCCTCAAAGTACATAAGCTCCTCCTGGCCTTTCCCCCAGCTCCCAGCCCACCCATGTCACTCAAGAAAGTAGGGTGTTCGTCCCAAGGCCCCAGGAGTGGGGGACCACAGCAACTCCTTGGTGCCCCTCTCTTCCTGGATCCTACTGGCAAGAAAGGCTCAGCCCTAGTATGGGCCCCTCCTACCCTCACACGCCCTTCTTCATTCCACCTCGGTGTCCTCTTCTGCTGACTGGGACGGTCCAAGGGTGCCCACCCTCCTGGGGTCCAAGAGGGGCATGCACTCCTTGAACAAGAGCCAGAGCCTAGGACTGGGGACTTGCTCACGGAGTCTGACACAAACTCTGGGGTGTGTGACAGATGCTAAAAGGTGGGCTAACTTCTTGCTTCTCTGGGCCCAATCCCCTAACACCCACCCAGAGCACAGGTGAGTGGCGCAGGGAGGGGAGTGGTGGGGTGAAGGGAGGGGCACCCCCACGCACCTGCGGACAGGGGCAGAGTGGCTCAGGGCTTAGCGCCCCAGCCACCAGGCGACTCAGCAGCAACTGGTGCATCTGCGCATTCTGCAGCGACATCAACTCCAGCAGGTCTGGAGGGTCAGCGGGGGTTCAGCAGGCCCACCCGGCATCGCCCCCCGCACCTGCCCCACTGAAGCACGAAGTGGGGTCTTCATTCCCAAGTATCCTATGGACGTGGAAACCCAGATGGACAGAGAGAGGGCGCATGCGAGGCCGAAGGGGCACGGGAGGGCGACCCCAGTCTCACCTTCCTTCACCCGGCCAGGCTGCGGCGGGGGACTGGGGACCAGCAAAGGAAGGGGCTGCAGGATGGTCACGGAGGGCTGGGGACGAGGGCAAGGGTACTCAGCCGGGCCAGTGCGGAAGAACGGGGCGCGTCGCGACCCCAACGGGGGCTACCTGCCCCGATGGCGGCCTCCGGAACTCCGCGGGAGCCACTTCTCGCCTCTCCCCATCCCGTGTGTTTCTCGAGGTTTCAGATCTGCCTTCTCGTCCCCACCTCCAGAATCCAGCCCCACGCGCACCCCGCCAGCCGCAAGCTCTGCGTTCGGGTCTAGCCTCACCGTCGGGGCTACGCTCGGTGGCGGAGCACTAGCCCAGCTCGCGCCAGCTCTGGAAGCCATGGCCGGAGTTCGCTGGTCTGGGTTACCTCGGCAACGCGGACGCCGAGCGCGGCTCCTCCCACGCATGCGCGGGCCTGACCCGGCGGGGAGCAGTGCGTCTTGCTCCTCCCCGTCCCTGTCATCGTTGCTTACCCTCAGGAGCAGGCCTGGGCGGCCAGGTTTACTGAATAGATGAGTGAGGTGCTAGCTAGGCTTGGGTTCCAGGTCTGGACCCCTGGCTCAGCAGGTGTGAGAGCCCTGTAGGGCCGGCTTGGGAGTGAGGGCCAGGTGGGCGAGAAGGGCCTCAGGTCCGCTCCTGACGCTCAGGAGAGGGATATTCTGTGGACAGAGTGCAGTTTCTGAAGAAAACCGGAAAGGAAACACTGGCTGAACTCACGGAAAAGGTGGAGCTCTGCCCAGGAATGCATGCCCGGGTCTTTATTTCGGCTGTTTGCTCTTTGATTCCCAGCGAAAGTGAGCCTTTTGTCTCTCGGAGGTGGACAAAGGTGGCAGTCCCCAATCCTGTCCCCTATACTGGAAAAATTACCAAAGCATGCATTCTCCAGACAGGAAGTTAGCAAGGTCTCCATTGCTTAAGAACAGGTGAGGGGAGATCTATTTCGGCAGCTATACCCATGCTAAGATGGACCATGAGCAGCCCTCAAGGAAAATCCGGACAGGAAGCTGGGATTAGCACCCTGGGAGTGGCCCTTCCCCACCCTCCACTTTGGTTTAGCTCCCTTTCCTGGCAGTCCTGGAGTCTGGAACTAGAAAGACACCCCCACCCCCACCCCACCTCCTGCCACTGCCTTTGTCCCTTTGTCCGGTCAGCAGAGAGGGGCTCATGGGCAGTGCATTAGCTGTGTCTCTTGGTCCTATCACTTTAGTAACCTTCTGCAAGCTGAGATCCAGTGGTCACAGGACCCCAGCCAGTGCAGCACACTCCTCCCCTAATTCCAGGACAAAATCCATTTCTGTAGTCACCACCAACAAACACTGAACAAGGCTGTGGCAGTGCGTGAAGGTGTTCATTTGGGCCCTGGTGCAGCCCGGTAGGGCAGTGAAGACGCACCCATCAGGAGACAGCAGAAATAGGAGAAAATTTCTGCAGGAGATAGCTAAGTAGGGATAATCAAAAAGGCAGGACTCATCCCTAGGGGGTGAAGAGCTGAGGAAGCCTGTGTTTGGACAGCGCCAAAGAAGCATGGGAGAGGAGAGGCCGTCAGGGGCAGATGCAGCGCCCGACAGGCCCTGAAATGACCCCATAGGTCCAACTGTCTGGGTGACAGAGGAGCAGACAGGTTATTCATGGGTCAGACTCTAATGCCAAGTTATGGAATGTTGGCATCACGGCATGAGTGATGGAGCCGTGACTGGGTTTTGAGCAAGAGAAATAAGAGGTGATATGCACAGCTGTGTTCTAGGCAGATTCATCTGTTCCTCACATCTTTGTTTATTTCCGTCAAAGTTCGAAACAACAAATGTCCTAGGGGTGTGCAGTGTCCCAGTGGGATGCTCCTCAGCTGTTGACAGTCTTGGTATAGTATATCTTTATTGATGTTGAAGGGTATTCAACAGTGTTGAATGAAAATGAAAATACCAGTCGGAATAGTGATATCTTATTTTTGTTTTATAAATCAGGGCCAGCCAGATAGCTCAGCAGACTAAAGTGCCTGCTTAGGCAGAGCGCCGCAGTCAGGGTTTGATCCCCGGCTTGCAGTGCTGGCCCCGTCCCGAGGGCGCCCTGAGATGGCAAGTGAGACTGGGCGTGGTGGCGCGCACACCTGTAATCCCAGTGTTTGAGAGGCTGAAATCAGGAGAATCACTGTGACTCTGATCTACGTTGTGAGACCCTGTAGACCCTGTCCTAAGTACATTAAAAATAAATAAATAAATCATATATGCATAGCTGGGGCTCATGCCTTAGTGGAAGGCAAGTGCTTAGCAAGTGAAAGGCCTTGAGTTCAATGCCAGCACACACACACACACAGAAAGAGAGAGAGAGAGAGAGAGAGAGAGAGAGAGAGAGAGAGAGAGGAATGAATGTGTACATGAATGTGTGTACGGCGAGAGACATAGTGATCCAGCTACAGAGAGGCCCTCAGAGCCCCTTGCCCCTGTGGGACAATGGGGAGGTGTTGTCCACACAAACTTAGAACCCCCGGGCCTGAATTCTGCCCCCACCCCAGGGTAGCCCGCTGCTGAGCACCTTACTGACTTTCTTCCTTTTCCTGTCCATCTTCCACCCTTATCACGCTGCTTCCTGATTCTCCTTCCCGAGAAACCACTTGCTCTCAATTCCTGGCCTCAGACTCTGCTTCGGGGGAATCTCACCTAAGACATCTGCCCTGGCTTCTCCTCAGCTGTGCCACCCGCTGCTGAGAACTTCTGGGAACAGCTAGTGTACCTCACCTACAGGACAGTCGGGCTCGAGAAGTTAAACACCAAAATAGACGCGGAAGCAAAGCCTTCTGGATATAGAATGGCCAAAGGGTTCAACTGAGGCCAAGCTGGTGACAGGGAGGATGGCCAGGAGGCTGCCTCGCCACTTTTGTCCCTCTGAAGGGAGCCAGGTGTAGGCTAGAGGTGACTATGGAAAGCAGGTGAGAGAGGGTCCAGTTCCTCGGGGTGTAGAACTGCATGTTAACTTTACACAAAATGTGTATTTTGGGAAAAGAAAGCTGAGGTGAAAACTCTCTGCCTCATGATATTCAGTTTGCACTGTTTGTCAAAGGAAACCAAAACACTTGCTGTTTGGAGGGGACAGGCACGTGGGCGTCTGCCCCTTACGTCAGCCTGAGCAGTGTCGGGGGAGGTAACCTGCCTGCAGTGTCCCTGCCTACTGTTATTTTCTTTCAAGCATTGAGCACACAGCCTACTTCCTTTTAGTTTGTTTTCCTTAATGAGAACTCTTGTTGGCATCTTTGAACTTTTTTGTTCAGGCGTGTGTGTTTGTGAGTGTCCCAAGACACTTTGTCCTGCCTGTTGCCTCGCTGGATCTATTCCTATGAATAACCTGCACATGGACAAAGATTTGTACTCACACTTGTACATCGCGGTGTTGTTTTTAAGATTAAAAAATTTAACATCACTCAATGTCCAGTAATAAATGGATAGTTGAGTCAATGAAGGCAACTAACCCAGTGGAATATAGCAGGGTCATGAAAGACCATGGGCCTGCAAAAATGAGCCACCTCTTCTCTTTAGAAGGAAACAGAGAGGAAAAGTCCCTTTCCCAGAATTCTAGTAGAAATCTCAGTGCTTACTTACGGCGCGGGTAAGAAGGTGTTAACGAGAGAGCTGCAACCAAGCAAGGGGTCTCTTCTTGAGACCAGGTCCTGCAAGAACTAGAATGTGAGGCTTGAAAGAAAGGGGCTCAGTACAGCCCTGCAGAATTCTGTTGGTGACATAGAATTACGTGACTGACAACAGATACGTGGGAAAGTCGTGTTTCTGCTTAGAAGCTCTGACTGCACAATTTCTGCCAAGTGTGATCGGCCTTGAGAGAGCTTTGCAGTGGTTGTGTTCAACAGGCCCCCGATGGAGCCTGAGACTTAGGAATAGGTTGTGGGATGTTCTGGGACGGGGACCCTCCGAGGTCCCACCCCACTAGAACTGCACTACGGGATAGAATTCCAGAGCCTTCTGCTCTGGGACTCCTGGGCCTAGGAGCCACCAACCATGAGGGGGCGTCTTGCTGAAGTCCCAGGAAGTCACCTCTCACCTACCAAATGCTTGAGGCCAGGGGTGGGGTGTGAGAGGCTGATCCCATTCTGGTGCACCAGGGTGGGGTTTTCTGGGAAGTAGTTCTATTGTGCAGAATTATGTTGCTCATCAGTGACAGTAACTAAATTTAAACTAGTTTAAGGAAAAAGTGGGGGATTTGGGCTTTTGGTAGGATAGCAGTAGGAACTCTAAAATGTGTTGTTGGGTCCCTCTCTGCTACCTCCTTTCTGCCGTCTCCCACCCTTCTTCCTCCTACAGATGAACGTTCCTACTCTGGCACCTTCAGCAAATCTCAGTTGCTTCTGACAGATTTAGAGACTTCTGAGTCTTTTTTTTTTTTTTTTTGTATTTTAGGGAAGGATCTACAGGGTGTTCAGGGTCTCACTTCTAGATTGGACTCGTAGTGATCCACCTGTTTACAACCTCTCAAGCAATGGGATTACAGGCCCGCACCACCACACCCAGTCTCCATTGCTGTCTCAGGATGCCTGGGAGTGGGGCCCGCAGGGGCAGGCCCGAGGCTCAAACCCCCAACCCCTGCACCTTCTTGCAGGCGCTTTAATCCACTGAGCTATTTGGCTGGCCCTTTGGGAGTCTTTATGTCTGGGTAGCTGTAAATTCCAGGGAAAGACTATGATTGACCCCGCCCCCATGGCCAAGAGGACTGGCAGACTTGGGTGACATTGCCATCCGTGGTACAGGTGGGGTGGCCACCAGGAAATCAGCATTCAAATTTCATGCATGGGAAGAGGGGATTCCAGAAGGAAGAACAAGGTTGAGGAACACTTCTCCTCGGGCTAGGGAACAAAGCCCCACTCAACCAACAGCTCTTGTTTCCCAGTCAGCTCTATCCCTAATCCAGATGATACTGCGCAAATTACAAAAGTAGCCCCTAGTGCCGGTGAGATAGCTCAGTGGACTAAGCCCCTGCTTAGGCAAGTGCAGGGACCGGGATTTGATCTTTGACACCAAGTGCCGTGTGGGCTCTGCCCCGGGCACGCTGAGCCCGCCACAGAGACTGGGCATGGTGGTGCCTGCATGTGATCCCAGTGCTGGGGAGGCTGAAAACAGGAGGGTCACTACGAGTCCAAGCTGTGCAATGAGACCCTGTACCACATACATAAAAAAAGGTAGCCTTTCCCTAAGCACTTGGCTAATACATCACAGACTAATCTGTACCACCCTCAATGTGGTTAGTGTCCCGAACAGGAACTACCTTCCCTCATTAAAGGCCGTTTGACCCCACAGAGGTTTTAGGAGGTGACCCAGGTGCCAAGGCAGAGGCCAAAGCCCTTCCAGCACCCACAGACAGAAAGCGGTGTCCTCTGGGGGCAGGGCAACGGCAGGCGTTGCAGGCAGAAGCCAGCAGCAAAGCAGAGGGACACCATAGCAGGGCTGGGGGTGGTGAGCGGGAGGCGCAGCTCAGGAGGCGCAGCTGACGAGGCAGCTCGCGAGGAGGGAGCGGGGAAGACATGCGCGTGTTTGGGTGTGAGATGCCTGGATCCCACCAGCAGTGAAACCAAGGGAGAGCCGGGTGTGGTTGCGCACACCTGTGATCGCAGCACTTGGGAGGCCGAGCCGGTAAGATCGCCAAGAGTTCAAGGCCAGCATGGCCTAAACAGTGAGTTCAAGGCCAGTCTGTGCCATAGAGCTACACGCTCTCAAAAAACAAAAACTGAGAACTGCTGGTGGGAGAGGCCAGTGGGCAAGGCAGGATGGAGGACTGTGTACAGAGGGCACCAACACTCACACTTAGACTTGGAAACAAGTCATTTCGCAGCGGGTAGGCAACCTTCTCCGGGGCCCACGGTGGCACCTGGGCAGGGGCCAGGCTGTGTGAGGTCCCAGACCCACAAGAACCGTTCCAGCAGCAGCTAAACCTGTCCCCAAGAGAGGGGGCCTGGGGAGATTGGCTAGGAGGAAGGAGCCCAGCCCTGGAGCAGAAGATCACGGTTTACCAGCCTCCCTGTGCCCTCCCCAAAGGACACTCTGTCCAGGGCTCAGCTTGTGGCGGCGCCAAGCAGCAGCCAGAGCTTTGAGGGCCAGGAAAAGGCGGTGTCAGGGCCGGATGCAGGACGGCCCCGCCCACTGTCGGGAGGCCATGGGAGGGACAAGCGCAGGACTCTGGGCGCCTAGACGCACGCCTCTTGGCCTCAGCCAAGATGCCTGGGAGCAGCTCCGAGATGAAGGATTTCCCAACTTCTCCACTAGGGGTCACCACACACCCAGAGTGGAGCGTGGGGGAGGGGAGGTAAACCAGACGCTACCCCCAGCCCCCACTCCCACACGGACACATACACGTACACGCTGCGCAAACTCTGAGGGACAGATGCCTGGCCAGCGGGGAGTAGTGGAGGGGATAGAGGAGGTGTAGAAATGCCCCTTGAGACAGCTGTGTGGTGTAACTAAACAGCTGGAGGAGAGTGTGGTGTGACAGCAGGTGGATCTATGTAGCCACACACTTGATATGAATCTAGAGACCGTGGTAGGTGGCCCTGTGTTCATGTGAACAAGGCGTGTGTGTGGGTGCAGGTGACTGACAGGTAAGCCACATCTGAGAAAACAACCCACAAGCACGGTTGTGAGGTGTGCACACGAAGAATGCACTCAGTTAAGACGTGTGTCAATGACACGAGGCACCTGGGTCCATCTGGGCGTGAGTGCACTGAGATATAGATCGGTGTATGTACAAGCCTCCAGAGAGCCTGGGGTGTGCGCGTGTGAGCGGGTGCTGCGTGTGTGCGGGGGCACCTGTTGTGGAGATGTCCATGGGTGTACAAAGAGCGACTTTTGTACGTAGCCGAGCCTGTGGGGTGCAGCCTTTGCTCCTGGAAGGGGGCACACGTGTGTGCCTGAGTCACTGTGAGTGTGCGAGCCAGGCTGTGCCAGGGAGCATTTCTGGCAGTGAGTGTGACAGGAGATCAAGTGTGAGAATGAACCCGTGCATATTTGTCAAGGCTGGGGAGGACTGGAGGGGAGGCACACACGTGTGCCCCAGCATGTGTGCGTGTGAAGAGCTAAGTGTGTTACAGCCCAGCACCCTGGCTACAGAGGCTGAGCCCTGAGTGCCTGCGAGGGCAGCTCGGAGGCTCCCACCTGAAGATCGGCCCAGGCCTCGGGTTTCACTCATGACCCTGTGACATCAGCGGCAGCAGCTGTCCCCGCCGGCCCGGCCCCCCAGCCAAGTCCCCCAGAGCTCCAGCCCAGCCCGAGGTGGGCACGACACTAGGCTCAGCAGCAACCACTCCACTCGGCTCAGTGAGTACTGCGCCCCTGCACCCCAGCCAGCCACATCCCCAGGCCAGGTCACCCCAGGGACAGGCCACCCGGCCCCTACCCAGCCTGGATCTTAGGAAGTCACCACTTTGCTCGGGCACCACCGGCCTCCTGCCCACACCGGGCTCTGTTGCCCAAGCCCAGGCCGGGTCTGCCTGGCCAGCCTGTGTCCTGACCCCTCGCTGTCCCTGCACTTGCCTGCCTGTGTCAGGACATCTGTTCCCCGGCCTGCCCAGCTGTCCTTGCCCTCAGCAAGGGTCTTCACTTTGGTCACAAACGGCCCCATGGCTAAAGCTGGGCTCTGGACAGGCACAGGGTGACCCAGGGGACAGAGACCAGGCTGTAGTTTCTTCAGGAGAGTGGGGAAGCCCAAAGGTGGCTGGCGGGGCCCATGGCTCCCCGTGCGGGGGCAGGGTGGGGGAGAGGGCTAGCGGCCCTGGTGCTGGCGGCTCCTTTGCTCTGCCGCAGGAGGAATTTGTGAGCCGCCAGCACAGAGTACCTCCTGGCAGCCGGGATCCAGCCGCTGTCCCGCCCTCCTCCTGCCCAGTCCCATTCGCTCTTCTCTGAGCTCTGGAAAGGGGAGGAGGCCAGGGACCCCCCACACCAAGGGGGGGACTTTGGGGAGCTGGGGCCAGAGAGTTTGAGGGGTAAATATCGAGGCTCCAGAGAGGAGTCAGAGGGACCAGGAGGACATGTAGAGCTCAGACTGTAGCCAGGAGCACAGGGCCAGCGACCCTGGCTTCCTTCTCGCGGGCAGAGCTGGGCACTGGGGCAGCGGCTGGTGGGGATGGCCGAGCGGCCTGAACCCAGCTCAGGGACGCACCTTGGCAGAACATGGAGCTATGAGTGGATGGGCCAGAAGGGCTGATCCTTCCCAGCGGACCCCTTGCTGAAGGGATTGGGAAATCCCAGTCTAGGGGTGAGGGGAGGAGGGGCTGTGGGGTCTGATGAAGGACGGTGTGAGCAGAGTCCGGTCCCCTTTCCATGCCATCCACCCAGGGAAGCCCTGTGTCTAGCCGCTCCTGCCCCACCGCTCAGCGGAGGGGTCGGACTAGCCCAAGGCCTCACGGCACCCCACTGTGGCGAGGTGGACTCCAGGTGGGACACCTAGGGTCACGTTGCTCTCCACCCATATCCCAGCAGGAGTCTGTGCAAAAATAAATCACCCAGCAGGGCCTGGGGAGGGTGGAGGCAGAAAGAACCAGAGACTGTAATCTGCCTGCGCAGATTACAGAAGGCAGCAGGTCTGCGCATGTGGAGGGGCTGTCCTAGGGTCGCCCTCTGTCGTCTGCCACAAGGCTGTGGTTGCATCCCAGGGCTGAGCTGAGCCAAGGAAACTCCAGCAGTGGCGGAGGTGGGAAATGTGTAGTGGGGAGCGGGGCAGGGAGCCCTGGTTCTCCCAGGACCCTCCAGATTCTTCCATCCCCCTCCCCCAGTCCCTGAGTGTAGGGGTGTGGACTGCTGGGATCACCCCCCTAGGGTTTGAAGCCACATCTCCTGGGTGGGACTGGGTAGAGGGCTAGACACAGCCAAGGACCACTAGGCCTTGACCGCCAGGCACCGAGGCAGAGGCGAGCCTGGCCCAAAAGCCCCTCAGCCCCAGACACATGTGACACAGGCCCCCTAGTCTGCATTCAGAGGTTGGGAACTCCCACCCCATCTCAGTTGTCCCTCAAGTCTGTGCTGGAACTTTAGGGAGCTGGGGGAAGGTATTGAGGGTCCTTGCGAGGTGGCATCTGGACCAGCCTGGACGTGCTTTATGGATTCTGGTTGGAAACTTCCCTGGGGCCAGGGCTCAGGAAGCTGCCAGAGGGGAGGTTTGCTCCACTCATTCTCCTCAACCAGCTCTCAGCCCCTAACTTCCAGACCAGTCCAGGAAAGACCCAAGGCAAGTGCCGAAGGCACTGATTTGGTCGGATGCTGGGTTGTCTAACAAGGCCCCTGCCTTCTGGGGCAACTCTGGCCACCAGAAGAGGAAGTATAGAGTAACAGGGCGGTGGGATAAGGCAGTGAGGGGATGGGCGACAGCTTTTGGAGAAGGCTCCAGAAGAATGAACCCTGGGAGGAGCGGAGGGACAGGGATGGAAAGAAGAATGGAAGCTTTGCCACCCTGAGGCCTCAGAGAGCATGCAGGGAGATGGGGCTGGGGGAGAGAGATGCTCCTGCTTTGTCCGTTAGGCAAACTCAGTTCCTTGACTCCTGACCAGGGCTGTCACTCACCTGGGGCACACAGCTAGTGAGTGACCAGGGCTCTGTCATGGCAGCCAGGGCCCCTGTTCCTTGGGGACAGTAGGGAGTGGGGCAGAGCTGGCTTCTGAGACCCACGGCCAGCAGACTGCCATGGACACTCTTGGGCTGGGCCCCTCAGTCACTCAGGTGACCTCAGAGGCCCACAGGTCTGCAGCGGCAGGGACAGGTCAAGTGTCCTCTGAAAGTGCTAGTGGGGCTGGGGGAGCCCTGTTGCCCTCGCCTCCACGGCCGCTGCCCCAGCCTTTGGTGTGTGACACCCCAGGCTGCCACATCAGCAATGGCTATTTTTATTCCCTGCCTTTTTCCGTCAACAGCCTGTGTTGGGGGGGGGTGACAAGAGGAGTGAGGGGCTCCAGGAGCCAAAGGACAGCAGGGTAGGGGGCAAGAGGTCCCCATCACAGGGAAAAAGGGTGAAACCCCAGTCGTCCCTGGACCCTGCTTCATTTTTTAACTGATTTGCGAAACTCACCCTCCCCCACCCCGTAGGTACTAGAACTTATGATTTCCATTAGACTGAGGCTGCTGCTGCCGTATACTCTAGTGGTTAAAAGCCATCGGCCACTCACTGAGGGCCCTGAGGGTTGGTTGTCAACCCCAGTTTACAGATAAGAAATAGCCAGGAAGTTGCTTACCTTCTCCGTGCCTCAGTTTCCTCATTCATCAAGTGAGGTGATAATAGGATCACGGGGGGACAAGAGCTTAGCAGCATCGAACTGCCCAGCAAGGGGCAGCTGCCAACCACAGCAGCCAGCTGTACCAGTGCCCACTGCCAGCGTCTACCACTGGGCCCGCGGTCCTGCAAGAGCATCTTTCATCCTGGGGAGGAGAGAAGGAGGGCACGACCCAGACCTGACACCATTTGGATCTGGGGGAGACAGTCTGAGGGTATTTTCTTTTCTTTTTTCTATTTTTTTTGGCAGGCTCAGCCTGCCCGGAGGGCGGGGCTGGCAAGGCATGTGGTGCCGGGGATCAAACCGCTGTCTCCTGAGCCTGCCTAAGCTTCCCTAAGCAGGCGCTTTAGACCGCTGAGCTATTTCCCCAGCCCCATCTGAGGGTATTTTCTTCTGATCTGATTTCCCTGGGGTGAGGGTGCTTCAGAAAAGGGCTGCAGGAACTGGGTGTGGAGGCTTATGCCTGTAATCCTAGTACGCAGGAGGCTCAGGCAGGAGGATAGCTGCAAGTTCGAGACCAGCCTGGGGGCTGCGAAAGTGAGCGTAAGGCCAGGCTGAACTGCATAGCGAGGCCCTGTCTCAAAAAACAAAAAAGAAAAGAGAAGGGCTGCAAAGCCCATCCTGCAGGGCCAGGGAGATGGCTCAGTAGAATAAGTGTTTTCCTGGCAAGTACAAGGGCCCAAGTTCAATCCCTGGTTCTGAAAAAAAAAAAAGAAAATCAAAGCCCATCCTGTATCCTGAGGTCAGCAGAGACTGGCAGGGCCACTTCAGAGCTAAAGCAGGACTGTGGGACACTCTGGTGCACCTCTTAGTAAGATGTACTTCTGGAATCCTGTTTTATGTGAGCAGGTGCCTAAGTGTGTGTGTGTGTGTGTGTGTGTGTGTGTGTGTGTTTACTGGGGACTGAACCTAGGGCTTTTGTACTGCACTGCATTCCCAGCCCTTTTAAAATTTTTTGTTTTAGGCCAGGGAGATGGCTCAGTGGAATAAGCGCTTCCCTGGCAAGCGCAAGGGCCTGAGTTCAATCCCTGGTTCCGCCAAAATAAATACATAAAATTTTTTATTTTGAGTCAGGGCCTCAAAAAGTCCTTAAGCCATCCAGTCTGGACTCAAAGCTGTGATCCTCCTGCATCAGCCTCCCAGAGCTTCGGGACTGTGTGAGAGTGCCGCCATGCTTGGCTCGTTCATCTTATTTGAGGTCTGCAGATTCTTGTTCGGTTGAATTTTGGAGACAAATTTCCAAAGAAGAATGAGGAGAAGACCTCTTACAGCAGTTTCTGGGCAGGACTGATGGAGGGAGAGAAGGTGGGACATTCCCAAATGAGACAGTGAGGAAGGGCGGGGTGGGTACAGGGCGGCAGCTCTGTGGCCAAGGAGGACCTGTCCCAGCACGGCAAGATGGGCTCGGAGTTTCTGGAGAGGACATCTGTGGACACATGCTGCGGGGAGTGTTGTAGCTCAAAAATCAGATGACAATGAGGCAAGTCCAAAAGTTAAAAGAAGTGCTTTATTTTAGCTGGAACCCAGCGGCAACACCCGGCACAAAGTGCCTAAGTGCGCCCAGAGCATTGACAAGGGTCAGTATTTAAGCTTGAAAAGCGCAAAAACAGGGAAGGGGTGGAGAGGAATAGTTCACTGAGATAAGGTTTGGGGGACAGATATCATAAGACTTGAGTCACAGGGGTGAGGAATTGGGAGGGGTCGGTGCATACAGAACAGGAACTCGGCGAGGTTAGAAGGGCAACAAAATGGGGTCAGTTTTGCCAGGGTATAACAGGGAGCACAGCCCCTGTAGAGTCTCCGTCACGGGGCTTGAGTTCCTTAGAAAGATCCAGGCCAACAGCCCCAGGCCTGGGTGGGACGAATCGCCCTCTTCATCTCCTCCAGCAGCTGGGCAATGACTCACAGAGTGGGCAAGATTGTGCCCGCACGTGAGCGGGCCATTGTGGTGGGGGATGGCAAGTAGATGAGGGTGGATTGGCATCGATAACAACCAAACCGGAAGGAAACTCTTTAACAAGCTGTTGACCTGCGTGCCCCACTGCGCCCTCACCCCACAGCTCCCAGCCCCAAGCCACAGGTAGCCTGAGCGCAGCCCGGCCAGCGCCTGCCAGACTCACCCTGCAACCAAAGCCTTTCAGGGGCTTGGCCTGAGGGCTCTGGTCCGCCCTTTAAAGAGGACAGATAGGCGAGGACCCCGTTGGCCCAGGGGACCACCGTGCTAGAGGAGGACAGCCATGCCCTGCCAGTTGCCTCAAAGGGCTGGAGGAAAGCCATGTTTGTAGCAGCAGGCACGAGGGTTTGACATGAGCAAGAGCTGCATTCAAATCCTGGCTCTGCCATTTGTTAGGGGAGATAGCGCAAGTGAAGCACTTGGAACAGGCCTGAGCACGCCGTGAACAGAAAGTGACTGTGTCCCCAATCACTTTCCATGAGGAAATGTTTCTTTCAACTTCTGCTTTGTGGATCTGTGCATGCCACAAGCATGGGTGAACGTATGACTTGGGGGCCAGAGCCCTCCTCTCCAAGGAGGCTTTCCCAAGCTGGTTGGAGCTGAGAGTCCTGCATTTGGAGATACATTCCACTGATCCAAGGCTGAGACTTGAGCACTAACCTGGGGCCTTGCACCCCAGGAGAAACACTCCCATGGTCCATAGATGAGCCGCGAGGCGGTTAGCTGGAAGGGCACGGTACACAAAACATACACCCAGCCCACTTGGAGGTTTTTGTTTCATGGAGTCCTGAGCCAACCAAAACCACTCTGGGTAGAGGGAAAGGGCCAGACTGAGGGAAGGTGGTGGAAGCTTGGGGGAAAGATGCCCAGTATTCTTAGAGAAACCTTAGGGACTAGCGAGGAACAGGGTGATTGCGAGGGAGGCGCTGCCCACATATCCCAAACCGGAAACCATACTGGCCGACAGTAAATGTGAAATAAATGTGGCCGCCAATACCATTGTTCCCCTGGATAAGACAAATGACCCTGCCAGCTGAGAAGTGGAGGTGGTCCTGGCTGCCCCTGGAGCTGCAGTGAGCACCAGCCGCCCCCGCCCTGCCCCGGAGCGTGGCCCTGACCTCGCTGCGTTCCAGAATTCCTGTGGCCTGGAGTGTCCAGGGAGCTCTACTTCATGCTCCCTGCTCCAGGTCACCCTCCAAGGCCCCTTGGAACAGATTTTTCTGCAGCAAGGGCTAGGCCAGGAGAGGAAAGCCACCGGGGCTGACATCCTCCAGGCTATGGCCTGCCAAGCCTGAGGCTACCTCCCTCTCCTTCCTCTCCAAGTCCTAGGTGCTGGCAGGGAAGTACCAGCTACCCCTTCCCATCGCTGCCCAGCCTGGTGCAACTAAGAAAAAGCCATGACTTGAGGCTTGCAGCTAGCAGGACGCGGAGACCAGAGATCGTGTTTCACCCCTGGAGCTGGGACACAGTGGGAGCTCAGGAATTTGGGAAAGAGTCCACCTGGATGCCCAGCGCCAGCTTTGGCAGAGGCGGAAGTTCGGCCTCCCAGGAAGGGAGACTAAGCTAAGCCCCCAGGATACGCGAAGCCTAAAGCTTGTAGGTGCAGGGTGTCTTCACGGGCCGCATACAGCTCTGGATCATTTTGCTCCCAAAGAAACAGCCAGACGCTGGTGGGTGACCAGCAGCTTTGCTGGAGATGAAGAGCTTGCCTGGTTGGCAAGAAAGGCAGTGGCTGGGTCCCGAGCGAGGCTGGCAAGCTCCCTGTCTGCGGGATGCATCCCAGCCCTAAGGACATAGGCCGGGAGGGTCGGGTCCTAGGAGAGTGCGTTCCCGCTGCACTTGCCTCCTGGGCTGGCGAGGACGTGGCTGCACCTGCTCAGGGAATTTCAGGCCAACGTAGTGCAGCTGGATGAGTTTCTGGATGTTTGAAGAGGCCTGTCTAAGAGCATAGGTCTTGCATGAGAGAAGTTTTCTAGAAATGTACGGAGGTGGGCTTCTCCAGAGCGTCACCTGGCCAACCAGTTGGGGCTCTTTGGATCGCGGACTCCCTGTGGAGGGAGGGTGAACCTGAAGTGAGGTAAATCAAGATCCAATAAGGCTCCGAAAAGACTGGGGGTCTAGGGGTGCAAAAGAGAAAGAGAACTTAGGCAGAGGTGAGGGGTGAGTCCTCCGCTTGGCCTTCTAGTGACTTCGTGTCTTGCAGCTTTGCCATAGTCATTGTGGGTTCTAAGAGGGTTTCATTTCTTGCCAGCTTTGATTTTGCGTGTAGACAACCATGGCACCTGTGAGCCAAGCTCTATTTCTTCTTCCCCAATCATATTATCTTCGGTTGCTTTTTCTTGTCTTATTGCATTAGCTGGGACTTACAGTGCAGTGTTGAAAGACGATGCGGGGGGAGCCCTGCCTTGTTCCTGATGTTACCGGGAGAGCTTCTAGCTGTGTGTGTCCGTAAATCTTCTCTAGCAACTGGTAGGAGTTTCCTTGGATTGCTAGTTTGCTGAATGCCTTTATCATAAGTATTAGATTGTTTTCAAACGCATTGTCCGCATCTATTCATCGATCATGTGATATTCCATCTTTAGCCTGTTGACATGATGGATTACACTGGCTGACTTCCAAACGTTGGGCCTGCTTTGCATACCTGACGTGAATCCCACTTGGCCATGGTGTACGCTTCTTTTAATACATTGTTGGGTTTAATTTGCTCTATATGTGAACTGCAAAGAAAAAACCTCAGCTACACAGTTTACATGTTGGGGAAGAGCTAATCAAAGACAGAGCTGAGGGGAAACTCCACACTGTGGTTGGGCTGCAGAAGCAGTGTCATCTTGGGATGAACGGACACACTAGCTACCCAGGCCCAGGAGAAAAGGCCTCTGTGGTTAGACTCTATCTGGGGTTGGGTGTTCTGATCTGGCTGCCCCACAGGGAGAGGCAACGCCGGCTGGCCTTGCTCCAGGAAGAGCTGCCTCGCCCTCCAGTGTCCTCGTCCTCGGCGCTGTGCCCGCAGACAGCTGGTCTCAGCCTGGTTGGCTACTCCTGACCCTTCCTCCCCAGCCTCCATTCCTGTCTGCACACAATCTCCAGGTCCCCAGGACTGCCTGATTGTACCCACCACTTCCGCCCGAACTTCCGCCTGGAGGGAAGTTCCGATGGGACTTTTCACTTGCTAGATCGGCTCCAGCCCTGGCTCCTGGGGAGCTGGGTTTTAGTCTTGGCTCAGCCTCTCATTTGTCACTCTCTAAAATTATCTTATTTGCTTCCCTATTTACTCTTTGCCTCCTCCCTCTGGAATCCAAGCTCAGTACGGACAGGAACTTTACCGCCACTGCAGTCAACCCTGGCACCCAGACCGGAGCCCAGCACCTAGTAGCTGCCCAGAAAATGTTTGTTGAATGAATAAAAATGCAGTCTATTTCTCCCTGGCTTTCAATTCTTCATAGTGAAATAAGGGAGTTGGACTCATCGCTCTTGCAGGTCCTTGCAGTTCCAACATTCTCAAAGACACCAGGAAGAAGTCACCTAGCACCCCCAGGCTCTTAACTGCTGCATCTCAGGGACCATGGGGGGCAGAGACGGGGGCGGGAGAGTTGGGGCTTTCATCTCGGCCCCATTCATTCCTCACTGTGGCCCAAGGAGCCGCACGGGGGCCTGCCAGCACATTGCCTGCCTTGCGTTAGACTGTGGTAAATGCTTTATCCCCTCCAAGCAAGAAGTCCTGGGCAAGTCTCCCAGGTGTCCTATACCATCGCTAGTATGCACTGAAAACAACACAGCTTGTTTGATCTATCATAGACATGTGCAAAGGGTGGGCAGAGGGAACTCTCAGTGGCAGCCTCGCTGAGCTCCAACCTCTGTGAGGGCTCTCTAAGGCTGCAAGATGAATTCAGCCCGCCCAGGCCAGGCGCCAAGCATTGGACCCATTGCCATCCCACCTCCCCATCCTCCAGGCAGCTTCTGGACTTGACATGAGTCCCCCTTGTCTTGCTTCTGCCTTTGGTCTATCTGTTTCCTCTGCCTGGGGTGTCCTTGTGGCTCCCATGTGCCTAACTTACTCATCCTCTGAGACTCACTGGAAAAACCCCATGTTCCCTCCTCTCTTTGGAAGGAAGCAGCCAGGGAACTGAACTTCTCTAGCACTGCCAGCTTCCTTCTTGAGGGCAGGCATTGCTTGTTCACACAGCGTAGACACGTGTGCCCACATCCACTTTTCCCAGGGCGGCCAACCCTCTGTGGGCAGGACCCCCAGCTGTGCATCTTTGTGCCCTGGGCATAGCTGATCAACTTCTGGCATGCAAATTGGATGGACAGATGGATGGATGGATGGGTAGATAGGTGGGTGGATGGATGGGTGGATGGGTGGATGGGTGGGTGGAATGGATTAACGAATGAGACAAGAATCCATGGGATCCCTGGAAAGGTCTATATCCATGGCCTCGTCCTTTTGTTTAGTTATTCAATAAACACTGACTGCCTGTTGCATGCCCAGTGCTGATAGTACATGGGGCCTGGACTGATATCCCTGCTGCTCTGTTGGCATTTCAGTCTAGTGGGAGAGAAAAATACACTGGGCAAATAAGTAATTATAAATTATGATAAATGATGTCAAGGAAAATACCAGGGATGTGGCAAAGAGAAAAAGAGGAAGAAAATCCCTTGGAATGGAGGACAGCTGGGCTTAGACCTGGGGGATAAGAAGGAACAACCATGTAGAGGGAAGGGGTAAAAACTCCAGGAACAGACAGCAAGGGGCTGAGCAAAGACCCAAAGGCAGGAACAAGCCCAGGGACTAGGAGCCGGAGGAGGCCATTAGGACTGAAGCAGAGGAAGGAGGAAATCAGGAGAATGGAGAGGTGGGCGGGAGCTGGCTCTGGAGGATCCCCACAGGGTGTTTAAGTTGTATGGCAGGAAGTCACTAGGGAATTTGAAGAGGAAAACCAACGTGATTTGGTTTCTGTTTTGGAAAGCTCAACGGCTGCTTCATGGAACTGACTTGGAGGGGAAGTGGTGAAAGCAGGCAGTGGGGAAAAGGCTACTCCAAGAGATGATTGTGGTCTGGGCGGGGGGTGGGGTGGGAAAAAGTGGGCTTCAAGTGCCTTTTGGAGATGCTGTTGGTACAGCTGTGGGCTGATGATGACAAGGAAATGAAAATTCGGGGAAACACATCGGGGTTTTACTTAAGCAGCTGGAAGAGGGTGGTGCCGTTTTCTGGCTTGAGAAAGACAGTAGGTGAAACATGGAAGGACACAAGCGTTTTGTCCCACCGGGGCATGCTGGCAGATGGCTGTAACCCCACCACTTGGGAGGCTGAGACAGGATACCTGCGAGTTGGAGACCAGGCTGGGCTAAGTAGTGAGTTCATGGTGAACTGCAGTGAATCAACAAAACCCCATTTCATTCCAGTTGGGACGCCTCTTATAGTCCCCACCCAGCCTTCCAGGATGCTCTGGGCCATATCAGTGTGCAGTTCAGAGGAGACTTTTTCTTGTTTTTATGGCTGTATTTACAGTCACAGACATGATATCACCCTGTGAAAACTGAACCCTGAAAAATTTTAAGAATTTGGTAGAAGACAGGACAGGAAAGGAACCTGATAAGGAACAGGTAGGCAGGGAGGAGAAACCGTGAGTGTGATTCCGTGGAGACTGAGGGCATAGAATGTTCCAGAAGGGGGCTGCGGCCAACTAGGTTGAATGCTTCTGAGAGGGTGAAGGAAGTGAAGACAGAAACGTATGTGCTGGACTTGGCAGCAGGCAGGGTGTTAGTGACTGACAAAGTCTGTTGCAGTTGAGTGGGGTAAATGAAGCCAGGTTGGAATGGGTTGAGGAATGAATGAAAGGTAGGGAAGCAAACACAGCTGGTGCAGGCACTTTCCAAGAAGCTTTTCTATGATCAAGGACAGAAAAACAGGGCGGCAGATGAAGAGAGACGGGAGACGGGCAATGTTGTCTTGCTGTGGCTGCCGTCGTCTTTAATACAGGAGACACCAAGCCTTGGTCATCAATGAGCGGTGGAGAGGAAAAATACCTGGGGAATGGCCTCTTGGGGAAGCAGCAGGGCTCAGGGTCCTGAGTGCCAGCGGAGGACTTGGACTTCGATTATGATTAGCGTGCGTGTGTGTGTGTGTGTGTGTGTGTGTGCGCACGCAGGCACACACTGGGCTCAGCCCCCTGGGGACGGGGCTGGCATGGCATGTGGTGCCAGGAATCAAACTGCGGCCCCTGCTCACTTGCCTAAGCTTGCCTAAGCAGGTGCTTTAGACCACTGAGCTATCTTGCTGGCCAATGATTATCTTTCTGTTCTGATAGAACAGAGGAGAAGAGGGGATGTGGTGGAGGTGGTTCTGTAGGCTTTACTGTACACAGTGGCCCCTACCTTCTCAATGAAGGAGGAAGCAAAGCCATCAGGTGGGAAGACATGAAGTGTGTGTTCTCAAAAAGGTGGAGAAAATGAGGCTGTCAAAGAACTGTGTTCATCGGGCTGGCAGGACTGAGGACAAAATCAGAGTCTGGAACTGCAGATTTAACGTGAACTCAGCCCAGTACTGTCCTTGTCCAGCAACGTCCAGCCAGGCAGGGGCGACCCGAAAGACCCAGCCAGGAGATGCCAGCCCAGGTACCTGAGCAGAGCAGGTGAAGGTGCATGTGAGCAGCTCTGGCCATAGGCAAGTGAGAAGATGGAGAGGCTGGGAGGGACGGGCGAGTGGAAACTGACCAGACCTAACGCCATGAGCAGTGTGACAGGGAGAGAGGGCCACGTGCAGGGGCATTTGTGAGTAGAAATTAGATGCTGGGACCTGCCGGATCTTGGGTCGTGTAACTGAGGCTGGGTAAGGTGGGAAATGAAGCCAGAAGCAGTCTGATGTGGGAAGAGAGGGCAGGGCTGAAGGAGGTGACGGGCAGATGAAGCTGGAGATACGGCCCAGGCCCTGCTGGGAAGGCAGATGGGAGAGGCGAGAACACTGCGGTGTTCCCAGCTGTGGTGCCTGGGAAAGTCGTGATTTCTGGTAATTTAGGTTCACAAGCACTTAAAGGAGAGGCGGGCTGAGGTGGATCCACTCATTCCCTCTAATTCCCTCGTTCACATGTGCCTCTGATAACCCTACCTAGCAAGCGCTCGCTGGGTGTGCTAGTGACCCAGCCAGGGTGCAAGGAGGGATTCCTGGAGAAGGTGGTTCTTGTGTTGACTAAGTCTGGAAGGAGGAATTGGAACTCTTTAGGAGGGAAGGAACAGGGGTTTCCAGGAAGGGAGCAGTGTACCGGCAAATGGGTGGGGGTGGGAAAGCACCAGGCCTGTGCAACAGGAGAGAACAGGGCCTGGTGGACCATGGGGAGGGATGGAGCTGGGGGAGAGATCCACCATAGAGGAACCTCCGGGAAAGCTTTGGGCTTAGTGTTGAGGCACCCAAGGATTGAAGCAAGGTGTGGGGGCCAGGAGATGTGTCCATGCACGTAAGTGTGACTGAGTGTGTGTGTGTGACAAGATCAGATTTATGATTCTAGAAATGCAGGTGGTGGAGGATTGAATGAATCTGGAGAGAGGATATTTGAACAGAGCGGGCAGGGCATGTGTGGGACACTTTGGCCCTGGAGCAGTGAGAGGGTGGCGAGGCTGGGCACGTCTGAGGGTGTGGGAGCTGGGCATACCCAGTGCCAAGGTGGTTTTGCCAGCCACCAATCTGAAGTGGGCTGCAACTTTCCCTGCCAGGGAAGATCTTTTCCTCTTCTCATAATAAAACATCCAGACAGAAAGTGGCTCCAGGATGGGTGAAAGGGCAGGAGGAGCAGGTGGTAGGAGGAAGCACAGATTTTGGAGGGAGGGATGTGTGCCGTACCAGAAAGCATCTTCCTGTGGTGGGGAAGGGAAAGCCCAGAGCGTGACTGCCAAGTGGGGACTGCAGACAGGGTGGACCCCTCCCAGGCCATCTGGTAGGCCAGTGTCTTCACATGGTGACAAGCAATGGGAGCATGCAAGGGGTGGGTGGTGCGTGGCAGGGTTGTGAGGGCCTAGGTGAGGGGTCGGCATGCACAACGTGTGTGTGCACACGCACATGCGTGCTCATGTATATACGTGGGCACTCGCAACCCTGCGTACGATGGCATCAGCGAGCAGCTGGGGCACTGAGGGCAGGGTGGACAGGAATGAGCAGAGTCATTCCTTGGAAACACAACTCCTTGGAGGCTGGCAGAGAGCAGCTGGGAGCCAGGCATGGGCGTGGCCAGCTCTGCCCAATGGCCTTCTCCCCATGTGTCAGCAAGGCCTGAGGGGTGCGCCTGCTGGCCAGGGTAGGGACGTGGCCCACAGAGCCTGGGCCAGCCTGCTGTGACAGAGCTGCAGTCAATGCAGTTTGGGGGGCTTCTGAGGGTCTGTCTGAGTCCCCTTGTCAGAGGAGGTGTCTCTGGGCTTCATGCCTGTGGCTCTATGTGCCTGGACTGTGGTGGTTCCCCTGTGCCTGGTGCTAATGTGGCCATCCTTCAGAGCCGTTTTCAATAAGTGACCCAGCGTGGCCCTTCCGTAGGGAATAGGCTCAGGGGCTGGGCAGAAGGGGCCCGGGCCAGGGAGGAATCGGAGCTGTTCCGGGAGGTGCCATAGAGCACTCACAGGCCTCAACGTCTTCTGGGGAGGGACTCTTTCCCCAGCCTGTTCTCTGGGGCCTGCCAGCTTAGCCCAGGCCCCGGGAGCTCTCGTCTATTCCTGGAGCAGTTACTCCTTTCCTTGTTCCTGTGACTTTCTGTGCCTCGTCCTCCTCCGTGTCAGCATCTGCAGCTCTTGTGACATGGTCCCTTGGCTGCACCCTGTCTTCCTGCTACAGCCCCCAGCTCACGCAAATCTTCTCAGGGGCACTGGCTCTCAGGGCTGCAGGAAGAGCTGTTGAAGCCCTCTGCAAACCCCGAGACCCTCCTTCTCCCCTCTCAGAGTCCAACTCCAAGTACCTCAAAGACCAAGAAGGGAGCTCCACATCCCCACATTCCCCTTTTCTCTCCAGCCTGGTCAAGGATTGCAAATACAGGCCCCTGGTAGACATTATTAATCAATCACCACCATCTTCTTGCTGGAGTCTGGCTGAGCCCCAGCATTCTCCACCCACATCTCCAGGTGGCTTGTACCACCAGATTCACATGGGTCCAAGACGAAATCCATTTGCCACTAGGCTGATCCTGCAGAGCCTTTTGTCCTGGCCCCATGTGGAGATCACAGGGACACCATCAGCCTTGGTTCTCTCTCTGTCCTTCTAGGCTGAAGCCATGCAGTTCCTGGAGCTTGGGTCCAGGTGTTGAGGGCTCCAGGGCATTGGCCCCAAGTCTCTGAGGCCAGGGAAGATCCTCTTGGTTTGCTCAGTCTTGAAGGCAGCCCAGCCGCCTCCTGCTGGGCAGAGCGCAGGCAGTGCAGAGCCTGGAGGGGTGCTCTGTGCTGGGCGCCTGTGCAGCAGTCCCAGCATCTGGACCTGGCAGGCACAGCTCCCCGTCCTAACAGGGCCTGCACTCCCACCTCCCTGGCCCTGCCTCAGGGCAGGCAGGAGGGGAGGAGCAGAGCACAGGCTCCCGCCACCCAGCACCCTGCACCTGCACACTGCAGCTGGCTGACCGCCCGCCACTCGCCTGGCTTCTGAGCCCAGGATGCAAGGATGGCCAGCTCATCTGTGCCCGCCCTCCCCCTGGGCCCCCAAAGCCTGCGCCCCTTCACTCGGGAGTCCCTGGCAGCCATAGAGCAGCGGGCAGTGGAGGAGGAGGCCCGGCTGCTGCGGAATAAGCAGATGGAGATAGATGAGCCTGAACGGAAGCCCCGCAGTGACCTGGAAGCCGGCAAGAACTTGCCCCTCATCTACGGGGACCCCCCACCAGAAGTCATCGGCATTCCCCTGGAGGACATCGACCCCTACTACAGTGACAAGAAGGTCTGGGCCCGGGAGGGCTCCGTCTGGCTGTCTGCCCACTGTCCCTCATGTGTCCTCTGTCTCACTGGCTCTCTCCCTCTCTCAGACCTTCATTGTGCTCAACAAGGGCAAGGCCATCTTCCGCTTCTCGGCCACCCCAGCCCTCTACATGCTGAGCCCGTTCAGCATGGTCAGGCGGGGTGCCATCAAGGTGCTCATCCACGCATATCCTGCACAGGAAGGGAGTGGGGGTGAGGGGCGGGCAGGAGGGGGTGCTCCAGCCGGGGGCCTCTGCCGGCTCCTCTTCCAGCCTCTGCTGTACGCTCCTTGACCCACCTGCACGCTGTTCAGCATGTTCATCATGATCACCATCTTGACCAACTGTGTGTTCATGACCATGAGTGACCCGCCTCCCTGGTCCAAGAATGTGGAGTAAGTCTGCACCCCCGGGCCCCCGACACAGCCCGTCCTGGTTGTTGGCCCTTCTGAGGGGCTTAGTGACCCTGCTCTTGGCTCCCAGGGGAAGACACTGCACTGTCACTGTGCCCTTATCACCTCTTAAATATTGGTCAGGAGGCATAAATCATCACTCCCAGCGTGTCCACCCCAGGGGCACATTTCATCTCTGTGGCTCTGCTGGGTGACATGCCTGGCCCTGGCTGGCCTCTCCCGCCAGGTACACCTTCACGGGGATCTACACCTTCGAGTCCCTCATCAAGATGCTGGCCCGAGGCTTCTGCATCGATGACTTCACATTCCTCCGGGATCCCTGGAACTGGCTGGATTTCAGCGTCATTCTAATGGCGTGAGCAGGGGCCCAAGGGCACCTTCAGGCTGGGTGGCCAGGGAGAGGAGGCCAAGCTCCAGAGGGCTGTGGAGCCTCTCTGAGAGGTCACTGTGCAGAGTGAGCTGCACCGTGCTCAGAGCAGCCCTCCCCATGGCCTGGCTGGGAGGCCCTGCTCCTTTCTCCTCCCTCCAGCACGTCCCTACACACACACAGACCTCCGGCTCTTGCTCGCTGGTGAGCTGGGCTGCCCATGCCACTCTCAGTCCCCAGCAGCAGCCCCCTGGCACTGCTCTTTCCAATTCTTGGGCCCCATAGGACCCTTAGGGGTGTCTGACCTGCCCCGGACCCCCTGTGGTAACCCCAACCACAAGGATTCATCAGTCTTTGTCCTGGGTCTGCCCCACCACCCACCCCAGCTCTGACACAGCCCCCACCTCAACCCCCTTGTCTCACCCCCCAGGTATGTGACAGAGTTTGTAGACTTGGGCAACATCTCAGCCCTGAGGACCTTCCGGGTACTTCGGGCCCTGAAAACCATCACGGTCATCCCAGGTACCGAGGGAGGGGAAGCTAGGCCTGATACTACACCCAGGCCTAAAATCTGACGCTAAGTTCTGGGAGCCTGACCCAGGCTCCCAGCACTCCCAAGCTGTGTTTGTGTAGGACACACACCCCAGCCTGGACACAGAGGGAGCCACATGGCCAGAGAGCAGAAGGGGCTTCCTTCCAAGGCTGGACATCCGAGGGGCAGGCTAGCACAGTGGGTAGGAGCGCAGAGCTTGGCGCCAGCCGGCCTGGGCTCAGTTTTCTCCATGACTTCCCATCATTGGCTTCGGGTGTCTGGCTTAACCTGTTTATGCCTCAGTTTCCTTGTCCATAAGAACAAGGAAATGACTTATGAGTGCCGCTCATTGGGTTGTTGTGGGGAGTAGATGCCTCGACACCTAGGAGTGCGCAGAGCAGGCCCTCGCCCGTGCGCTGTCGCGTGTGCCCCGAAGGGAGGGCAGAACAGCCCCCAAGTAATGAGAGCAGCAAGAAGCACAACAAATAAAAAGTTAAAAACAAAAACAGCTCAATGTACAGAGGACCAGTTCATTGAGCCCCTCTAAGAGCGTACAGGAGCTGGGGGTTTCAGTCTGAGGTGGGCACCTGGCTAGCAGGAGGGAGGCCCTGGGTTCCCTCCCCAGCACCATCAACAAACAAACAAACAAACTCAACAACAACAAAACACCATGCAGAAGAACGAGATATAACACAACGAGGAGAGCAATAGGGAGCAGGCTCCCTAAAAGCGCCACAGCTCTTCCTAGGCCGGCACCCTCTCCTGGGCCACAGGAAGGCGTGGCGAGAGCGGGCAAGTGAGGAGGCGCGTGCCTGCCTCGCTCCACACTGGCTGCCAGTGCAGGCGCCGCCCCTTCCTCTGGGCCAAGCTCCAGCATCCTCTGGGCTCAGGAAGGTCCTCAAAGGTGGCTGCTGAGCATTTGGTTTCCATATCAGGGTAAGAAAAAGAGAGAAAGGCCAAGACACAATGACCAGCCCCAAGGAAGGCGCGCTTATGATTCTTCCATAGATGAGAACCTGCTCCGGAAGCCCTCCCCCACCCCATAGAATGGTTATGATCTGTGTGTCCAAAGAGATAGAGTGCAAGGATGTTTTGCAGTCAGTCTACAGCTTATCAAAATAAACCCTGCAGGTCCCTGGGAATTCATAGTCACAGTAAGGGAACCAGTGCTGTTGCAAAGACCTTAAGAAAATATAGCACTGAAGTTTTTGTTTGCCTCTGCAGGACTACAGTAGAACTGCCTGTGTAATGGTATTCTAAGAGCAGACTGTGGGGCTTAGCCTCTCCCAAACATGGGCAGGCCTCTTGGCTAAGGACCCACGCCGGGAGATAAGAGGTCCGTAGATCACTCCTAGAAGCGCTAACCTACAAGCATCTGTAGGCTCTCTGTGGGTCCCCGCATTGTTGTGTAGGTCAGGCGTAGCCCACTGAGCTCCAGGTTCATGCCCTTAGTGGCTGAGAGTCCAGGGCAATGCCAAGGCTGCACGCTGCAGACCTCTCAGGCAAGGGCGGAGTTCCTTCCGGAAGACTTAGGGCAGCGGTGCTGCTTGGCAGCCGAACCTTGGGGACGAAGCGCATGAAGGCCGGGGCAGAGGCTGTGGAGCCCACCCCTGCCAATGCTCTCACCATCATCCACGTCAGGGCTGAAGACGATCGTGGGGGCGCTGATCCAGTCGGTGAAGAAGCTGTCAGACGTGATGATCCTCACCGTCTTCTGCCTGAGCGTCTTTGCCCTGGTGGGGCTGCAGCTCTTCATGGGAAACCTGCGGCAGAAGTGCGTCCGCTGGCCCCCTCCCTTCAATGACACCAATGCCACGTGGTCTGGCAATGACACATGGTACAGCGGTGACACTTGGGACGGCAATGACACTTGGGACAGCAATGACACATGGTACAGCAACGACACGTGGAACAGCTACCAGAGCTGGGCCAGCAACTACACCTTTGACTGGGATGCCTACATCAACGATGAAGGTAAGAACAGAGGTGGGCAGGTAGGGGCGGGCCCACCCGCCCACCCCAGCTCTCGGCAGCCCCGCCTCCACTTCTAATGAGATGTAGGAATCAGGCAGGGTCAAGTAGAGTTCGCTCACCAGCCCACATGTAACCTCTGGCTAGTCACTCCGTCTCCCCGCCCTCAGAATGCTGGCCTATAGAACTGAGAGGACAGTGCCTTCCTCAAAGGGTTAGTGCGGGGTGGAGCATGCCCATAGTCCCAGCTACTCAGGAGGCTGCAGTGGGAGGGTGGTAAGTCCAAGGCCAGCCTGTGCAATGCAACCAGACTCCTGCCTGGAGGTTACAGAAGAAAGAGGTTACTGTGGTAACAAAGGGCAAACTGCTCTCAAAATCGTAAGACTATCATGATACAAAGCGACAGTCTACAGTCTCTCTTCCCTGACTGGTCGCCTAGTTCTCCTTGGCCAAGCTCTGCTCTAACCCTGGCAAGGCCATTACTGGGCACCCACACACCCTGTGTGCCTACCCTTGTTTTGTGAGGATCTGTTCATGCAGGGTCTTCTTGGGACTTGAAACAGTTGCCGTTCTTCACCTAGCTCCTGATTCTGGTCAGGGCCTGGCGTAGCTCACGTAGCCCTGCACGTATCCGTACCTGTCCCTGGGCCCCTGCTGAGTCCTGACCTCATAACCATAGTAGGCACCAAGCTGATACTGCTGGGAGCTGAGAGCCCCTGGGCAGATAAAACCTTGGAACTTGGACTTGTCTCTAAGGAGTGGGAGGGACCCCTGGGAACACCCATCTGGTGTGTGTGGTGTGCGAAGACGTGTCCGCAGGTGTAAATGGGCACGGGTGCTCATGGTATCCACGTGGGGCACACCCCTTATTTGTGACCTCTGACTCCCAAAGGGAACTACTATTTCCTGGAGGGTTCCAATGACGCTTTGCTCTGTGGGAACAGCAGTGACGCTGGGTGAGTGAGGTGGGGTGGGGCGGGGAGGAGGCGCCCCAGGGTCCTAGGGTGGGAGCTGACTAGGGACTAGGGCCTGAGGAAACCCAGGCACCTGGATGGAAGATTTCCTGTTTGGGGGATGCAGACGGGGTGGAGGTATACTTTCCCCTGGAGATCCCCCATGTGTCCCTCAGTGGGAGTGCTCCTCCATGGCTAAAGCCAGCCCCCCACCCTATCCCCAGGCACTGTCCCGAGGGTTATGAGTGCATGAAGGCCGGGCGCAACCCCAACTACGGCTACACTAGCTACGACACCTTCAGCTGGGCCTTCCTGGCTCTCTTCCGCCTCATGACGCAGGACTACTGGGAGAACCTCTTCCAGCTGGTACAGCTGCCCTCTCTTGCCCTTCTACCCCGTCACCCTGCTTTGTCCCGAATCTCCTCAGGGCTTCCTAGAGCCTATTCAGGATGGCGAAGCCCCCAGCTGGGCCACCTCCTCCCCCAAACCCCATTGATATTCCCACCATTTCTTGAAGAACGCTGACACCCCCACCTGCCCTGAGCCAAGCCACTGCCTGTCTTCTTTCCCCATCTTGGCGGATGAGCTGAAGTCTGAGACAGGCACAGGCTGGACCCAGGAACCCCCCAGGCCTCCCAGAGACCAGCAGGGCTGCTTTGAGACTCAGCTTTGGAAAAAGAACACAAAAGCCTCCACTCTGCCCAAACACAATCACATTGGATCCTCCCTCTGTGTCCAAGCGTTCCACATTTATAGATTAAGCCAACTATGGGTTAAAAATATTTGAGAAGAAAATAATTGTGTCTGTACTGAGCATGCGCAGACTTTTCTGGGTCAGCATTTCCATACAATAGGTATTTGAATAGGACTTACATCAGATTGCATATTACAAGTAGTCTAGACAGACTGTAAAGTACAGGGAGGCTGTGCCTAGTGCAGACGTAAACACTGCATCATTTGATAAAAGGGACTTGAGTGTTTACAGATTTTGTTGTCCGAGGGGCTGTGGAACCCACCCCAGTAGATACCGAGGAATGCCTGTATTTGATGCCTCGTGTTTATGAGGCAGGTAGGCTGAGTGCCTTCTGCCCCTTCTGACATCCGTGGTGTTCCCAACAGCAGCAGGGACAGTGATAGCTACTATCTGCCAAGCCCTCACTAGGTACCAGGCTCTGAGACAAAGGGAGGATCCAAGCTGGCCCCAAGGCCAGTGTTTATTCCTAGATGGCAAGACGCCCACGGGGGTCCTTGGACTCTTTGGGCCGGGGATGCTGAGGACCACAGGAGTGCCGAGGTCTGCTGGGTACGTTTGAAAACTCCCCAGACTGTGCATTAGCTCGCTTCGGAAGCACTCAGCACCCAAGCTCTGTGAGGGCTCCTCCCCACTCACTCGCTGCGTGGCACGCGTGCAGAGGGTCAGTAGGTGCCATGGGGCCCCCTCCCTCCTCCTCTCTCCACGTGCAGACCCTTCGAGCAGCCGGCAAGACCTACATGATCTTCTTCGTGGTCATCATCTTCCTGGGCTCCTTCTATCTCATCAACCTGATCCTGGCCGTAGTGGCCATGGCATACGCCGAGCAGAATGAGGCCACCTTAGCTGAAGATCAGGAGAAAGAGGAGGAGTTTCAGCAGATGCTGGAGAAATTCAAGAAACAGCAGGAGCAGCTGGAGAAGGTGTGGCTGTGGGGGAGGGGCTAGGGCCCAGGTGCCCCCGCCCTGGGCCTGGGCTGCTCGGCCCCTGGTGCTGCTGGGCAGATTGTGGGAGGGGGAGCATACGGCATGAGGGGAAGAGAAGGCCCCTGGCAAGGCGCTTTGGTGGAAAGGAGCCATCCAGGCAGTGCGGTGAACCCTCGAGTGACAACGGGCCTGACATACGAACAACTCGAGCTATGAGTGCAATTTTACTTTTACAACCAAAGTCTTGAGTAGTGGCACTGAGGAATGACAGCTATTCATACTTGCAAGTGGTCTCAGATGCAGACTTAACCCTTAAAGAGTTCTGGAAGGAACATTCCAACAGCCTTTCTTGTACTCACACAACTGAGAGATCCCGGGCCAGTGTCTCTAAGCACTCGGAGGTCGGCCTGTGTGTGGAGAGGGAGCTCAGGCTGCGTAGAGCCTCAGCCTGAGCCTTCAGCGGACAACCTGAGCCACGGCCAGGCCTCAGGGACGAGCTGAGTTCGTAAGTCGAGGGTCCACTGTACAGGGTTTCTCCGCTTTGTGCCTCAGTTTCCTCCTCAGTAACAAGGAACCTGGAGTAATGAAGCCTGAAGGGTCCGCCAGCTCAGAGACCCGGGCCTTCGTGCTTCTTTCCAGGTCCTAGCTGAGACACTCGGGCCCCATGCAACTGCTGCGAATAGTTGCCCATTGTCTCAATGTCATGGCATGTACAGTCACCCAGGGCCCGCGGGCTGAGGTCCGCAGGGCTGAAGGCTCTCAGTCGCGTGGTCCCGACTGACCCCCGAGACCCTTCTCCACCTGCGCCGGCCAGGAAGGGGGCTGTCATCCTACAGGACTCGCTTGGCAAGGGGCTCTGGGAGTCCAGGCGTCTAGCCCTGGCTCAGCCGGACCTCACACCGATCACCCCGCAGGCCAAGGCCGCCCAGGCCCTGGAAGGTGGGGAGGCAGATGGAGACCTGGCTCTCAGCAAGGACTGCAACGGCAGCCTGGACGCATCCGGGGAGAAGGGGCCCCCGAGGCCGAGCTGCAGCGCCGACAGTGCCATCTCGGATGCGATGGAGGGTGAGTGCCTGGCCCGCATACCCTTCTCCTCGCTGGCCTGTCCCCCAGGCCATTCAGCCCCCCTAGAGGTCGAGGGCACCCGGCTGCACCCAGCTTCAGGAGGCCAGTAACTTAATATTGGCGTCGAAGAAATGAGCTGCGATAAATATAGTCATGTCCTAACCTGGCCCGGTTCTGACTACAATGCCAGGCGCTCAGGAACTGGGGGCTTCCGGGAGGGCCTTGGGGCTGCCAAGGCGATGGGGAAGGACAGACTAATAATACTAACCAGGAAGGCTGAAGTTTCCGGAAACTGGAGAGCCTGCCGCTCCTTCAGTGTTCTTTGGGTAAAAGTTGGAAGTCGGAAGTCCAGCTGCCTAGGTAGATCCACAAACTAGCCCCAAGTCCTGCGTCACCCCCAGGTCCCAGGAAGAGAATAAGGATACAGGAATGAAGGAAGGGTGGGTAGGAGATAGACAGGAAGAGGGGTGGATGTGCCACAAG
>NW_004524609.1:3550246-3551601 GCF_000260255.1 Octodon degus | reverse complement strand
AGGGAAGCAGGGAGGGAGGCAGGGAGGGAGGGAGGCAGGGAGGCAGGCAGGGAGGCAGGGATGAGCAACGAAAAGCAAGAGAAAGGGAGGAAACAGGAATAGGGAGGGTAGAAGAAAGGAGCTCTCTGGCCCCTTCCTGGGTGAGCTCGCCTTGAGTTGTACAGATTGGGTTTTTTTGGCGGACCCGGGGATTGAACTGAGGCCTTTGCGCTTTCCAGGCAGGTGTTTATTCTACTGAGCCATCTCCCCAGCCCCTTGAGTTGAAAACTGGGAATTAGGGGTCTTTAGGGCTTTGCAGACGCCTCCAGGGCATACGAACAACTTGCATGGCCTCCCGAGAATGCTCCAGGACACCCGGGCCCCTCACCCTGTCCCTGCTGAGGTCTATCTGTATGACACAGGGCCGCCGCAGTACCATGGTGGCGGGGCTAGAGGCAGGGCGGGTCATGGTTAGATTAGAATCACTGGCAGTCTTCGACAAGGTCACAGTGTTCTGCTTCCTGAGCAGGGGCAGGGTCATGCCCACAGTTTCCATGCGGCTGCCACCATTCTAGTCCTTTTCTTTGTCTACATACAGAACGGGTGGCCTAATAGTGTTTACCTTGTGACTTTCTGGTGATAAAGTTGCCCAGGTGAGGCCAGGTGGAGGAGCAGACGCATGCCATGGGCCTGACAGGACCCCTTGGCTTTGGGGTGACAAGAACAAGAAAGACGGGAGGGTCAGGCTGGGGACTGTCTGGAGGAGCAGGCAATACTGGCAGAGGGGAGGGAGGGGCCATCTGCAGGGGGTCTTGGTCTGCTCCCCAGAAGCCTGTGAGTCTGAGGCCTGACACCCTAATGTGGGCTCCCCCTTTCCCTGAGGCCCTGGGCACACTACCAGGATCAGAGCTTCTCCCCTGCCAGGATTGCAGCCCTTGGAACCTGGCAGAGGCCCTGGTGGGCCAGAGCATGCCACATAGGCTTTGCGCGGTGTGCCAAGTAGGTGGAGCCTGGGTACGGGCTTCCGGAGGAGGAGGTCCTTGGACAGGCCGGCTACCAGGGCAGGGGTGGGGGGAGCACAGGGGCAGGCCTCGGAGAAGGCCTTGAGGGGGTGGGCTTGTGAGACTCAGAGCCCAGGGGACCCCGATTTTAAGGTGTGAGGCTGTGTGAGGCGGAGTTTACGGAGGAGAGATTATGATGAAGGCAGCGGAATTTGGAGTAAGCTGGGTCAACTCCCGCCCCAGATAAAATACCTGATGTAACAATTTAAAAGAGGAAAGTGGGGGCTGGAGAGATGGCTCAGTGGTCTAAGGCACCTACTTAGAACAAGCTTGGCAAAGCATCAGGGACCGCGGTTCAATCCCCCAGCACCACAT
>NW_004524609.1:3516195-3550146 GCF_000260255.1 Octodon degus | reverse complement strand
CCGCGGTTCAATCCCCCAGCACCACATGCCAGCCAGCCCGCCCCCTGGTGGGCTGAGCTGGCCACACACACACACCACACTCTCTCTCTCTCTCTCTCTCTCTCTCTCTCTCTCTCTCTCTCTCTCTCAAATAAATTAAAAAAAAAAAATTTAAAAGAGGAAAGTGTTGATGTTGGGGGTGCATTTTGTTTGTTTGCTGGGCTTTCAGAGACAGGTTCTCACTGTGTAGTCCAGCCTTGAGCTCACTGCGCAGCTAGGGTGGCCTTGAGCTCCTTGTCCTCCCGCCTCAGCCTTTGAGCTCCTGAGGTGTGTGCCACCGGGAGGCGGAACTTCCTTCGGCCCTGGGTTTCCGAGGCTTCCATCCATCTCGGCCGGTTCCATTGCCGAGCGCCTGAGCAGAGCAGAATCATGGCCGAGCAAGCCTCCATGGCCTGGCAGCCAGGAGGCAGGGGGCCAGAGGGAAGGCAGAGAGCCGGGGACCAGACAGCAGAGACACCCTTCAGAGCACACTCCCCACTGAGACCCGCGTCCTTCAGCTAGGCCCCCTCACACCCCAGCCAGCCAGCGAGCTCACCAGGGGCTCATCCATTGGCGAGGTGTGCGCCGTAATGACCCAGCCCCTCTCTGGGCTTCACCCCGAACATCGAACTCTTGATACACGCGCCTCTAGGGACTCTTCGCAGCTGAACCGCAGCGTGGGTCCCGCAGGGAGAGGTGGGATGTTGAGAGGCGGGGCGTGGAAGGAGGGGCTGCAGAGCCAGGCAGAGAAATTCATGGGGGTCCTGTCCCACCCCGCTCCCAGAGCTGGAAGAGGCCCACCAGAAGTGCCCCCCGTGGTGGTACAAGTGCGCGCACACGGTGCTCATCTGGAACTGCTGCGCGCCCTGGGTGAAGTTCAAGCGCATCGTGTACCTGATCGTCATGGACCCCTTCGTGGACCTGGGCATCACCATCTGCATCGTGCTCAACACCCTGTTCATGGCCATGGAGCACTACCCCATGACCGAGGAGTTCGACAACGTGCTCTCCGTGGGCAACCTGGTAGGGGGGCCGGGAACAGAGAGGGGGCGGGAGCAGAGAGGGGGGGCCAGAGAGGGGGGCGGGAGCAGAGAGAGGGTCGTGTGGGGGTGGAGTGGGCAGCTGCAGCAAGCCCAGCAGGGCTCTCTGGGCTGTGTGCCGTGTGGGGCCTGGAGCAGCAGGGGTCTTCGCAGCCTCTTGGGTGTGAGTTGTACAGGGGAGGTGCACGTGGGGAGGCACTAGGAGATGTGCCCTTTGTGTTTTAGGTTATTTGGGGGCAGAGAGCGCATTGAGGTGCTGGTCTCTTGGGGAGCTGAGACTCAAGCCTGCCCTGGAGAGGGCTGGGGAGGAGGGGCATGGACACTGGGTGTGGGGGTAGGTTTTTCAGTTTTCCATTTTTGTAGGTTGTCACAGGCCTGAAAGGGACCCAGGGACCTGACAGCGGGGCACATACCACTGGGCATATACCACTGGGCACCCATGTCCAAGGAGGCCCCAGGGAATAGCGCCCCCCATTGCTCCGCCTGCCAGGCCCCTCCCTGCTGCAGCCCTTTGCTGCCCCGCTATTGTTGACATGCCCTGATCCGCCTGCTCATCCCTGCCCATTAGGAGCATTATCACCTTGCTGCCGGGCCCAGTGGAGCCTGACAAAGGAAAAGCCACCGCCTCCTCCTGCCCCCCTCCACCCTTCCCAGTCCCCTTTGCAGTTTTCCAGAACAGCAAATGGGCAAGATGCTCCCCCCGCCCCAAGGGAAAGGCAAGCTCAGGGACAGTAAGAGGGGCCGGAGTGGGACCCAGATTGGACGGGTGGCACAGAACCAGGCTCTGGGGCTCCAGCCCTCAAGGCAGGCATATCTATCTCGTGGATGCCTGTGCAACCACGGCCAGGCTGGCCCAGGAGGCCAAGGGCGTGCTCTGGGCTCAGAGCGCAGCTGCTACAGTGTGCATGATGGGCACGGCCCACTGCCCGCCCACTCCCTGTCCACACTATGTGGCTGTCTGGGCACCTGCTGTGGCCAGGGACAGCTCCTGGGAGGGGCTCAGCATGTGCCCAGCACACTGGCACCCTAGGGCAGCTGGTGCCTGGCAGGACGGGGGCCACACCCATAGAGCCTCCAGAATCAGCCCAACAGCTCCGGCCTTCTCACCGATTGTGTCGTTGGGCCCCTGCCCTGCCCTGCCCTGAGTGCATCAAGGTTGATTAGGTCCTAGGACTGGATCCAGTAGAGAGCCTTGGGGTGCGGAGGCAGAGCCTGGACCAGGCAGCCTGGCTGTGGGCCTCTGCAAGCTTGTGTTGCTCGACTAGGAAGCAAGCACGACAACCCCTCCAAACTTTGTAGACATGAGGGTATCAACGAGGTCACAGCACAGACGAGGGCATGCCCCATGAATGTAGAATGTTATGTCTGGGTGGAGGACCCGTGAAGTTAAGTGACTGCCCGCAGTCACAAGGCCAGAAAGGGATGGGACAAGGTCTCTGCACTGTACCCACCTCTGCCTAAGGCATGGGCCTTGCATCTGCCACGCGGATGCACATACATGGGCTGTGGCTTCTGCTCCCTGCCTCTCTCAGGGCTCTGGCCCACTTCCCCTAGTTTCCATCACCTCTGCCAAAAGAGCGGGGGAGACTCCCAGGGCCCTGGGCTCGGCCGGGCGCAGTGACTGCCCCCCCAACACCCGCAGGTCTTCACGGGCATCTTCACAGCTGAGATGGTGCTGAAGCTGATCGCCTTGGACCCCTACGAGTATTTCCAGCAGGGCTGGAACATCTTCGACAGCATCATTGTCACCCTCAGCCTGGTGGAGCTGGGCCTGGCCAACGTGCAGGGGCTGTCTGTGCTCCGTTCCTTCCGCCTGGTAGGAGAGGCCCACACGGCCAGGGGCTACGATGGAGAAACCCGACCCCCTAGAAGCCGCAGGGCTACAGATGGGCCTCTCTGGGCTGTGCATACCACTTGGCCCCTTGCACCTTTCTTACCTGTAAACAAGGTGACAGGAAGTCCCCTGTCCTGTCAGGCACCATGCTGAGAGTCCCAAGTGCTGACTGGCCGGGACGACCATGGGTCTTCAGTGCCACACCACAGGCCTGAAAACAAAGGCTCAGCAGCTCCCCAGTGTCAGACTAGAACCTCAGCGTTCATCTTTCCTCTGCCCCATAAGGGTCACACATGTTAATTTTTAAAACTTTATTATGAGAACTTTCATGCATATAAAAAAAATATAGGCAAAAGATACACGAACCTGCAGCCCAACCCCAACTGTCACTTCTGCGAGCTTTGTTTCACCTCCCCCGTTTTTACTGGTGGGGGGGGGAGCATGTTGAGGCAGATCCTGACACGGAGGCGCACTTGTGTGCTTTGGTCTGCAGCCTTTATAATGAAGGCCTTTTTTACACCTCTGCAGCAGGGGAGGCCGGAACTAAGTGTCCCCATTTAGCAGAGGCCACCTGAGGCTTCCGGCCGTGCAGAGTGGGGCTTCAGGGGTTCTAAGTTGTTCCTTCCCCGGAGGCTTGCACGAGGGCCCGGGCCTTACGCTCCCTCGCTCTCCCCAGCTCCGGGTCTTCAAGCTGGCTAAGTCCTGGCCAACACTGAACATGCTCATCAAGATCATCGGGAACTCGGTGGGCGCCCTGGGCAACCTGACGCTGGTGCTGGCCATCATCGTGTTCATCTTCGCCGTGGTGGGCATGCAGCTGTTCGGCAAGAGCTACAAGGAGTGCGTGTGCAAGATCGCCGCGGACTGCAGCCTGCCGCGCTGGCACATGCACGACTTCTTCCACTCTTTCCTCATCGTCTTCCGCATTCTGTGTGGAGAGTGGATCGAGACCATGTGGGACTGCATGGAGGTGGCCGGCCAGGCCTTGTGCCTCACCGTGTTCCTCATGGTCATGGTCATCGGCAACCTGGTGGTGAGTGAGACGGGCCCACGCGGCTTCCCGTCTCCACCCCGGAAGTGGGCAAGGGGGTGCGTCCGTCTCTGGGCTTCACACCAGCCTGCGCTTGAGGGCCTTCTTCCCAGTAGTGAAACTACAGGCAACTGCAGATAGCCGAATCTTCCCCTCCCCCGCCCGATGGCAGTTCACATAAGACCACTTAAGAATCACCTGGAATTAAGCCAGGCTTAGTGGTGCAGGCCTGTAATCTCAGCACTCAAGAGGCTGAGGCAGGAGGATCGTTGCAAGTTTAAGACCAGCCTGGTCTAAGAAGTGAGCTCAAGGCCAGCCTGAGCTTCACGCCGCAACATCTCGTATCAGAGACTTAAAAAAAAAAAAAAAAAAAGTCACCTATAATTTTTTAAAACAGAGATTCCTGGTTCCACTCCCAAACTATCTGATTCAGCGTCTCTAGGCCAAAGCCTGGGAATCTGCATTCCAGACAAGCTGCAAGCTTAGGGAAGCAAAGAGTGTGTAGTCTGCTGAGGAAAGTAACGCGCACCACAATCCCAGCTCCCACTGGAGCTGTCATCCTGAAACCATGACCATCTCTAGGCAGGCTGGACTCGCCAATGATCACATAAGAGAAGCACAACAGGTGCTCCCAGAGCCAGGTGGGCAGGACCACACCTGTGATTCCAGCACTCAGGAGGCTGAGACAGGAGCATCGTTGAGGTCAAGTCCCAGCTGGGCAATGTAAGAAAAGCCTGTCCCCAAACACCAAAAACTAAGAAATGAAAACAAGCAGTCCTCGTGAGGGTGCTGGGAAGACCGGCCTTATGCGTGCGCAGAAAGTCACAGTGTCGGGGGACTGGGGCCTCTAGCCTCTTGGTTTTCTCCTCCCCTCTTACCCATCTCTGATTCTGGGAAGAAGAATTAAGTCCCGGTGTTGGGAGAATGCAGAGGTGACATCCAGGGCTCTACCTCAGCTGGGGAGATAGCTCAGAGGCACAACACCTGCCTGGCCAGTAGAAGGTCCTGAGTTCAATTCCTGGTACCAGATGAACAGAGCTTCTCCTGCCCCTTGCTGTGGCATGGGGAGCCATGCATGAGGCTGAATAGCAGAAGCGAGGCTGTGAGGCTGGGGCAGGCCCGGGGTCCCCCGGCTGGCATTTTTGTGGCTGGGCTATGCGTCTCTCATCTCTCCTAACAATGCCAACCCTGACTCTTCCTGTCCATGTGGTTGGTGCTGGGGAGTCACTCCTGTTGGTGTCCTGGAGTGTTGGATCTGGCTGCCCTGCAGTGGTCAGCACTGGCTTAGGCCACAGGGGGTGGAAGACACATGAAAGTCCCCACGTTCCGCAAAGGCCTGTGGAATCCTTGGGCTGCCAGGTCAGCGCTTCTCAGATATCGCTGAGCTCTGGCTGGGGGCAGGGGGGTGGGGGTGGGGGTGTCACCACAGCTGAAGGAGGAGACAGTGGGACAGCTAGAGAAGGGAGCTCAGGTTTGCTGTCCCTGAGACAGTGGCATCCGAGGGAGCAGAGGGAGATGGTGGAGGTGCCCAGGCTGAACTTTGGGGCAGGGCCACAGGCTCTGAGGAGAAGTTTGGGGGTATAAATTCAAAAGTGGCCAAAAGAATTTACAGAGGATTCTGTCTCTGGGGGTGGACACTCAACAATGCATTTGCCACTTGCTAACTGGGAGACCTTGGGCAAGAGAGTTTACCTTTTGGGCCTTGGTTTTCCCATCTGCAAAATGGGGATGCTAATTCTTGGGATGGTAACCATGAGTGGCCAGGAGAATTCTATCATGCATGTCTCCGTGCTTAGCAAGCTCCTTGGTACCTGAGCCGGCACAAGTGAACTACTCCAGGCAAGTGGCTTAGTGTTAAGTATTGTAATAAAACTGGTAGCTGCTGACATTGATGAGATACCCTTGCCAGGAGTGGAGAAGGGACGCAGTAGTACTAGTCCCTGGCAAGATTCTCCTGCATCAGTTTTGGGCTTCTGCCAGGTGCCAGTCTCAGGGTATCAGCCCTAATCCTCCCAGCAGCCCTAGAGGCAGGTGATGCCGGTGCCATAGCCTGCAGGGGGCGCTGCCAGCACCGTGTGGCTGGCTGGTGAGAAAATGATGCAGGGCTGCCGCCTCGGCTGTGACTGCATAGCCGCGCCACCAAGATCAGGGTCCTCACACCGAGCGCCTCACCGAGCGTCCGCAGGGCCGGGCCTTCGCCCACTGTCTCCCCAGCACCCTGGGCATGTGGCCTGTGCTGGCTGACCTGGTCCTCACCACCCCACGGGCCTGCGCGGGTCTATCCGCTTCCTGACAGACCAAAGAGCACAGGCTTGGGGTTGTGGATTAGTGATGAATGCAGGGTTCGCGCCACACGGTGTGGCTCCACAGTCTGCAACCACAGTGCCACATTGCCTGTTGGCCATCACTCCCCTCACCCACCCTCGAGCACACTCACACGTACACACACACACACACACACACACACACACACGCATTCTCCCCAGCCCAGCTCTGTGGCTCGTCCACTTTGCTCAGAGGGACAGGCCTGGCCTGGCCCCAGGAGGCAGCACTCAGCAGCTCCTTGAGCACTGTCCCCGCCCATCCTCCCACCAGGCTTCAGAGAAGCAGGTGTCTGCCAGCGGGCACCAGGGCACCCTTCCAAGGAGTCTGGGACCTGTGCCCCCTGCAGCCACAGTACTTGGTCACTTCCTCCGAGTTCTGATAAAGAAGAGGAAGTGACGAGGTCATAGGCAGCCCACCCCGGAGCCCCCAGGGGAGCGTGACCTCCATCTCCCTCCTCTCCTTTGTCCCCCTCCCTTGCCCGAAGAGGCTATTTCTGGTCCAGGCAGGAGCCGTGCGCAAACCCTGCTGACCCAGAGAGCAGCTAATTCCCATCTCAGATGTGTTTCTGGCAACTGGAGGCCTCCTCCCCAAAAGAGGGAGAAAGAAGACTAATAAATGTGGGTGGGGCCGGAGGAAAGGGAGCTGGAGGACACTGCGGCGTGGGTGTGAAACACTTCCCCCCACAATCCTCTCAAAGACCATTTCAATATATTGCCTTACAGGCACTGTATTACCATTGTAGTTAAGACAGTGCCAAAAGACCTTGAAGGACACTGGTCCAGCCAGAGTGAGGTGTGTGGAGAGGAGGGTCAAGGGCACAGCCTCACACACGCAGGCTGCTGGTCACTCGGGTCCACCCCCACCCTGCCAGTAAGAACAAGGCTACACCATGGCCAACCGGGGCCAGCACCCACACACACCAGCTTCACCTTGCTCCCACCCAGCAGGCCCTCATGGGTGGTGGAAGGCAGGACTGCCACACTTGGGGCTCCGTGGGTGCCATTCACATTGGGGTATAAAGCAGACTGTGCCCCCTACAAATGCGCAATGCCTAGAGCCTGGGTTCCAGTTCCGACCATGCTGCCTGCCCAAGAGCGAATCACTCTACCCTTCGGGACTCAGTTTCCTCACCTGTAGAACGAATGTTCATCGAGCCCCTCACTGTAGCTTGTATGGCTTTCCATTGCGTCATACCAGCCAAGTGAGGAGCGCTGAAATATCCCTATTTAACAGATGAGGAAACTGAGGCATGGGACCATGAAGCAACTTGCCTCAGGACGTGCAGCTAGTAACCTGGGGTTCAAAGCTTATGCAGCTTGTTCTCGGTTGTCATATCCCAGTGTCGTATCTGTCTGAGCACACATCTGTCTTCTCCAAACTGTCGGCTCCTGAGGCCACTTGTTCACCAACAGCAGCAGGAGCTCAGTGAATATCTGTCCACTGTGGGAAGGGAGTGGGCGGCGTGTAACCAGTAGCCTCCTTAGTCCCTGGCAGTAGAGACAGGGAAGGTAACCAGGAGCAAGTGGGGTGGGGAGCCCCAAGGGGAGGAAAGAGCGAACAGTTGCTAATTCAGTGTCCCTTCCAGGGTAACAGGGTCAGAGCTGAGCATAGGGTCTACCAGAAGTCCCATTTAACAGATAAGGAGAAAAGTTTGAAGATTAAGGCACCCAGTAAATTCTAGAAGCTGTGAGACTCAGGCCCTGTTCTTTGTTCCACATCCCCTGACATTGGAGGTAGAGGACAGACCACAGGAAGCCTCCTTGTCACCCCTGTGCCTGCCCAGGGCTTGCCTCTGCCTTGGGGTCTGGAGTCCTACTGGAATCCCACACCTCCACTTCCAAGTCTGCAAAGTGGTGTGGCAGCCACAGTGCCCCTCCGCAAGCAGTGGCTCGGGTTCTCCATTAGCTGCCGTCTTTCACTTAAGTGCCCCCATGCTGGCTGGGAAAGGCAGCACCCAGAGCCTGGAGGCTGCCCTGAGGCTCTCCCTGCCCTGTTTGCCAGGTCCTGAACCTGTTCCTGGCCCTCCTGCTGAGCTCCTTCAGCGCCGACAGCCTGGCGGGCTCCGATGAGGATGGCGAGATGAACAACCTGCAGATTGCTATTGGGCGCATCAAGTGGGGCATCGGCTTCGCCAAGGCCTTCCTGCTGGGGCTGCTGCACGGCAAGATCCTGAGCCCCAAGGAGATAATGCTCAGCCTCGGGGAGCCTGGGGGCACTGGAGAGGCTGGGCAGGCAGGGGAGAGCGCCCCTGAGGATGAGAAGAAGGAGCCACCCCCTGAGGAGGGGGACAAGGACCTGAAGAAGGACAATCACATCCTGAACCATGTGGGCCTGGCCAATGGCCCTCCCTCCACCATCGAGCTAGACCACCTCAACTTCATCAACAACCCCTACTTGACCATCCAGGTGCCCATTGCCTCTGAGGAGTCCGACCTTGAGATGCCAACCGAGGAGGAGACAGACACATTTTCGGAGCCTGAGGATGGCAAGGTGAGCCTGTCCCATCTGGCTGGAGGGCTGGGAACCAGATAAACTGGCTTTCGAGTTTCGTGTGACCTGGGGCAAGTTGCAGATCTTCTGTGGCCCTCAGTTTCCCAATGTGTAAGATGGGGGGCAGTGATGTGCACCCCGTGACATTGCTGTGAGCACTGCAAGCCACACTGCCCAGGAAGCACGTGGGAGGCATTCTGTAAAAGACCTGGACCGGGCCCCCAAACCGCTGTGACCCTCATGGCAGTAGGTGGCGCCCTTGGACAGGACGGCTTGCCCACGGCACCTCAGGTCTAGCCTTGCGCCCAGAGGCCTCTCTTAAGTCCCCCTCTGGGTTCAAAGCCTCTGTGAGTCCCTGCCCAGCCATGTGTTTCTGCTCAGATCTCCCCTGGAGCTGGTACCAGTTCTCCCGCGGCTCAGGGTCAGGGCCTTGGGTCTGGGGTCGTAGGGCTCATGGAAGATGGGGACAGCAGAGAGCCGTGGTATAGCCCAGAATGGGACTGGAACCCACCCAGACCCCCTGGAGCCCAGTGAACTTTGCCCTGGAAGCTCCTGACTTCTTATTCCCCCCAAATATGTGGCAAGATGACCTACGAGGGGGCCGAGTGCCTGCTGAGCTATAAATACCCCAGGAGATGTGGCACCAGACCCGGACCTCGATAGGAGGAACTGGACGGGGGAGGGGCCGAGAACACCAGGGCCAAGGCTCTGGGAGAGGAGGGCGGCTGGAACGCTGAAGGAAGACAGGCAGAACACTGAGGGGGGTCATGGGAGTCGGGTAGCACCGGTGAGGTGAGCAGCTTGGATACCGTGGCTGGCACAGTGCTGCCTCAGTTTCCCTTTCTGTCAGCTAGGAGCAAGAATCCTCTGTCTTTGGATTTCTGGTCACTGCCATGGCTGCAGAGCCTGCCCTCCCCACGCCCACCCACCACCAGACGCCCAGTCCACCTTCCTCTTCAGGGGCCTCACCCCTAGTGGTACAGACCTTACGGCAGAGTGAAGGCCAGGTCTGAGAAGCTGGCCTAGGCCAGCGCAGGAGGAGGTGGGAGGAGGCCCGGTGGGGACACAGTAGCAGCCCCACCCCCACTCCGATCAAGTTCCCCTGGCACTCAACGTGCCTTAGCAGGGGAAGATTTTCCACCCCTTTTGGATCCTTCAGCCAAACAGGTCCTGGGGTGGGAGGGCTAGGATTCTGGGGCACCCCGGGCCTGTCTGGTGTAGGCTGTAGCGCAAGCTCCATCCGGAGCCCTTTTTGTTCCCTCGGTATCCTCAGAAGCCCTCGTAGAGGGGCCGGGGAGATGGCTCAGTAGAATAAGCATTTGCCTGGCAAGCGTAAGTAAGGGCTTGAGTTAAATCCTGGGTTCTGCCAAAACATAAAAATAAAAAAAAAGAAGCCCTGTAGGCCTTTTCCTCCACTGGCTGCCTTCATTTCCCCACCTCTCCCAGACCCCCCAGGCTGCTGAACCCCGTCCTGGTCAGCCACCCCTTCCCTGAGGCCCTCCTCATGCCCTCGTTGCCCCTTCCCAGGCCTCACTTCCCAGGAGGGAAGGACAGAGGCTGCCTTGGTCCATGTGGACGGGGACGCAGAGCCAGAGCTGAGTTAAGGCATGAACCACGCACCTCCTCCAATCCATTTCTCCTTTCCCTCTGGCCACCCATCCTGCTCCACCTGTGGGAAGACCAGGGTCTTTGGGCACCCAGGGGTCACATGCCTCTGTGGCCCCTGCAGAAGCCACCACCACCCCTCTACGATGGGAACTCCTCCGTCTGCAGCACTGCTGACTATAAGCCCCCCGAGGAGGACCCCGAGGAGCAGGCTGAGGAGGACCCCGAGGGGGAGCAGCCCGAGGAGTGCTTCACAGAGGGTAAGGGCACGTCCAGGGAGCACCTTTACTTGGCCTGGGTGGCTGCCCTTGCCCCTGCCCAGTATTCCAGTAAGAGGCTGTGCCCGGGCTAGCGGACTCTGCAAAACCAGGTGGGTTTCCTCCCGGAGGCTGCCCTCCCTCTGCCTCACGCCGCCCGGTGTGAACCAGCTCCTGAGCCTCGGGCCTCAGCAGGCAGCCCTGGAGAAACAGCTTTGTTCTCAAGTGCGGAGCCAAGAGGCTCGCCTGGGTGAGGGAGGGATCAAGGATGCGGGACGGCTGACCCGGGCCTCTCTGCAGAGTACCTGCCATCTGCTGGGGGAGTGGGCTGTGGAGGGGGGCCTGAGTCCCCCATGAACTAGATGGAACCAGAGGTGACAGAAGGGACCCTGGGCCTGGGGAGCAGTGAGGTGGCGGCCACTGCAGCTGCAAGACATGGGGCCCGCCTGTCCTCAGCCTGTGTGCAGCGCTTCCCCTGCCTCTACGTGGACACCTCTCAGGGCCGAGGGAAGACGTGGTGGACGCTCCGCAGGGCCTGCTTCAAGATCGTTGAGCACAACTGGTTTGAGACCTTCATTGTCTTCATGATCCTACTCAGCAGTGGGGCCCTGGTAGGTTCCGCCCAGGGGACAGGGCAGGGCTGGACCCACGTCCCAGGCTGCCAGGAGCTCCCACGAGGGCTCCTTGATGGGGACGGACATGGCCCAGAGTGCCCAACTCAGAGTGGTGAAAAGGACTCACCGTGCTTCCCCTCCCGGATAGGTTTCAGAATGCACTTGCTTCTGAAAGTGACAGATAGACCCCCTTGCTCCGTGGGCTCTAACCTTGCAAGCCTTTGGCTACTGGGGGGTCAGGTGGGCCCTGGGAGTTTGGGGTCATGGTTGGGGGCAGCTCTGAAGAGGCGTCACTGGGGAGCTCCCAGCAGATGGTTGGGCACTGAGACTCCTCCCCATCTGGAAGTTCCTCCTCCCCAGGAGGGGAAGGACTGGGCTATGTCGCAGCTGCCCCGTGGCAGGCTCCTGGGAACCAGCTTTGTGGGCCAGGACATGGGCCTGGCTGCTGCCCCAGACTCTAGCCCCCTGGCCACCCTCTGGTCATGCTGCTGTCCCCCAGGCCTTTGAAGACATCTATATCGAGCAGCGACGAGTCATCCGCACCATCCTAGAATACGCCGATAAGGTCTTCACCTACATCTTCATAGTGGAGATGCTGCTCAAGTGGGTGGCGTACGGCTTCAAGGTGTACTTCACCAACGCCTGGTGCTGGCTCGACTTCCTCATCGTGGACGTGAGTCTGCCAGCCCGACCCCTAAGCCAGGGCCTGCTGTGACCGTGGACCTTCAGGAGCTCAGCCTTGGGAGGCAGGAGCTGCTCAGGGTCACAGAGTGTAAAAACCCCAGCCCAGCACCAGTCCCCGCTAGGACCATCCTCCTGTCTCTCAGACACAGGGTTTGGGCAGGCCTGGGGGCTATATGATTCCTGCCAACGTGAGGGGAGGATTTTCCTGCCCTCTTGATGAGTATGCAGGCCCATGAAGAAGGCGGGTGTTGTCTTTCCCGCTTGTGATCGTCCCCAGTTATCTGGTGGCATTGCTGGAGAGGTAGGCAGACTCCAGAGATCCTGGAGCAGGTCTCGGCTGCTCTTCCCTCCTGACAGGACCACACACCAGGGCAGGGGTCCAGGGAGCCATGAGCTCGGGAAGATGCCCTTGCAAGGACAGTCTCTTTAGGGGCCGTGGCCCTGGTTTGAAAGAGTGCAAGGGTCCTGCACTCGCTGACCGCACCCATCCCTCTTGCAGGTCTCCATCATCAGCCTGGTTGCCAACTGGATGGGCTACTCTGAGCTGGGACCCATCAAGTCCCTGAGAACACTTCGGGCCCTGCGTCCCTTGAGGGCACTGTCTCGATTCGAAGGCATGAGGGTGGGTACTAAGGGGGCCCCTGGAAAGGGCTACAGATGGGGCAGCAGCCACCCACCCCCAGGGCTGCGTCTAGCTACCGCTAGGGCTTGACATGCTTCGGCCCACTTGGCCACTGGGGGCAGCAGAGGCTGCTGCAGTGCCCAGAAGGGCTTGTGGCCCTGAGAAGAGTAGGAAGGCAAGCGGGTCTGTGGATTCACGCGTCCTCTCTCCCTGCCTCAGCCTGTCCCCGCATCCCCAGGGGGAGAGGGGCTGAAACATGAGCAGGTGTGAACGTGCTTGTGCCCACCCCCCACCTGGTCCTCTTGAGCCCGTGGAGTCATCCCTGTGAGCTTGCAGGCAGTTTTGAGAGGATCCCCTTGGGCCCTTGGGAGGGGAATAACAGGTAACTGTGGTCAGGGCAGAAGGACTGGAACTTCCCCAGGGGAGGGAAGGTCACCCAACAGGGGCCTTGCGAGTGCACCAGAGGCCATTCATTGCAGGGCGGAGCCTGCCCACTCTCTGGGGTGGGAAACCCTTCCCGCTAGGGGAAATAACCTGCCCTTGGCCACACAGCCAGGTAGTAGCCGAAGGAGTAGAGCTCCCACTGTGGGCATCTGCCATCCATCGCCTGCAGGTCATGGAACAGAGACTCGAACAGGGACAATTCTCAACCTCACCTTAGACTGAAACAGCTTGGTGGGCCTGTGCGACCAGGGATAGAGGGCAACCAGGGGTCTGCCCTGGAATCTGGCTGTTTCAAAGGCCCCAGTGGCCTCTTCTCTGTGTTTTTTTTCCCCCCTGTACAAATGAAAAGAGTTTAACACTTCTACCATACAAAGGCACAAGGTAAATACTTCCATTCCAAAAGGTATAAATAGAGAGACGACAAAGAATTGGACAAGCCAAGTCCAACATCCAACAGGGCAAACATTAAGTTCCGTAGTTCCATGTGCAGCATCCAAGGCAATTTGTGGCAAAAATAGAACTCTAAGAGGCTTGGGTGGCTCTGTTCCTACAGCACTTCCAGCGGTTGTAGCTCCCTTCTCTGTGCTTTTGATATGTGTCTGTGTGTCGCTAATTATGTGGGCCAGAGAACCAAGATTGTGTCACATGGGCTGAGTTTCCTATGGGGGCCAAGGAAAGAGTGTTTGTCTCCTGCCTGGTGGCCCGTGACGGGGCTGCTTCCAGAGAAGCCCAGTGGCCCCATTCTGGCCTGATGGCTCCAGCCAAGCAGAGAACCCTGCCCAACCACCCGGCCAGCGAGCAGTTCCCCGTCCCTAGCCCTTGCCGTCCTCACCCACGCACCTATCTACCCTGGCAGACAGCCTCCCCACTAGGCCTTGCTCAGAATGGCTGTCCTCCAGCCCCTGCTGAGGTCCTCAGGCTGGTGCACATCGGAGGGCCATGCAGTGACCAGCCGCTGGCCCTCAGGTGGTGGTGAACGCCCTCCTGGGAGCCATTCCCTCCATCATGAACGTGCTGCTCGTCTGCCTCATCTTCTGGCTCATCTTCAGTATCATGGGCGTCAACCTGTTTGCTGGAAAGTTCTACTACTGCATCAACACCACCACCTCCGAGAGGTTTGATATCTCCGAGGTCAACAACAAGTCCGAGTGTGAGCGCCTCATGCACACCGGCCAGGTCCGCTGGATGAATGTCAAGGTCAACTATGACAACGTGGGTCTAGGCTACCTCTCCCTCCTCCAGGTGGTGAGTGTCACCCATTGCCCCTGCCCAGAACTGGGAGAGAGGTACCTGCCAGCCTATCATTGTACTGGGGACCACTATCACCCCTTGTTAGGGGGCCGCCCCCCTGCCTGCAATGCTGTGGGGCCCTGAGGCAGTGTCCAGATCTCTCTCGTCTATTTGGTACTTGCTCAGTGGGGTTCTGGAAGGGGCCCCCAGGGAGCGCCTCGCTGGGAAGGAAGGGAAATGCAGGCGAGCGTCACCACCTCTCCTAGGCCACCTTCAAGGGCTGGATGGACATCATGTATGCGGCCGTGGACTCCCGAGAGGTGAGTCAGGCCACAAAGATGCGGCTGGCGAGTGAGCCTGGGGAGAGGGCTGCAGCAGCACGTCCTGCCATGCGCGCCCCACCACGCCATCTCCTTGGGAGCCCGGCAACCTGGGGGAGGGGCCCTGCCCATGGCGCCTTGGGCAGCAGGGAGAGAGTTGGGTATGCAGCTCACTCTGTCGCATCTGATGGCCCCTGCAGCAGGAGGAGCAGCCCCAGTACGAGGTGAACCTCTACATGTACCTCTATTTCGTCATCTTCATCATCTTTGGGTCCTTCTTCACGCTCAACCTCTTCATCGGTGTCATCATCGACAACTTCAACCAGCAGAAGAAGAAGATGAGTATCTGGCCCGCCTTCCCTGCCCTGCTGCCACCGCTCTGTCACCTGCTTCCCCTCCCCCGTCCGCCATTCCTTCCTGTGGTCCCCAGCAGCCTCACTGACAACCAGCCCATCCCAGATCCCGCCAGGGACCTTGCACAGTGACATCATTTTCCTGATCTATAACATGACATTGCGCCAGCGTAGCTTGCTGGGTCATTCTAAGGACTCAGCGATATTGCTGGAAATTGGCCTGACACAGGCCTCTAGGCAGAGTTGGTCCTCTCCCCTGCCACCCCACACTGCCCTTCTTGGTGCCTTCAGTCCCTCCCAGTTCCTGCCCCTGCCTGCCCTGTCCCTCCCAGAGGCCCCTCCTTGCTACCAGGCATTTCTGCGGGGCTGCTTCAAGGGTGGTTGGTGCCTGAGGTAGGGAGCTGGGAGGGCTGAGAAGGGCCCCATGCCAGTCTTATGAGTCCCATCCCACTGTACTTTGGAGGAAAAGACATCTTCATGACAGAGGAACAGAAGAAATATTATAATGCCATGAAGAAGCTTGGCTCCAAGAAGCCCCAGAAGCCCATTCCACGACCCCAGGTAAGGTGGCCCTCCTCCTGTGGCCCGCAGCTGGCTGTTGTCTAAGGGGTGGATGCAGGTAAAATGCAGCCCCTGGGCAGGCAGGGTCCACCTTCAGGGGGTCCTGCCCACGTTGTGACCCCTAGCAGCTGCTGCTAGACTCAGCTCACTGGTTTACCCCTCACTGGCCCTTACACGCCACCAGTGTCCAGCCACCTCCTCTCCTGGGACCCTCTGGGGACAGGGCTCCATCAGTGGGCAGGAACAAGCTGTCCACTCTCCCCAACAAGCCATGGCTTTGGGTAAAAGTGAGAGGTGACGGGAACCTCTGAAGCTGGGGGTCCCAGAGGAAGGCCCCAGGCCCTCCTCCTATGACTAACTTCCCCACCACAGCTGACAGCTGTCTCCATCATCCTCTGCTTCTTGCCTGTCCCCATCCTGTCCCCACCCCAACCCTGTCTTCTGTCTGCCCCACATCCACTCGTGTGCTGCAGAACAAGATCCAGGGCTTGGTGTATGACTTCGTGACGAAGCAGGTGTTTGACATCACCATCATGATCCTCATCTGCCTCAACATGGTCACCATGATGGTGGAGACGGACGACCAGAGCCAGCTCAAAGTGGACATCCTGTACAACATCAACATGATCTTCATCATCATCTTCACGGGGGAGTGCGTGCTCAAGATGTTCGCCCTGCGCCACCACTACTTCACCGTGGGCTGGAACATCTTCGACTTCGTGGTTGTCATCCTGTCCATTGTGGGTAAGCTGGCGTGCGCTGCCTGCGTGGGTCACTCAGGAGGCTTTCCGCACGCACACACACCCACTCGCACACCCAGCACACTCACACACCAGCACACTATATGTAACTGCCAACCCCTCTTAACATGCAAAGGTATGCAGGGGTGACCTGTCAGCTGTGCACACGTAAGCACACCTCGGGGGATACGTGGACCTCACCAAGTGCGGAGGTGCACACTTGCAATCCCAGTACACAGAAGAAGCAACTTAGTGACGTAGGGAGACGCTGCCTCCAAATTAAATAAAAGATTTAAGCCAGATGTGGTGGCACATGCCTATAACCCCAGCACTTGGGAGGCTGAGGCAGGAGGATCAGTGAGAGTTTGAGAACAACCTGAACTGCATAGAGAGACCCTGTCTCAAAAGACCAAAAAAAGAAAAAAAAAAAGACTGGTTTAATCCCTAGTGGAGAGAGAGCGAGCGAGAGAGAGAGAGAGGGGGGGGGCAGGCAGACATGGGTCTGACCAGTAGATGCGTACTTGGGTGTCCTGTGAAAAGCCTAAGACCGTCTCCTTGTCTGCATAATCCTGCAAAGTATACCACCATACAGACCACCGTGATAGCCAGGCGACCCTGCACTGAGCACTCGCTGTCCCTGGAGCTGTGCGACACACTTCACAGGTGCACCTTGCTCTTCACTGTGAGGCAGACACTGTCATCACTGCTATTTCACAGAGGAGGAGACTGTCACAAACAAGAGACACACCCAGAGCCCCACAACTGCGCTACCCATCCCACTCCACCTCACGGGCGGCATCTGCAGACAGCCTTCCCTGGGTTGGCTTTGCCACATCCTATCTCAGCCTCCACTGGGGCAAAGAAGGGCCCTGGGAGAGCCCAGTCCAACCACGCGGGTCGCCAGGGCTGTGCTCAGAGGCAGAGCACACCCGCCGACCCCTGAGCCGGTGTCCCTGCCCTCCGCTCCTCCCTGCAGGCCTTGCCCTCTCTGACCTGATCCAGAAATATTTCGTGTCACCCACGCTGTTCCGTGTGATCCGCCTGGCGCGGATTGGCCGTGTCCTGCGGCTGATCCGTGGGGCCAAGGGCATCCGCACGTTGCTCTTCGCCCTCATGATGTCACTGCCTGCCCTCTTCAACATCGGCCTCCTCCTCTTCCTGGTCATGTTCATCTATTCCATCTTCGGCATGTCCAACTTCGCCTATGTCAAGAAGGAGTCGGGCATTGACGACATGTTCAACTTCGAGACCTTTGGCAACAGCATCATCTGCCTTTTTGAGATCACCACGTCCGCAGGCTGGGACGGGCTTCTGAACCCCATCCTCAACAGCGGGCCCCCAGATTGCGACCCCACGCTGGAGAACCCTGGCACCACCGTCAGAGGCGACTGTGGCAACCCATCCATCGGCATCTGCTTCTTCTGCAGCTACATCATCATCTCCTTCCTCATCGTGGTCAACATGTACATCGCCATCATCCTGGAGAACTTCAACGTGGCCACCGAGGAGAGCAGTGAGCCCCTGGGCGAGGACGACTTCGAGATGTTCTATGAGACGTGGGAGAAATTCGACCCGGACGCCACGCAGTTCATCGACTACAGCCGCCTCTCTGACTTTGTGGACACCCTGCAGGAACCGCTGAAGATTGCCAAGCCCAACAAAATCAAGCTCATCACGCTGGACCTTCCCATGGTGCCGGGAGACAAGATCCACTGCCTGGACATCCTCTTTGCCCTGACAAAAGAGGTGCTGGGCGACTCTGGGGAAATGGACGCCCTCAAGCAGACCATGGAGGAGAAGTTCATGGCTGCCAACCCCTCCAAGGTCTCCTACGAGCCCATCACCACCACCCTGAAGAGGAAGCACGAGGAGGTGTGTGCCATCAAGATCCAGAGGGCCTACCGCCGGCACCTGCTGCAGCGCTCTGTGAAGCAGGCCTCCTACATGTACCGCCACAGCCAGGACGGCGACGCAGCCGGGGCTCCCGAGAAGGAGGGGCTGATTGCCACCGCCATGAGCCAGATGTACGGCCCAGACAACGGCAAGGGCGGTGTACAGAGCCAGGGGCAGGGGGAGGGCTCCGCAGGGGACACCGGGGCGGCCCTCGGGCTCATGCCCGTCAGTCCCTCAGACGCTACCCTGCCTCCCTCCCCACCACCAGGGCAGACAGTGCGCCCGGGGGTCAAAGAGTCTCTTGTCTAGCAGGCAGCTGACCAGGTGGCCGGCTGAGCCTCTGCACAGGTCCAAAGCTCTCTGGAGTGCCCTTCACTGACAGAGGGAGCAGGGCTTTGAGTCTGGGACTACATCCAGCTCCCTGGTGGGGACAGCAATTGGCCATGCTGGGCCTTGAGAAATGGGAGCCGCACCCAGGGACCCGAGCTGGGCTGAAGGCCCTGCCTCCCATGATTTCCTCTTCAGGTGCTCCGACCTCCTCGTGGGCCCTGCTGCCCCTCCTTTGGCCTGAGAGAGTTCAGAACACAAGGATCTCTACCCCCTAGGTGGGGCTGAGCCAGCCCACGTGGAGGGATTGCTGCCCTCCTGTCACCAGAGTCTTAAGAGCTAGTGGCCTCTCCTAGGCAGTGGCCCAAGGCCCCTAGCTCCAGGCCAGCTGTGTTCACCTCAGCAAGTCAGACACCCGACCTGCTCCTCAGCGCTGGAGTGTGGCTTCCCCCGCCAGCTCAGGAATCCCCCAGAGAAGAGAAATGTGAAGAGATCCAGAAATTGCTCCAAACACTTGATTGGCCGCTGGATCTTGGGCTGGCAGCGACTCCTGAAACCTTTCCCAGGATCGCTCCCCTGACTGACCCCCAACAGAGGAGCAGAAGGGCGGACTCCACCTGGAAACTACCTGTTCTATGAAGCACGGATGTGAAATATAGGCTGGGTCCTACTGACTGGGTGGCTGTGGGTAGACCAGGGACCCTGGTGCTCAACAAGAAGATCCGCTTCCTTCCTTTTCTTCTCTCCTCTTGCCTTCATTAGAGCACCAGGGCTCCCTGTCGCCCCATCCAACCTCAGAGGCCTCCCCTTCTCATCTTCCCGTGCCTGTCTCTCTGTGTCTGTGCATCCTTCTCACTTTAAAGTGACCCTAAGAATGGCATAGTGGAGCCCATGTGACAGGTGTCCACATGGGCTCAACCTTCCAACTTCCTGGACATGATGACATCAGCCTTTGATAGCACCTGGAGAACAGAGGCTGCACTGGGAGGGTGTGAGAGTCCTCCACAGGGTCCTCTGGGTTCTGTCACCTGTGTGTGTGTGTGTGTGGCTGTGTGTCTGCCTATAGGCCTGAGTGGCTAGCTGTGTGTGTGTTCAAGCTGATGCTGTGTGTATGAACCACTGTGGTGTCTGCAGCACATGTATGTCTGGGTATCTTCGTGTCAGTGCGACCTGGCATGTCTGCAGTCTGTGTGCTGTGTGAGTACAGCTGGTGTGAGGTGTGTGTGTGAGTGTGTGTTTTCCATGTCAGCCTGTTCATGTGACTGCCTATATCTGAGAGTAGACCTGCGCCCTGAAAAAGTGGGTTGACTGTGACATGTGTGGTAAGGTTTGTGCTTTGAGTCACCTGTTGTCCTAAGTTCCTCTTCTTTTTCTTCTTGTTTCTCATGAATGTTTGATTAAAACTCAGGAAGCAGCAAAACCCTCAGAACAAGATACGCACGCGCAGGCGTACGAATGTGCTCACAAGCACACCTGCCCAAGGGCCAGAGCCCTCCTTCCTGTCTGCCCTGCTCTCCTGCCCCTCCAGGTCCTGCCTGGGTGCCCCCCTCTCCTCCTCCCTATAAGCTGCTCTCTGCCCATTCCTGTTCTTAGTCCTCCTACCTACTCCCTGCTCCCTGCCTATGGAAGGATGCCTCCGCTCCTCTGTCTCTTCCTGACATTGCTCCATGGCTTCCTTCAAAAACTACCTGCCATGGGGGTGAGCTTCCCCTCCGCTCCCCTTCACACTGCCCCTCTGGCCTGGACCCCAGAGCCTTAGAAACTGTTGGACTGGATGTTCCTCGTCCATTGCAGAGTGAGAGCAAGCAGGCAGGGCCTGGCTTCTTCCCGTCTGTGGCCCTCTTCCCTATAGACCGACACCCATTCCTGCCTTGTCTAGGTGGGAGCCAGCCTGAAGCCAGGCTGAAAGACGAGCTTCTTTGTACAGTTCTTACAATAAACCCTCCCCAGTGCCTCAGATGTGCGGGCTTTTCCTTTCTGCGCCTGCACTAGTGGGTGTGGGTGAGAGCCGGGGCACCAAGAAGAAAGGCAGGCCAGTGGGCAGTGCTGCCGAGACAGGGATAAAGAGGGAGCCTTTGGGACAAGGTGTGGAGGGCCATCTCTGTCCCCCGCCCCTCCAAACAGGCAACTCGCACAACATACGCAAGGCACCCCATGCTCCCTGCCCCCATAAGCCCCCTTAGGCTCTGCTCCCTCTGAGATATCAAGAAGACTGTTGGGCTCACAGTCCTGGACTCCTTGGAAGAGTACTGTGCCCCCAGGACTGTCCTTGGACCTCGGTGCCAGACAGCCCAGGGTCACATGGACCTGTGCCCATAGGGAATATTCTTATGTAGCAACAGCCCACGAGGTCAGTAGTGACCTGCAGTTACACTTTCTATAATGACTTCTGATTCCTGAGTTGAGTTCCTCCACACTAGTGCATGCCGGCCCCCTTTCACAGTTTCTACACCTGCTTTGCCTGGGCCCTGGGGCTAGGTGGCAGGGCGAATGAGGGGCACATGGCACCCCGATCCACAGGCTGCCACAATTGGCCCTGTGCCTCTCCCCACCTCACAGTTCCCTCGGCATATGGAGAGGCTGTTGCGCGTCCCTGCAGAACACCGAGAGCCCTCCCTGGAGATGGCATCTCCAGACCTCACTGGGGCCTCCTGGCTCTGAGGACAGGAGGATCACAGGATGGCGAAGCCCATTTTTCTGACCCTTGACTGGCAGGAGAAAAAAGCAAAATCCTGGGTGGGAAACATCACCAACACAGGCTTCCTGCCCACCCTCCCTGCCCTCCGGCGTTGTGAGCTGCCCGTTGCCGAGCGTGCATGGCGCTCCCACCTGGCCAGTTGCCTGCAGTGTACCCGGCTGCCCTTGCAGAGCACAGGGTGATGGTGTTCTACGCCGGTGAGGTCACTCGGTTTCTGGGAGGTTCAGGACAGGCGTTGCCTACCTTGGTGCTGTCAGTGTGTGGGGTGGGGAAACGCTTTGCTCTGTGAGTAATGGCTGTCCTGTGGAGGGTGGCCTTCAGTGCCCCAGCCCATGAATCGGGGGCCTACTAGAAACATCATAACAGGAGGCCCCTTTGAGAGCCACTGTGACTTGGGGAGGTTTAGCTGGTACACGAGGGTTAGCATTTGAACTCAGTGGCCACCCAGGCAGGGGGTGCAGTGTGTTGGGGGGTCTCCCTGCCCTGAGCCTCTTCCACCTCGTCCTTCCTGGGGTAACTGAGCCCCCCTGCCCAACCTGCGGCCTTCATCTCTCTTCCCACCCTCCCAGCGCTTGCTTTTACTCGTCTTCCTGGAAAGGAGGGAATGGCAGGTAGTGCGTGGAGCTCGGGCAGCCAGGACAGAGGCAGGGGCAGGCTTATGAGGCCTCCTGTGCCAGGAACGAAAGGGTAGAAAGAGCCCAGGACAGGGCTCAGTGCTGTTGTCACCAGGAAGAAAACAGTACAGCCCCAGCTGCGACAAATGACTCTGCAGGTGGCCACAAACCCCACCCCACTGCCTCACCCCTCCTGAAAACAAGTCTCTGCTTGGCATGAATGGGAATGAAGTCCAAAGAGCACATCTACATGCTACCTGCGGGGGCCGACCATGCATGTGCGTATGGAGGACCCCAAGTGCCCCGACAGTCTGTGCCCCCACAGCCACTCTAGGTGCCAGGTCCAGGTCCCCAGCGGCCCACGGCGCACGGCCCGGGCAGCACACACACACACACACACACATGAGCACACAGCCTTACACATTTGTGTGACCCAAGCCTTTCCTGACGTCCTTTCATCGTTGAAGGAAACGCTAACTAACATCTCCATCCCCAGGGACTTGCCAGGAGTGAACTATGCTGAAGGGGGGTCCCGGATCTTCTTCTACAACCTAGGTGGTTCTCTCTCCAACCACTGGAGCCAGCAGTTGGGGACCGTGGTCCCTACGCTGACCTCAAGTGATGTCCTTACTCCTGGGCTGTTTGTTCTGCAAGCTGAACATCTGACACCTTTTCAGAGAAATGTTGTTTTCATTTGGAACATCTGGAAATAAGCATGAACATCTGGGACTGCCCAGAACGAGCTGTCCCTTAAATGAATGCATCGCCCCCGTAGCCCTAGTTTTCATGGCTCAGGTACGGGTCTGAAGCGCTCAGGGCATCCCCACCTGTCAGGTGAACAGGAGGCCTAGGATGGGGGTGCGGGTCACCTAGACCCTCTGCCTCCCAACCCTGCCATGGGCGGGACACCTGCGCCTCCCTGAGCCTAGGCAGATGGCCAGCCTCCAGGCTGAGAAGGGAGGCCCGTGGGACCTGAGATGTGGACATAGGGCACTAAAGGTGTAGCATCTGTCTTCCTCGCCTGGGGGTCAGGAGACAAGGAAAAGCGAGGAGAGAGGACATGAGAGAAGGAAGTTGCCCGGAGACATAAAACTCCCAGAGGTCTTGGCTGCAGGGCTGAGGTTTGCAAGCCTGTTGTGTGCAGGTCTGCAGGTGGGACCCGCACAAGGGCACCAACAAGGGGACTCTGGGGAAGGGACACACAGCTAAGCTTAGATGAACCCCTGAATCCTGTGATTCCACCCTCAGCTCTGCTGCCCACAGGCCGTGGCCAGAGCCATCAGAACCCAAGGGCTCCTCCACACTCCCCAGACCACTGCCCAAGGTCTTCTGGAGGTGTGGACACTGCTTCAGTGGCTTCAGAGTCCCAAAGGGCTCCCAGGAGAAGCCCCCCATTGTTAAGTGGGAGATCTCCCATAATCCACCTCTACCCAGGTTCGCCCCGTGGCAGCCCATAGCACACTCTCCACAGCATGAGGAAGAGGCCCCCCACTAGGGCGCCTGTCTTCTCCTAAGTAGTCGCCATCTCAGTCTGCTTCTGCTAGAGCACTGGCAAGGCTCCGTTCCTCCCAGGCTCAGCTTCCAGTACGGCTGCCCGTATGCCGGACAAGAGGCTGCTCTGGAGGCTGCCCGGTGTCACTGTTGACCGCTGCCCTTGTCCTGCGCCCACCCACAGACGGAGGGTGGGCTGCTGCAAAGGGGCTGGGCTCAGGGCACTCACCGTGCCCAGCTCAGCACCAACGATTTAATACTTGCAGGGCCCAGCCTTGTGGAGCTGGCAGACAGCAGAGGGCAGAGGCCTGCGACCCAGGGATGAGCCCCAGCTGGGAAGGAGGGGCACAGGAAGGGAATCCAGGCTCTGGGGGCTGGTCCAGGGCTTCTTCCAAGGGCCCCACCTGGCCTGCCCAAGCCGGGCCACCTTCAGGCCTTGGGGGCCCAGCTGACAAGAGTTGCCCTCCCCCAGTCCCCTGAGACCTAGTGCCTCCCTTGGGTCCCAATTTGCATGGCAGGAAGGGGCCTGAGGGGGAAGAGGTAGGGAGGGGACAAGCGCGGCCCAGAGTTACACATCTTCCCCAAGCATCTTGGACGCGGTCACAGGCACAGGCACGGCACGCGGACTATGGCGGGGCTGGCGCTGTGCCCCGCGTCCGGCACCTGCATGGCGCTGCTGCTGCTGCTGCTGCTGCTGCTGTCAGGTACAGGGCCTGCCGGGCCTGCGGCCTCGCGGGGTCCTCGGCTCGGTCCCCTTCTCCCTCCGCTTCTGCCTGCCGCTCTGTCTCTGCTGTCCGCCTTGGCGGTGGGGTGCATCCCAGGGTCTGGCCCGCAGCTCCTTCCGCCTGGACCATGAGGGACACCGGGAAACCAAGACGGTGGAAGGGCTGGGTCCTGCGGGAAGATGGGGACGAGCTGGCTCACGCCAAGCCCCCGCAGACACTCTGTGGGGGGAAGCAGGGGCCCGGAGGAGGCGCGCGTTTACAGAAATGCTTCGCTCCTTGTCTGGAAGACGGGAGAGCCCTCCCAGCTGCGACTTCCTTCCTGTCTCGCTTAACACCCTCCCCGGTGCCATGTCAAGGACAAGCAAAGCTGGAGTGGGGTTTCTGGTGCGTCTACCGTGCTCCTGTCTGTCTCTCCAGCATAGAGCCAGGGAGGGCTGAGGGATCGTGAAGCTTCGCGCTGGAAACAGGAAGTGGTTTGGGAAGGCAGAAGACACAGGGGTGGGGCGACCAACGGAGGATACCCGGGCCTCACCTGACCCCACCCACTTCCTCCTTCCTCCAGGTGAGCCGGTGTCACCCTTCAATTGGGAGGACGTGTCCCGGAATCCCAAAGGTCAGTACCCTCACTCACCATGCCCAGGGTCAGCCTTGTGTTCAGGGCTAGTCACTGCCCCTGGGACCCCTTCTCAGGCTTTTGCCTGGGTCTCCCCATCCAGGACTCTCACCCTTGGGCTTCCATAGGGCCCCTCTGAGGTCTCACCCCTGGGCCAGCTGTCACCTTCATCAGACAAATGTGCTCCAGGCCTGGCACAGGTGTGCCGGGCTAGCCCAATACCAGCTCTGGGAGGGAGTCAGAGGGGACACCACAGAGGCCTCAGGCCTACGTCTGTCTGTGAGGATCAGCCTCAGTTTGGGGGTGAGCCCCTTGGGGCAGGGCTCAGGGATTCCCCAGAAATCAACCGCTGAGCCCAAGGCAGAGGGGGCCCCCTCAGAGCAGGGGTCCAGAAACAAAGCACAGCAGACCTGCTCAGGAGGGGAAAGGGGTTAATGGGGAGGGTCTTGCTCAGCAGGCTAAGGGTTCAGCGCTTCAGCCCTGTGAGCCACGGGGAGCCCTTGAAGGTTCCAGGCAGAGGCAGGGCGAATCAGGGAGGAGTTGCTGGAAGCACTGGGCCAGGCCTTGGGCCTAGGAGTGGAGCCTGGGTCTGGCCGTTGTAAGGGACATGGAGAAAAATCAGAAGGTTCCAGTACCCTTCTAAAGGACACTTGGACAGAGGCAGCCTGGAAGAGGTGGATCCAGCGGGGGGATGTGTGGCTCTTCAAATGACACACCACACACACACACACACACACACACACACACATACACACACACACACCTCTGCCTCCCAACTACCCCATGCCCTCAGGAGCAAAAGGCAGATAGAGCCACAGTCACTGCCCTCCCAGGGCTGGAGTCTGCAGGAGAGGCTGGCAGAGAGGCAAATGCCAGCGTGGATTTTGAGCCTGGCCTTGCTACCCACAGGAAGTGCATGTTCCGGGATGTGGCAGTATCCCCGATTCGTGGCCAGGAAAAGGGGCTCTGTGGTAAAAATTCATTGCCACACAAACACCTCCAGCTCCTCTAACAACGTGACCTGGTTCTGGAAGCAGGAGGCAGACAAGGAGCCCCAGGAGCTGCCCACCAAACAGGGCCACTTCATGCGGACCCACAATGGCTCCGTCCATACCCTCACCATTCAAGGCATCCAGTATGAGGACAACGGTGTCTACTTCTGCCAGCAGGAGTGCCCTGGGAACCCCCCTGCTGTCTTCCAGAGCTGCGGGACAGAACTTCGAGTCATGGGTGTGTGCCAGGGGAATGGATGGGGTGTCCGTGTAGCTATCCGTGCCCAACTCTAGAGACTGGGGCTGAGCAACCATGGATGGAGGGTGCTGTGGCCCAGAGCTCCCAGGACAGCTGCTGGGACCAGGTCCCGAGAGGTGACAAAGAGCAACCACTGCAAGCTCACTGGGTGGAGTGGGGGGGCCCAAGCAAGGCTCACCCCAGGGGAGCGCTCACCCCCGCTTCGTGGCCCTCCCACAGGGTTCAGCACCTTGGCCCAGCTGAAGCGGCGGAATACGCTGAAAGACGGCATCATCATGATCCAGACCCTCCTCATCATCCTCTTCATCATCGTCCCCATCTTCCTGCTGCTGGACAAGGTGAGCACAGGCCCCGGGAGACTGACGCAGCGCATTCCCGTCCGGCAGGGGTTCCGTCTCCGCAGCCCCACAGCCTGCACTTGGCTCGCTGTGCATGCACACCCGCCATGGCTCACCTAGGCCCAGGTCCCAGGCCCAGCAGGGGCTGAGGCTGGGGGAGGCGCACGCTCTGAGCCCCATCCCCTGTCACCCCTAGGATGACAGCAAAGCCGGCAAGGAGGAAGACCACACCTATGAGGTAAGAAGGGGGAAGACGCAGCAGCCCGAGCCGAGTGGTTGGTGGTCCACATGCATTGGTGTAGCCTGACCGCTATTTCATGTCTGCAGGGCCTGAACATTGACCAGACAGCCACCTACGAGGACATAGTGACGCTGCGGACAGGGGAGGTGAAGTGGTCTGTCGGGGAGCACCCAGGCCAGGAGTGAGGAGCTGTCCCCATTCCCCAGGACCGTCCTGGGCCTCACTGACTGCACCAGAGCTGCCTGGTTCGTGTTCATGGCCTGTTCCCCCTCTCTGGACCCTAGCTGGCCTCTGAGGCTGGCCCACCAGAGCCACCTCCCCCTCCAGCTTCTGGTCCCCAGCTCTTGCCAAAGGGCCTAGGACAGAAGGACCACAGACAGTGATTTGGAACAAGGAGTTCTCTGGGGAGGGGCTGGGCCCAGCCTTCCCGCCTCTGGGACGTGAAAGCAGAGAGACTTGTTGAAAACTGCGCATGGACTCAAAACAGACGAGTTCCACACAGGGCCTCCATGGAGGGCTTCCTGCAGGGCCAGGCCCCAGCGCTCCAGCATGACCATCAAGAACGTGCCCCTCTCTCCCAGCCCCCCATCTGACAGGGCACCATGCAGGGAACCCCTTCTCCCGTGAAATAAACAATGTATCTGACCTCCACACGGTCGTGGGACTTCGCATGGGGCAGAGGGGTGGGCGTGGCCTCTGAATGGGACACCTGCGGGCCTACAAGCCTGGGGTGGGGACCAGAGACCCGGCTGGGGTCTGCGGTCACATCTCCCCCTCTGGCCCAGGCTGGGTCAAAGAAGAAAGGGATCCTGCCAGTGCTCCCGCTGCACAGGGATGCCCTCACCTTGCCCTTCCGCTGAGCCGCAGCGGCCGCCGAGTCCTGGGTGCTCCACAGGGCTCCTTCCCAGCCTAGCCTGCCCCAAACCACCTGGCCTTCAAGAGCCTCTGCCCAGAGGAAGCCCTCCCGAAGCACCCCAGGCACTGCCCTAGCCGGGCAGATCAAAGTGGACAGCCGTGGATCTGTCTGCTGCCCCGGCAGCTTTGGTTCTCTGATTAGAGCAGAAGCTGCCTGAGAGTGGGGGTTCCCTGGCTCCATGACACCCCTTCTGCCTCCCATGCCACTGTCCACTAAGCCTTGAACTTTTTCTTTTCAACTTGACCCAAAGCCACTCAGAGAAAGAATTTCTGAAGAGGGAGATTTCAAGTGATAACACTTGAGGATCCTTAGTGACCCTAGGATCCCAACATCCCATCAGAAGCACCCTTTGGCCTCAAGGACCCCACAGAATGTTCCCTAGGTACCAGCTTCCCAGAGAGAACTGGGAACGACTCACAGCTGGGCGGTTAAGGGCAATCAACGTGCCCATGCAAAGCCTCCCCTGAGCTGATCTGCGCTGCACTTCCTGCTGATGCGGGGGAACCCCAAAACTCTTCTGCCATGCACATGCATGCTGTGGACATAGGCGGCAAAACCCTACCCTAAGGGAGCTGCCAGTTTACCTGAAGAACCAGGGGTGAGCTGTTGAGAGAAACACATTATTATTTTTTTTAGTATTGGGGGGTGAACCCAGGATTTTACACTGAACTATACCCTAGTCCTTTTTAATTTTTTGACAAGATCTTGATACATTCCTAAATGGCCCAGGCAGGGCTTGGCTTTGTGATCCTCCTGCCTCAGTCTCCCAGAGTTCTGGGGTTAGGTTTATAGGTGTCTACCACTATGCCAGCTGAGGAGCACCACTTTTTTTTTTTTAACAGATGTGCTCTGGGCTTCCAGGTGGGGCAGGTGGCAAGGCATGAACATCTAGAGCTTCAGGGCAACCTCCCACTGCTCGCTGGGGCCAGGCTGGCTGGGGTTGCCAGAGGGAACTGGCTTGTTTTGGCCTCGGCCTCCACTGAGCTGGAGCCCTCGCTTTCCTGTCACTTTGCATAGTGGAGCTAATTTTGTCCCCTCCCTCCACCAGGGACCCAGGCAGCCCGCCAAGGAGGGGGAGTCTTCACTTCTCCCCTAAGCAGGGTCTGCTCTGCTTGCAGTTGCCCTGGGTCAGGGGAGACTTCTGCATTACCAAAGCCCTAACACCTCTGAATAACTGGGTTTCCCTAAGGCTTTGAAGTGTTTGTTGACAGAGAATCATTGGTGCGGGCCAGCAGCTACCACCTCCACAGACACCCCAAAGTGTGTTAGGATCCCTGGGTGAAAGTGCAGAAGCCCTCCCAGATGTTTTTGTTTAGGAGCTCTGCTTTTGCTGTCATCATGTCTGCCTTATGGGTCCTGGACGCCCAGCATAGACCTAGGCAGTGGAAACCTTGCTGGGTGAGCCTCACAGGGTGGAGGACATCCCAGACCTCGGTTGGTTTATCTGTCAAATGGGATGCAGAACACCTAGCTAGAGCTGGGATGAGGGGACACATCTGTACTCCCAGCTACTTGGGAGGCTACGACAGGAAGATGCTTTGAGCTCAGAAATAGGAGGCCAAGCCAGGTGGCAACATAGCAACCCAATCTCAGAAAACCCAAAATCTATCCAAAGGAAAGGAATGGAAATATTTGCTTAAAAAAAAAAAAATCATGTAATAAAATTGAGTTTGTTTTGTTGTTATTATTAATTGGGTTTGGCTTGTTTTTTTTTTTTGAGACAGGATCTCACCCTGCAGTTCAGGCTGGCCTTGAACTCACTGTGTAGCCCAGGTTGGTCTCAAACTCACAGTGATCTTCCTGCCTCAGCCTCCCAAGTGCTTTTGATTACAGACATGTGCCACCACACCCAGCCTGAGTTTGTTTTCTTTTTGCGTGCAGTTCTATGAATTCTAGAACATACAGATTTGGGTAACTAGCTCTATAATTTGGATATAAAATATAAACAAACAAACAAGCAAAAAAAACCTACCAAAAGCTTTTACTGGAGCCAGTAAATACCCAATTGAACATTTTGCTTATTTATTTATTTTTGATGGTACCAGGGATCGAACGCAGGACCTTGCGCTTGCCAGGGAAGTGCTTATTCCACTGAGCCATCTCCCCAGCTCCATACCAATAAAATTTTGTTAAGTACTCCCATTCTGGTTTACATGACCTTGATTAGGCTTCTCTATAACCGTGAAAGAAGTAACCTTACCTCTGTCTTACCCCTCCAGGAAAGAGTCAAGTCCTGGAAATAACCAAAACTGGCCCTGTCCCACGTGGTCTTCAGACTCCGACTGCAGCACCACATGACAGTGGCCTCCCTTCGAAGACTTCACCTGGACAAGACTCTCAATTATAGGAGCAAGGAAAGGGCTGAGGAGAGGGAATTCTGGGACAGCTTTGGGTTATTGCAGAGTCCGCCCTGCAGACAAGTCTGCTCTGCCCACCCTTGCAAGCAGGCCTGGCCAGCGCCCAGAATCCCCAAGTCTTCTCCAGCCTCTTTGCAGGAGCCCGGCTCCCCTGCCCCTCCCGAGCAGGCAGCGGTGAGACCCCCTGGTGGGCACACAGGCCCCCCCACCAGCGGGGAATCCAGCGGGGTCCCTGGGGGCCCTGGTTTAAGCTCAGGCCGCTTCCTCTCCGCTCTAGCTTGACTTCCGGCCTTCTGGCTGCAGGTGCTGTTCAGCCTAGGTTGATCTGGCCACGGCTGTGGGTGTTTTTCCATAAGCCAGAGAAAACAAAAAATGTGAAACAGCTGCTGTTTGGACAGCACCAGCAGGGACCATGTGTGCATCCTCCCAAGGTCTGCCCTGCTAGGGCGCCGCTCCAGGGCCCCAGGGGACATGGTGTCCGCTCCCTTTAGCCCATTTCGGAGCTGGAGTCAGGCCACACACCCAGGAGTCCCCAGATGCACCCCAGGTCTCCAAGCTGCCCTGCTGTGACCCGCTCTGAACCCTCGTTGTCCTGCAACCACCAACCTTCCCCATGAGTCAGCCCCTGCCCTGCCCACCCCAAAGCGCTCATGTAAGTGACTATAGGCGGCAGAACTTAGCAGACATTAAATCCACAGTTCAGTAGGGTGCAGTTTTAATGTTAAAATACATCCTGACTGATCCTGATACAGTCTCTCAAGTATTTTCCCTTTGGAGCCAGGCTCTCGTTCCCCACACAGAAGGACAGGCTGGGGAAGGGAGACGCCTCTTCTAGGGTCCGGCTGCCACAGGCCACAGTGCAGCGAGTGCTGGGGTGAGCTCGGACTCGGCCCTTGCCCCCGTACGGCCTTGTGCGCCTTTTCATTTTGTTTTTTCACTTGCGTGTTGCTGCAGGGATAGCGAGGCCTTTCCCAGTGGGCCATTCCGGAGTTGGACCTGTGAGCCCCTCTCTCGGTTCTTTCCCTCTGTTCATTTGCTCAGCATTTGAATTCCCAGTCGGGGCCTGGGACGCTGGCCTGGCCTTGGTGTCAGCTATCTCCTTTCTGGTAGTTTTCCCTACTGGAAACTTCAGCCTGTGATTTGCTATTACGTAGTGTATTGATGTGTTTGCTACTGGATCTCTGGCTAGTGGAGTCCAGATGAGCCAGGCTCATGGGATCCGCTCACCTGGGCACGCACACCTGCCTGGCACAACGTCTGGTGTAGCTACGGACCGCGGCTGCTTATTGAATCAGCAATGCTGCATGAGAGAAGGAAGGAAGGAAGGGCGAAATCCAGCCTCAGAGCTTACAGTGCAGAAAAGGCAATGAGATGTTCACAGATAGCTAGAGGATAAGATACCACATTCGATCTTGGGCTGCGGATGTAGCTCAATGGCAGAGCGCCAGCCTGGCAACCACAAGGTCCTGAGTTCAGTTCCTGGCATAAGCACAAAAGAACACTTGCTCTTAACCAAAAGGGCGAGAAGTGATACTGGAGGAGATGATAAGAGGAGGCAGTGGGTATTCCTAGCTGAGAGTACCCATCACAAAAATATCCCAGACTTCCTACGACTTCTGGAACACACATTGGTCCATAGTAATTTTTTCAACAGAGATTTTCTCCCTAGGGAATAATTCCCAGAGTGAAGATTACTGAGCAAGTCCAGGAACGGGGATTGCCGGATTCTTCCCTGTTCAGAGCTTGTCACTCAGTGAGAGCCCCAGCTTCCCCACTCGGCAGCGCCTGCCCTGGTCTCCCACATCTCTCACGGTCCTCCCCCATGCTTGAAGCCTCTGGCCACAAAGTGGGGCAAACTCAAGGGTCCACTGAGATACAGGAAGTGAAAATGTGGTGCACACTGAAACGTGCAGTCCAAATGCGAACCACGATGCGATCTGGCTCACTACGTCCGGCTACGTGGAGTTGTTTTTTTCTGCCGCTTTTCTTAGTGCCTGCAGATGCCCCGCTGTGAAACTGGTGCTCTGTGTGTTCAGTGCGTGCCACTTTCACTGAAGATCTTTGTCACGGGGATGTGAGCCTGCCCCGGGGGCTTTGTCCTGCGGGAAGTCCTGTGCATGCCAGGCAGTGCCACCATCTTTACCAACCGAGTCTCTTAAAGGGCTTTCCATGGCACAAAGATCAGGGCCTTGGGCGGCCGTTGCTAGGAGCTGGCAGACCTTAGCGCTCAGACACCCTATTAGCAACATCTTGGATGCATCTGTGGATGGCTGATGTGGACCAGTCGAGGCGTGAAGAACTTCCAGTACACTGACAGGGATTCGTGGGTTCCAGGTTACAATGTGAGTGTTCTTTAAAGCTGACTTGGGGTTCATCCTGGGCCAGCAGGGGCTGGCATGGGGTGCTAACCACAGGCTTTCCCCATAGGATATGCAGAGACCCCAGTGGGCAGTGTCCAAACCTGAGGAGTCGGTGGTGTCAGTGTGCCCTCTCACCCCCACGACTGGACAACGTCCCAAGTCTAATTCGAAGCGTAGCTGCTCCTAGCACACAGCCCATGTGCCCGTTCCACATCAGCACCAAATGCCTCCAGCTCAGGCTCTTCCTAGCCTCGGCTACAGGAGAGGGTTCTTCCCAAGTCTAGGGTGCACACGCACTGTTCTCAGCCCTAGCTAAAAGCGTCTGGCATTGTCCCCACCAGGGGACCCAGGAGGAAAGAGGGCTCTGCAGGCACAGCATTCCTCTGCCCACTTGCCTCCTGGCCCCTGCTCTTTGGTGGGGCTGGAAAGAGGAGAGAAAAGGACGCCTTTCACTTCCCCACGGCCCCCTCTGGCTCAGTACTGTACTTTGGATGACACCCATCCCCCAAGCCTGCCTGGAGAACATTGCCCAGGAGGTGACAAGTCCGAATCCTAGAAGGAAAAGGTGGTGAGGCCCAGACGCATGTTCTAGACCATAGGGAAGAGTCTTCAGCATCGGTCTGCCTTGGTTTATTCTCTCACTGCTAAGACAAAATACCTGACACCCAGAATTAAGAAAGGAAAGGTTTATTTAGCTCACAGTTTGTGGAGGTTTCAGTCCATATTCAGCTGGCTCCAAGGTAGAGCGGCACAGGGCAGAGGGAACAGTGGATGGCAGCGATGACAGCAAAACATCAAAAGCCATAAGCAAGGAGCAGAGGAGCAAGCCTCTTTCCCTCCCTGATGCTGCACGCAGGCTGCCTGCCCCAGGGTGGGTATAACGCTCTCATCCATAATCCCAGCAGCACTCACACCCATAATCCCAGCAGCACTCACAACCATAATCCCAGCAGCACTCACACCCATAATCCCAGCACTGGACCACGAGTCAATCAAGAACGCCAGCTGCCCACCCCATGGCTACGTGAGGCTTTGGGGGATATCTAGACACAAACCATGTCAACATCAGGATCAGCCACATAAGCAGCCACTTTTACTTGCACACTCATGTTCAAGCGCTAGATCTTTGAGACTCGGGGATGGAGGGTTTCGTTGCCGGAGCGTGTTCTTTCCTCCTGCATTCGGGGCATCTGACACTGAAGAGTACTAGATGGGAAAGCTGCCAGCGCCTGGCAGCAGAGGCCAGCGGACGCCCCAGCCTTGGCGGCCCTCGCCTCGCTCCGCTGGGAGCTTTGCCTCATGTTCCCCATGCTGCTGGGTCACTCTCAGCGGGGAAGGGAGGGAGACCAACCTGAGGGAGGCAAACTGAGGCGCAGGCCCCCTCGTGACCAAGGGCGGGGTCCTGGCATCCGAGGGAGTTAGAAGTTAAAAATCACAGCGACACCACACAGCCTGCTGGGAGGACGGGCTGGGGGATGGACGGGACGCCAGGGGATTGAGGCTGTGGAGAGCCCCACCTGGGCAATTTGGCTCTGACCATGGTCTCGGCGATTTGGCAGAGCCTTGGCTCTTCTCCTGAAAAACAGGCCTGAATAACACCTTGTTCACACAACAGTGATGAGAAAGCGTAGCTCTGCTGTTTCATACCCATGATGAGCTCCAGACAGATACTAAAAAGAGGAAAAAGAAGGGGGGATATAGCTCAGTGCTTGCCTGGCAGGTGCAAGGTCCTGAGTTCAATTCATGGTACAAAGGAAATAAAAGGAGGAAAAAGAGCAAGAAACCATGCAGGTTTGGTGGTGCACGCCTGTAACCCCAGCATGCAAGAGGCTGAGGCAGGAGGACCGCTGCAAGTCTGAAACCAGCCTGGCTACAAAGTGAACTCAAGGCCAACCTAAATTTCACAGCTAGACCCTGTCTCAAAAAGACAAAGAGAAGGAGGAGGAGGAGGAGGAGGAGG
>NW_004524609.1:3508312-3515851 GCF_000260255.1 Octodon degus | reverse complement strand
AAGAAGAAAAAGAAGAAGAAGAAGAAGAATAGGAGGAGGAGGCGGAGAATAGGAGGAGGAGGAGAAGGAGAAGAAGAAGAGGAAGAGGAGGAGAAGGAGGAAGAGGAAGAAGAAGAGGAAGAGGAGGAGAAGGAGGAAGAGGAAGAAGAGGAAGAGGAAGAAGAAGAAAGAAGAGGAAGAAGAAGAAGGAGGAGGAGGAGCAGGAAGAGGAGGAGGGAAGAAAGGAAGGAAGACAGACAGACAGACAGACAGACAGACAGACAGGCACTACAGTGACTGTCTAGGACAGATCCCCTTTTGGGGGTCCTATACCTTGAGTTCTACTTCTGGGAAAACCCAAGCCCTCAAAGGCTCCCCCTACTTAGAGCCTCTCTGAGGTTTCAGGACAAATGCAAGGTGGCACTTGTGGTCTCTGCTTCGGTGCCCGGATCTGTGCCTCTTGGCTTGCCTCTCTGAGGCAGATCAGAGCAGCGATTTGATCATTAACATTGACATACCAGCTTAACAGGAGCGAGAACTGCACAACGAATCAGTAAGGTTCTGAGAGTCTACATGCTGAGTGTGTGGGCCAGTAAACTGGGGGAGGGACAGCTCTCCCCCAGATGTCCCCGGCATCAACCAATAGGCTAGGAGCCTGGACGGAATGAAAAGGGAAAGGAGGAGGAAGCTTTCTTTTCAGAGGAGCTCCAATCTTAGCCATTGTCACTGGACACCAGTCCCCAGTTTCTTCAGCTTTGCGATGCAGACTCACACCGGTGACTCCTTGGTGGGCTTCCAGGCCTTAGACCTTTGGCTGCCACTAGATCCTCGGCTGGCCACAGCAGTGGTGGATCCTCCCACCTCTGGTCCTCTGAGCTTATCTAATAAATCCCTACCTGTTGACTCTCTTCATCTAGAGAACCTCATCGAGGATAACAGCAGCACCTCAAGCTTGGGTCCTCGGAGCCACAGACGCGAAGGACCCCAGCACACAGAGAAAGAGGCAACATGTGGGGTGGACGCCCACTGCTGGTTGCGTCCCCACCACACCCAGCTGCCTCAGCCCCACCTAGACGGAGGGAAAGCGAGTAAAGAACCTGGAGCTGAACTGTGCCAAGACCCCCAGAGTCCGCCAACTGTCTCTGGTCTCCTTTCAAAGCACACAGTTCTCACTGGTGGGTGCAAGGAAACCATGTAGAGAAGAAAAAAGGGACAGGATAGAGAGTGGGAAGGAGGCAGCACCGCGCTCGAGGAAGTCACCCTGACACCACCCATCCTGGGGAGCTCTGCCAGGCTCTCTGCACCCTGGTGGACGGCTCTGCCACATGTCCTGACCAAACAGCCCTGGATTCTGCTTCTATTGCCTTCCTCTAAGCCCCTGATTGGGTGGTCTCTATCCAAGACCCTCTGTGCACAACCTTTACAAGTGCAGCAAAGATAGCAAGGGGAGAATGACAAGCCCAGGGTCACGACCCCCGAGACAGGCGGGAACAGGATGAGTAGGAGCAGCTTCTAAATTATCCATCAGCACAAGCCGTCACGGCCCTATGCATAAACATAGGGAGAAACAGGCAGCAGCCTTGTGGCGGGGGCGAAGGGGCAGGATATAAAAAGGGCCCACAAAGGACCCACTCCAGGATCCCGAAGTCCAGCTCTCCAGGCGTATCAGGGTCCTGTGGACAGCATTCCCGGCTGCAATGGCTCCAGGTGAGTGCCCCAAAGTCCCTTTGGGCATGGTGTGGGCCCAGAGGAGGCGTCGGGCCCTGCAATGGGACGGGGAGACTAACCCTGGGGTTGGGGTCTCTGCATGCGAGCATAACCTCTAAACCAAGCCGCGCTCACAACTTCTCAGTGCTTAGGAGTGGTGGGGAGAAGGCGCTGCCCCTACCCCCAGGCTCCCCGTCCTTTGTCTCTGCCTAGGCTCTCGGGCCACCCGGCTCCCGGTCTTTGTCCTGCTCTGCCTGCTCTGGCCTCCGGTCGGCGCCTTCCCGGCCATGCCTCTGGCCAACCTGTTCAGTAATGCAGTGCTCCGAGCCCAGCACCTGCACCAGCTGGCTGCTGACACCTACAAGGAATTCGTAAGCTCCCTGAGGCTGGGTCACTGAGAGGAAAGCGGGGGTTCAGGGTTCATGCAAGTGAGGTGTGGCTCCCCAGCAAGGGAGCTAGGAAGGCCGCTCACCAGCCTGGGCCTAAGGCATGGTGGTGGGGCTTCCCCAGGAGCGGGCCTACATCCCAGAGGGACAGCGCTACTCCACCCAGAATGCCCAGGCCGCCTTCTGCTTCTCGGAGACTATCCCAGCCCCAACGGGCAAGGAAGAGGCCCAGCAGAGATCGGTGAGTGGCCACCCAGGCTCTTTGAAAACGGACACAGTCCGGCAGCACAAGTGTCTGCTTGGCAAGTGCAAGGTCCTAAGTTGCAGTCCCAGTACCAAAAAAAAAAAACAAAAACAAAACAAAAAAAAAACCCTCAACCAGTTCTCCCTTCCCTTCCGCCCCAGACTCGGTGATGTGGGACCCAAGCAGGTCCCTGGCTGTGCGCCACCTCCCGGTCTCTGTCCACAGGACATGGAGCTGCTGCGCTTCTCTCTGCTCCTCATCCAGTCGTGGCTGGCACCCGTCCAGTTCCTCAGCAGGGTCTTCACCAACAGCCTGGTGTTCGGCACCTCTGACCGGGTCTACGAGAAACTGAAAGATCTGGAGGAGGGCATCCAGGCACTGATGCGGGTAAGTGTGCCCCAGCACCCCTGGGGTGGTGCTCTAGGCCCCCAAAGAGAGAAGGGACGGCAGATCGGAGTGTGGCCCAGGCTCCCGGGAGCTTGACCTCTCCTGCCATCTTCCCCCTGTACAGGAGCTGGAGGATGGCAGCCCCCGGGCCGGGCAGGTCCTTAAGCAGACCTATGACAAGTTTGACACCAACTTCCGTAGCAGCGACTCGCTGCTCAAGAACTACGGGCTGCTCTCCTGCTTCCGAAAGGATCTGCACAAGACCGAGACCTACCTGCGGGTCATGAAGTGTCGCCGCTTTGCAGAAAGCAGCTGTGCCTTCTAGGGGCCTGTGCCTCTGCCCTCCACCCAGCACCTCCCCTCGCCTGGGAAGCGCCCTTGCAGTGCCCACTGTCCTTGTCCCAATAAAACAGAGTTGCATCCTATTATCTGACTAGATGTCTTTCTGTTCTGGGCTGGAGATGGGGGTTGTTGTGGGGGGAAGGCAGACAACTGACAAACTGACAGGGGTCCCAGTTTCGGGATCATCACTGGCTAGCAAGGTCATAGGTCACCCCAAAAAGTACTAGAGCCCTGTCTCACTCTCCTACCAACACCAACAAAGTCAAACTCAGCTCCCTTAGGGTGGGAAGAAACGAAAACAGGGCAGGCTATTAAATGAAGAAACAAAATGGCCCCCAATGAGAAATTATGGGGGGCATCACAGAATGTCCTCTGCACATAAAATTGTAAGCTAACTAACCATCAGATCCAACTACCCACAGGAATTGAGATGATTGCAAGAAGCGAACAGAGCCAGCATGTTTGGAAACCATGATGGGCACAGGAAGTGGGAGAGAAAGTCTAAACTGGGGGCTGAAAATCCTGGGCCAAGTCAGTAACTAGCAAGGGATGAAGGCGGAGCAGGAAGGGAAACACTCAATCGGCCCCCAGCGTCCTCGGAGGGGCCCCGCGGAGGATGGAGCCGCAGAGGGCGAGGGCGGCTGGCCAGCCTTGTGCCACGCCTGCCTGCGGGAAGAGGGTTGTCAGCCTTCCGTCCTGCAGGTCCTGGGACCTCCTGAGGCTTTTAAAATTCATTTATTAGGTTGGGAAAGTAGCTCCACAGTTTAAGCTCCTGCCTGGCAAGTACAAGGTCCCATGTTCAAGCCACACTACCAAAAAATATTTTTTTTTTGCAACATCTAATATTTATAACCTTATTTTTTTATTTTATTTTATTTTTTTTTTGTGGAACTGGGGATTGAACTCAGGCCCTTGCGGTTGCCAGGGAAGCGCTTATTCCACTGAACCATCTCCCCATCTCCCAAAATCTAATATTTAAATATTGGCTGCTAATACATATTGAAAACATTTTAAGGGCAATAAATGAACTCAAACACATCTTGAACAAATTACTGAAGAGCCTTGAGATAATAATATACAGCTTTACAAGCTTATACAAGGGTTAAGTGAAATTGTATTTCTTTTTTTGACTGTAGCAGGGGTTGAACTTGGGACCTTGTGCTTGCCAGCAGGTGCTTAAGCCACTGAACTGTCTCCCCAGCCTGTGAAAGTGTATTTCAGGCTCCTGCAATAGTGTTTTTCTGACTCCACAATATTTTTAATTCACTTTAACAAGACAACTATTTCTGAATTCCTTCCATCAGCACTGGCAAAATATGCACAGTGAGTTTAGTCCCTTCATACACATTTGAGAGCAGAGCTGACCCCTTCCTCCCTCGTGCTTCAAAGCCCTCAGAAAGCCCGGGCCTGGGCTCTTCTTACAGCTCCTGTAACATGGAAGTTGCGCGGGAGGAGCAGGGTCAGAGCACTCGCCTAGGACGCGTGGAGCCCTGGGTTTGATCCTCAGTACTGAAAAGAATTAAGTGAAGCTAAATTGAACTACAGAAGGCGGTGATGCAGCTGAGAAACGCTGAGTGACAGTAGCGATCACATCGCTGGCCCCGTTGGCATAAAGCTGTCCCTGTTTTCCACCCAAAGCTTCGAGTCCAAGAATCCTCTAAACAATGTAAACTGAACTACTAAGATTGGTTGTCTGAGCAGGGCAGGGTGGAATGCCTGAAATCGCAGCATTCTGGAGGCCGAGGCAGGAAGACCACTGCCAGCCCGAGCTACATAGCAAAATCCTGTCTCAAAACAAAATAGCCTGAAACGGTTGGGGACAGAGCTCACCACGAAGGTCCTAGATTCACCCCCCAGTACAAAAAAACCAAACCAAACCAAACAAAAAACAATCACCAAGCTAGTACTTCTGAATCCTAAGAAACCAAAAATGAGAGGAAGGAAGAAAAGATTAGACAAGAGGGAAGAAAGAGTGTAATGGGCTGGCTGGGTGCGGTGGCGATGCCTGTGATCCCAGCACTGGGGAGGCTGAGGCAGGAGGATTGTTAGGAGTTCAAGGCCAGCCTGGACTATATAATGAAATCCTGTCACAAAACAAACAAAAGAACATAACAGAAAAAAAAAGAAAAATCGTTTGTGATGACTCTCAAGGGTTGTTATATATTTCTAACTCTTGCGTGTGTCAGCACTAGGGTTATTAGTGTGATAATAAAAAGTTTTTTTGTTTTGTTTTGTTTTGTTTTTTGTCCTTTTGAGACAGGGTCTCACTCTGCAGTTCAGACTGGCCTTGAGCTCACTTTGTAGCCCAGGCTGGTCTAGAACTCTTGACAATCCTCCTGCCTCAGCCTCACAAGTGCTGGGATTACAGGCGTGCAGCACATATGTGCACATCACCAGGCCAACGTTTTCCAAGTACTGTGTCAAGTTTCCTAATATAATTTTATCAGGAAAATATTATTATCTCCTTAATAACAAGATTTGTGCTATCTCAACTCCGGGTCAAAAGATGCCAAAACCTCAGCTTAACTACCCTTAAGATACTTTTGGCGCTTGCCTAGCAAGCACAGGGCCTGAGTTCAATCCCCAGTTCCGCAAAAGAAGAAGAAGAAGAAGAAGAAGAAGAAGAAGAAGAAGAAGAAGAAGAAGAAGAAGAAGAAGAAGAAGAAGAAACTTTTGAAATATTAAAGGTCATTCTTCATCTGGAGATAATCAGGATTAAGCATAAACCAGTAAATCCAGGTACAGTGGTGCACGCTTGCAACTCCTGCACTCTGGAGGCTGAGGCAGGAGGATTGTAAATGCTGGGCAAGCCTGAGGTACATAGCAAGACTCTATCTCAAAACAAAACAAACACTTTGAGGGCCTGGAAACAAGGAAAACTGCTCCCTTTAGCAAAGTTATTATACTGGAAAAGACACATACGGAGAATTCTGGGCTCTATGACTTGGAAAGGCCGGCTGACTGACCGCCGGGTGTGTGGAAGGAAAGGTGGGGAGGGGAAGAGCCTAGAACATAGGTAGTAGGAGGACCAACTGAAAGTATCTGCTGGAGATGGAGCTCCGGGGTAGAGGGGTGCCGAGCCTGTGCAAGGCGTTAGCCCCTCTCTAATCACCTGCACTGAGAAAACAGACAAGAAAAAAAGTAGGGAAGGGCCAGCCAGATAGCTCAGCGGATTAAAGCACCTGCTTAGGCAGGCATAGGGGCCAGGGTTTGATCCCTGGCCTGCCGTGCAGTCCCATCCCGGGGACGCGCTGAGACGGTGATTGAGACTGGGCGTGGTGGCGCACGCCTGCAATCCCAGCGCTTGGGAGGCTGGAAACAGGAGGATCACTATGAGTCCAGTCTATGTAGTGAGACCCTGTAGACCCTGTAGAGCCTGAACTGAATACACAAAAAGAAAGAAAAAGAGAAAAAGTAGGGAGCTACTTCAGAGTGACACTTAATCTTGGGAACCCAACCAAGGAGTTATCCCCAGCTGGGCAGAGCCCTAAGGAAACGGATGGATGGGCCTCCCGCACCTCTTGGTTTGCGGGGACTGCGGGGACTGCGGGGACCACCCGTCCCCGTGGGGGCCGCCTGGCAAAGAGAAACAAAGACAGGCTCGGCCTCCAGCGCCCCCTGCTGGGACGCACGCAGAACAGCTGCGGACTTACGGCGCAACCGGGGCGACCCCGGGTTAGGCTGCTCTGCACTCCGCTCCCTAACGCCTGCTTCCTAACTTACTTTCCCACGCGCTCGCTTTGAGCGGAATACTTTACATTATCATGGGAGAGAGCAGGGGCCTGTGGTGATAGATTTTTCGAGGCTGACAATGTCACTAGGAGCGTGGCGAGTCCTCGAGCGCCGGGCAGGCCTGCGCAAGGTCCCGGGTTGCATCCCAAGACCGAGAAAAAGAAAAGCCCCTGCTGAGCATCCTAAGTGAGAGAAGAAAAGATTTACAAATCAGACAGTGACACCCGAGTATGAAAACTTTAGCCAAGCATTGGCTAAACAACACGGAACAAAATCAAGCAGGGTGGTGGTGGGTGGGGCGTCAAGGACGCGCAGGCAGGGACCCAAGGTCATCGGGGAGAGACTCTGGGGCCAAGGGCTTCACGCGGGAGTCAGACTGGCGCGAAGACTATGCCGCAAGGCCTTTTACGCGAACGCCTTCCTCCTGCTTTAACCCGGAGAAACTAGAGCCTTCCACCTCAGTATTCTGGGAGCGGAGACTGCGCTGAACGTAATCCAAGACAGCAGCAGTGTAGGGGACGCCTCGGACCCCGGGCCGTGAGGGCGGATGCAGGACCGAGGAAGCGGAGCACGAGCCGCAGCTCTCCAGAAGGTGGAGGGGCCGAGCCCGGAGGGGCTCCGCTGCAGAAGACCCCGCGGCCCGGCAGCCGCCAGTGCAAGTCTCAGCGGAGCCCAGGGCCGTGCGCCGGGGCCTGGCAGGTTGGTGCTAGACCCTTGCAGGTGCTCCACAGGGAGCCCAGGGCCGTGCGCCGGGGCCTGGCA
>NW_004524609.1:3506306-3508097 GCF_000260255.1 Octodon degus | reverse complement strand
TCTATTCATGGGTCTTGTTGAGGACTTGTCTCCCCAGTAGACCTTAAACTTCTCAGTGAAAGCATTGTTATCTCTTATTCAAAGCTATCTCTCTCCTACCTAAGGTGGGTACCTCCCACACTCAATAAATGTGCCTCGGAAACTGAAAAAAATCACACACAGAATATTTTTTTAGGGGGCCAGTGAGATAGCTCAGCGGACTAAAGCACCTGCTTAGACAAGCACAGGCAAGAGCAGGGACCTTGGTTCGATCCCTGGCACCACGTGCCACGCCAGCCACGCCCCTAGGGCCAGCTGAGCTGACCAGCGACCAGCATGGTGGCCTGTAATCCCAGCACTGGGGAGGCTGAAAGCAGGAGGATCACTATGAGTCCGAGCTGCGTAGCAACACCCAAATACATTTTTAAAAAAAACAAAACAAAATTTAAATCCTGAATGAATATCTAAATCTATTAATTATAGTAGTTCATTGTGTAAAAATTTTATTTGTTCGTGCTCTGTTGGTACACATTTAATCTTTTTGCTTTATGGCGTTACAAACGATGCTACAGCCAGCATTCTCACAGAATGTCTCCTATGCCATTTCTGAAGCTCTAGGCCTAGAAGTACAGATTTTTGAGGCCTGAGTAAAAATCTTCAACATCAACAGGTGACACCGATGATCTTCAACATCAACAGGTGACACCGATGGCTTTCGGAAGTGGCAGTAATTTATCATAATCATGTAAGAAAATAGCATACGTACCTGGCATAACCCCTTTGGTACGAGTTGCTTTGAATTACTCTGCACAGGTGATGTTCAGCGGCAGAGTCGAGGCCAGGCTGTGTTCAGGTGGGTGCTGTGCTTCACACCCGCAATCCCAAGTACTTGCGAGCCTGAGGCAGGAGGATCACAAATTCCGGGCCACCCTGGGCAACTTAGTGTGACCCTGTCTCAAAATAAAAATAAAAGGGCGGTGTCTTGTTTCCTTTTCTCATGGCTAAAACAAAATACCTGGGCCCGTTAGATAGCTCAGCGGATTAAAGCGCCTGCCAACAGGCGCAGGGGCTGGGGATTCAATCCCTGAGCCTGCGATGCCAGCCCCGCCCCCGGGGTGCGCTGAGATGGCAACTGAGAATGGGCATGGTGGCATGTGCCTATAATCCCAGTTATTGGGAGGCTGTAAACAGGTGGATCACTACGAGTCCAATCTAGTAGTGAGACCCTGAACACCCTGTAAAGCCTTCCCTAAAATAAATAAATAAATAAAACAAAATACCTAACTCTGACAACTCAAGGGAGAAAAGTTTATTTAGCTCACAGTATGGAGGTTTCAGTCCGTACTCCTCTGGCTCCAAGGCAGGGTGGCACATGGCAGAGGGCAGCAGTTCATGGCGAAGGAAAACAGCAAAAGCGACAAGTGAGAGAGGAGAGGGAGACCAGCCTCTTTCTGTCCCTTACATTGTATCTGGTCTACTAAGATTAGGGCAGTGCCAGTCCAATCAGTGGACTGATCCAGCAGGCACCCACCCTTCATCCCAGGACCCTTCGTCCCAGCATTGTACTACAAATCAATCACACACTCTAGATTCAGCCTGTCTGAAATGAGGCTTTGGGGAAACATCCAGACACAAGGCCCAACCAGCTGGGCATAGCTGGGTGGTGAAGCACTTTCCTAGCTTGCGTTGAGGCCCTGGGTTTGATCCCTCATAGTGGAAAAGAAAAACAAGGCAGACCCATTCTCTTCTCTTGGCAGAAGAGGTCCAGGGAGATGAAGCCGGCTCAGTTTGCTTTGCTGAGCCAGCAGCAAG
>NW_004524609.1:3499157-3505766 GCF_000260255.1 Octodon degus | reverse complement strand
AGAGCCAGGAGGGAGAAAAGCGCAGAGCTGTGTGTCCTGGGTGGTGTCCCGCTTCCCTTCCTCTAGGGGAGCCGGTCCCCTCCCTGCAAGTGCAGTCTCCCCTGGAGGCAGGACCTTGAGACTAGGTCTTACAACAGCTTCAGCACACGCACGCCTCCCTGTGCTGCCTTCTCTCCTTCCCTCGGCTGCAGAGGGGACGACAGCCTGAGCCTTCTGGAAGCTTCCGTCCTCCTTGGTTCCACGTGGCCAACAGCACCACGACCTGGACCATTTGCAGAGGACTGCTTTGGAGAGCAGCTTTACTGTGGCTAAGGTCCCTGCAGCCTAGCTACCTACCTGAAGGTCCCGTGGCATCAGCTCCCGCAGCCTAGCTACCTACCTGAAGCTCCCACTGACATCGGCCCCCGCAGCTTAGCTACCTGAAGCTCCCACTGACATCGGCCCCCGCAGCCTAGCTACCTGAAGCTCCCACTGACATCGGCCCCCGCAGCTTAGCTATCTTAATGAAAGCTGCTTGGAGGATGGACAAAGTTTGAGGACTGCTTGGAAACTTTCAAGATAAAAATGAGTAAGGTGTGAGCGGCCTGCATATAGACTTTATTTATTTATTTATTTATTTATTTATTTATTGGCAGAACCGGGGATTGAACTCAGGCCCTCGCACTTGCCAGGGAAGCGCTTATTCCACTGAGCCATCTCCCCGGCCCTTGCATATAGACTTTTAAAAATAAATAAATAAATAAATAAATAAAGCAGAGGTGGGCATGGTGGCACTTGAGTACCTTGGACACTTGCGTAGAGTCAGCATCAGCCCATGCAGAAGCAAATAGATACTGAAGAAGCCAGGATACGGAAAGCACGTTTCAGATTTTAAACAGTGCGCTTGCTGTGTGAGTGTGTGAGTTAGGCGCAGCAGGCGGGCACGGAACTGCCGCATCCCCCGTGGCCTAGAACAGTCGTGGCGGACCTTCAGAGTTTTCAGTGGCAACCAACGGCCCTCTGCAGCACGCGTGCCACGGGTCCCCCCTGCTGGCCCAGAAGTCTCAAACTAACTGATGCTGCAGGTTTTGGCACCTGCGGAACGGTGTTGTTGATGGGGGGCTGGAGTAACAGGCCTTGTCTGAGGGGTTCTGAAATGGGAAGCTGCAGTCCCCGGAAGCCTCTGGCCTGTGGGATGTTGTTTGCTATCTATGAGGGGAGAGATTCTGGTTTTTGAAGTGAATGACAGCCAGCTGTGCAGGAGTTGCCCCCGCGGAGATTTTAATATTTCTGGCTTGTGCGTCTACCTTCGATAATAACTTCCCAGGAATATTTCTGGGTGTGCGGTCAAGTGGATCTGTTATTAAGAAGGGAGGTAGGTCTTGAGCAATCTGTATGCAAAGATGCCAAAAATCTCTTCCCCAAAGTAGATCATTCTGCTAGAACTAGGCCAGCTTGAGCAACATGAACTTTCCAGATCTGCGCTTCAAGGCGTGGCAAAGCTTTGGCCGTGGGATCCCGTGAATAACACCCATAGGTCTTATTAGAAAGAGGTCTGGGACGTTTTGAGAGAGAAACGAGCCTCGGCATCTAATAAAAATTATTAGAAAGTGAGCCTCGGCATCTAATAAAAATTACTTTTACCTGCCCTCTCAGGAACTGGCTAAGTCCATTCCAGAGTGACGTCATCTGCTGGTGGGGCTTTGAGAGACTCAGGCGCCAGCAGTCTGGGCAGCTGCTCCAGTGGGCGCTGCTTCAAAGGTGCCTGAGCCTTGACAGCCAATTAATGAACCGCCATATTTCCTTCCCTCCCTCCCTCCCTCCCTCCTGCCTTCCCTCCTTCCTTCCCCCGAGGGACACTGAGCTCTGAAGGAGAGCCTCCTCCGCACTTGGGTGGGGAGAGAGCAGGCTTCCCAGGAGGGTGACAGGCAAGGCAACAGGGTGGCTTGGAGAAGGAGCGTGGGGGTGCAGGGCCAAGGGCAGGCGTCATGCAAAGGCCAGCGTTCCATCTCTTACTCTGGGGGTGACGGCGGCTACTAGGGGTTCTGAGCGGAGCAGTGCTGGGGGCAGGAGGAGCTGACTGGCACCATAACAAGATCCCCTAGACTGTTATCGGGGATGCTGGGAAGGGGCTGGGGCAGAAGCACCCCACTTGTGTCTGTCTCGAGAACCCGTTGGCAGAGGGCTGGGCCTCGGGGACACCCGGGCTGTGGGAACACCATGAGGCTTCTCTGGCCTCCATTTTCTCATCCCTTGGGTGGGAGTAAAAAGCCACATCCTGCCCTTGGAACCCCACCAGACACTGCTGTCCCTAGTCTCCAGTGATGCTAAGAGGAGCCCATGGCCCGCTCTCCTCTTTCTAAGGCCTATTTTTCTTCAAGTGGCCTGTCCCACCCCTGGGGCCCTCTGGCGTCTCCAGGGTCAGGGGTCCTGGAGGAGATGGAAGCCTGTGTGTGTGTGTGTGCCCATGGGTGTCCACAGGGACCTGGGCTTCTCCCCTTCAGGTAGCAGATGCAAAAGGCCAGCGAATGTGACAGTTTATGTCTTCATAAGGACCTCAGGTTTTCTAGAGTAGAGGGGCTGTAGGGCTCAGATCCCAGACCTTATGTCTATGCACAGGTGTGTGGTACACAGGTGTGTGGTAACCAGATGTGTGGTACACAGGGCTGTTGTACACAGGTGTGTTATGCAGGTGTGTCATATGCAGGTGTGGTACACAGGTGTGCACACAGGGTGCTGCATGCAGAGCTGCATCCACCTGCACCCTTCGGTCACACACCTGCTCACACCCACGAACACTCCACTACCCTAAGGTCCCAGCTGTCCAGTGGGCCTGGCTCCCCTCCAGTGAGAAAACCCCAGACATCCCTCAAAGCCACCCAACCTGCCCTGAAGGTGGCCCCACCCCAGCCTTGTCCAGGTCTGTGCTGCCCCCATATGGACATTTGAGGAATCAGCACTGACTCAGCCAAAGGCTGGGAGGTAGTGATCGGTTGGGCTGACTTGAGGGGAGGAGCAAGGGGGGGGGGTCACACTGCTCCAAGTCCCCGTCTGTGGGTCTCACTGACGCCCTGTGAGGCCCTTTTCCTACGCACAGTGTCTCCTTCCAGGGTGTCCATGTGGACCCAGCCTGCTTCCCTGGCCTGTGAAGATACCTTCTGCCGCAGCTTCCAAGGAGCCAGAAGGGTCGCTCATGCACGTGGACAGAGGCCTGGGCTGTAGCCGCAGAAGCACAAGTCCTCATGGCAAGGAGGGAGAGGGCAAGGCCACCATCTTGCCCACCCAGGCCTCCTGAGGTCCTCCCAGGCCACTGCCCAGGGACAGTGTGGCAGAGAGGCCTGGGGGCGCTGGGAATCTATCTCAGGACCTTGCGCCCACCAGGCAGGTGTGTGACACTGAGCTATATCCCAGCCCAGCTGTGGGACCCAGTTCCTCAGCACTGAAGGCCTGCACAGGCCTTGACAGCAGAGAGTTCAGTGGTGACACTGACAGTGCCTGCTTAGCAGGTCTTTGGGAGACAGGAAGAGAGAGGGAAGCACAGGCCTGGAGGGGCACAGGGTTGGGCCCTGCTGGAGGAGGATGGCAGAGCCCAGGGTGGATGCTGGGAGGTGGGCACAGTGCCTGGCACGGCCCTGCCTGCTGTCCCTAGGGGCTCAGGTTGGGCACAAGCCTAGGTGGTCCTCTCCCTAGCTGCAGCCCTCAATCATGGCTGCCTTTCCTGTTCTGAGACCTGCTGAAGAGACACACAGCAGGGCCCTGCAGCAGGCAGAGAGGGACAGGCCTCACAAGCCATGTCTCTTCAGTAAGTTCCTAGAATGGTTTTGAGGTGGAGCATCCACTTTGCCACGTATGAAGCCACCAGGCTGCAGGAGGAGTCACCAGGTCACCTTGCACCCCCGCTGGCACTCTGAGAGTTCCTGTTGCTCCATACCTTCTCCAGAACCTGGCAGTGACTGACAAGTTTTGAGCCCTTCTAACAGACGTGCAAAGGTATGTCCTGCTGTTGGCAGATCCCCTCATCCACCGGCCTGCTACATCATAGTGGGTGCCCTACTGAAGGGTGAAGGAGTCGGGGGAGGAAGTGGGTACCGTTTCAGGTAGTGCCCAAGCCAGTCTCTGCCTATGCACAGGGTGCGGCCCGGGCTCACCACATGCCGTGCTCTGCGGCTGGCAGTCGTACTAGCAGCGCGTCTCACCTGCCTGCCTCATGTCTGGGCGGGGCTGTGCTGTGGTCTGGGTAGTGAGATGAGCTCCAGGGACCAATATTACCATAAGGCAAGCTCTCCCTGCTGAGGAGGAGACTCGGGCTCAGGAACGCATGAGAGGTCCCAAGACTCCCACCACACCAGGGGTAGGACTAGATCCCTGGGAGGCTCTGACCGGCAAAGTACGGGGACTTCCTGGCAAGGTCAGACCAGCATGACAGCAGGACACAGGGCCCCACTCTGGGATGGACACACCGTGGGGTGCTTGCTGGCAACGGCTAGGTGGGAAGGCGGTGACTGCCATCTTCCTGCAAGGTGCCCAGGGCGCCGCGATGCCTGCCTGCCACATCAGCTCCCTACTGGGCGACGCTGAGCCAGTCAGAGATGGAGCCTCGTGGCCCTGGGTCTGAGCAGTGCTGAGAAGCCCTCCTGCGGCAAGCGAGTCCTGGAGCACCGGGCGGGAATGGTGGGCAGCGTGGACAGCCGGATGTCAGGTGACATACGCAGAGGGGGGTCATATTTCCTTCACCTAGTGTTCGCTGGCTGCTGCGAACCAGCACTGCTCTCGGTGGTCCCGGAGTAGAAATGGTGGGGGGTATTTTATTTATTTATTTATTTATTTATTTATTTATTTATTTATTTTTGTACCATGGATTGAACTCAGGACCTTGTGCTTGCCAAGCAGGCATTTCTGCCGCTCAGCTGTCTCCCCAGCCCAGAGAGGGGTTTAGAAAATAAAGTCAAGACGAAAGCTGAGGTCAGGTGGAGGGCCCAGCTGGGAAAAGAGAACTGAGCCATCACCACAGGGGTGTTTATACTTTCACAAAGTGAGTATCGTGAGACACAGGGCTGCCTAGTGACCAATGACCGGAATTGTCTCAGACAAGATGTTTTTCTCGGCTAAAGTGTTTCCAGCTTCAGCCGCCCCTACCACTGAGCCCTGATGTGTCCAGATCTTGTGCCTGCCCCTGAGCAGGGTGTCCCCTTGTCCACCGGGCTCCTTTGTTGGAATTAGATAAACACATTCCTAGCCAGGTGTGGTAGTGCATGCCTGTAATCCCAGCACTCCAAAGACTGCGGCAGGAGGGCTGAAGAGAGTTCAAGTCCAACATGAGCCACATAGCAATTTCAAGGCCTGCCTGGACTACCTGGCGAGACCCTGCCTCATAAAAAGAAGGTGGGGCCGGGGAGATGGCTCAGGAGAATAAGTGCTTGCCTGGCAAGCGCAAGGGCCTGAGTTCAATCCCCAGTTCTGCCAAAAATCAAGAAAAAGAAGGCATTCTGTCCTCAGGATACCGACAGCCACCTGCATCGGAGGCTGGCAGAGTCAGAACAAGACACTTGACTGCCATCTACTGGGACAAGCATCTTCGCAAGCGCCCAAGTCCATGTCAGCGCGCTGACAGTGCACCACGTGCTCGGGGTGGGGTCTGTGTGGGCAGAGGGCCCACTGGTGAGCTCAGACAAGCAGAGCCTGTGCCCCCAGAGAGGGGAGGAAACAGTCTGCATGCAGTGGATTAAAGCGCCTGCTTAGGCAGACACAGGGGCCTGGAGTTCGATCCCTGGGCTGCAGGGCACGCTGGGAGGCAGTTGAGACTAGGCGTGGTGGTGCGACCTGTAATCCCAGAACCTGGGAGGCAGTAAGCAGGCAGATCACTACGAGTCCGATCTACGCAGTAAGACCCTGTACACCCTGTCTAAAAATACAAGAAAAAAAATCCAACCTGCACGTGCACAGTTGAAAGTGCTGCAAAAATTGCTGGCACAGCTGGTTAGAGAAGAGGTGTGGAGGCGCACGTGAGGGATGAGGGGTGTCCTCAAGAAAGAGAAAGCGCATCAGTTAGCAGCGGTAACCGGGCGGGTGGCACACACCTGCAATCCCAGCACTCGGGAGCCTGAGGCAGGGGGGCTGCTGCAAGTTCGAGACCAGCCTGGGCTGCAAAGTGAACTCAAGGCCAGCCTGAGCTGCACAGGGACACCCCATCTCAAAAAGATAAAAATAAATAAGTAGATATTTTAAAAAGTGTGTTATTCGTAACCATTCTTACAGAAAACATATGGTTCCAGGCATACAAATTGTTTTTTGTCTTTGTGAGGCAGGGTCTTGCTACGCAGCTTGCTCTGTGGCACAGGCTGGTCTTGAACTCATAATGACCCTCCTGTCTCTGCCTCCCTGGTGCTGGAATGACAGGCGTGCGCCACCACACCCAGCCTAAACTTATTATTTAAAATAGGCCTATAAGGCAGATGTTGTTACTTGAGTTTCACAGACAAAGGTCCTGAGATCCAGAGAGGTTAACTAGTGTGCCCAAGGCCACACAGCAAGTCCACCCCAAAGCCCACACCCAGCTGTCTGGCTCTGGAGTGTCCCCACTGGATCCCTGTTCTGTTTTGTTTTCCTTGTTGCTTTTTGCTGACATCCCCC
>NW_004524609.1:3495277-3498817 GCF_000260255.1 Octodon degus | reverse complement strand
CAGACCCTCAGGTGCAGTATGCAGATATCTAGCTCTGCTCTGTGCATTAAAAAATGCTATTTTTAGCCACCTGTAAGAGCTGGCTTTGCCCTCCTTGGGCACAGTGCCCCACAGGGAACGTACAGTCTGGCAAGATCGAATTTCCTTTTTATTTAATTATATATTTGGTACAGGGTCTCACTACACAACTTGGACTTGTAATGATTCTCCTGTCTCAGCCTCCTCAGCCCTGGGATTATAGGTGTGCGCCACCGCACCCGGACTTGGCAGCTCAGCACACCTGGTGGCGGGGCCAGCATGGCCTGTGGTGCTGGGGATTGAACCCTGGGCCTTGCTCTTGGCAGGCCGGCACTTAGACCACCAAGCTCTCTCCCCAGCCCCTGGGATCAAATTGCCAGTCAGGGAACGCAGCACCAGTGTGTTTTCTAGGCGTCCCACGTCACTGAATTGTGGCAGCCAGGCAAGAGTTACTTTATATTCCACTTGAGGCCCAGGAAAGTTAATTAATCACCCCCAAATGAGGTACCTGGCGAAGGGCGGGGCCCCACTGAATCCCTCCTGGCCACTGTGCGCTGCCGCCTGCTGAGGCTCTTCCCTCGCTTTTCCAAGCCCTACTCTTTGCCTGGCTGTGGTAGGCGCTGGATGTGGTGGCAGACGCCCCAGTCTCCGCCCTCCCAGAGCATCTCCTGTGTCTGAAGTGGGCGTCAGATAGGCTGGTCCTAGGTGACCAGCACCGTGCCTGGTGTGTGGTGCAAGGTGAGCGTGCGGGGAACCGTTCTGAGGAAGCTACAGGGCTTCTCTGGCCTGCTGCGCCGGTCCTGAGGCCGGTCTGAAGTGTTAGTCCTGCCTGGCCCCGGCACAATCCCAGTGGCTGCCCTCAGGACCTAGAGTGGAGAGAACTGTGAAGCTACTCAGACCCCTCAGTGGGTCACAGTCTCCTGGGAGGCTCTCTGTTGGCCCCAGGCTACTTTCCTCCCCGCAGCTCTGCTGCTGCCTGGATAGTCAGCCCTTTCCCCACCTCAGAGCTTCCCAAGAACAAAAGCTAGTTTCTTCTTTCACACATGCCTTTCCTTTCTCCCGTGCACTCATGGCAAACTCCTATTCATCACTCAAAACCCTACTCCTCCCCAGAAGTTTTAATGAGGATCACTGTCTACTTGGTTTCACTCTCATGCCTGGAATGCACCTCTGCTTCAGCACCTGCCATGCTGGCTGCACAGGTCTGTCTTCCTTACCAGATTGACTATGAGGTCCCTGAAGGACAGAGCGCAGACTCTGCAGATTTTTATCTAACACAGTGAGGCCAGGGAGGAACACCCATTTCACAGTGAGGCACATGATGCTCGAGGCTTGGACTACATCTTTAAAACACAGCAGGGGAACAGAGCAGACTGCAGTGCGTGGTGAGTTGTCCTGGATTCAGACATCGCCCAGGAGAGGGCAGCCGGCCGGAAGCCGGCCAGGACAGGGGCCACCTGAGCTCAGCACGCAGGGCCACCACTGGCTGCATCTAGCAGCTCAGCATACGGGAGCTGAGTTTAAGCCAACAGGAAGTCAGGGAGACGAGTGGGAGCTGGCAGGGAGCGAGTTCAAGGCGGCGCGGGTGCGCACACTGCTGCAGGCCCAGAGCTCTGGCTCCAGCCCCACAGCCAGAAAGCAGCCTGAGCCTTCCGCAGCCACGGGTGCAGGCTCGCTGGGGCTCCCGCACCCACCGCGAAGCTGCGGCCTGATTGTGGGGATCAGTCAAGTGGGACCCGGACTCTGTCTCCCCATGTGGTCAACCAGCAACAGCACAGATTCACCTGGAGTGGACATTCTTTCTTTTTCTCCTCTCTTATTTTTTATTTTGTTTTTTCTTGACAGTTCTTCTTTTTTTATGAGTACAAATGTGGTTGCTAGTTTTTGGTGTCATTGTTGTGGTCCTGTTCTGTTCTCGTCTGTTTCTCCCTTCTCTCTTTCCTCCCTGACTTCTTCACCACATTACAAAGTTTACAAGACCTTGCCTTGTCCTGATCACTCCCTCTTTTTCTATTTTTCTACTTTTCCTCCCCGACCACTTGTAAATTTATCTGCCTGATTACCCTACACCATTTTTGGGGTTTATTTTATTTTATTTTTTTCTTGACTTTTTGATACTGGGTCTCACTGTGCCGCTCAGACTGGCCTCAAGTTCATTTCGTAGCCCAGGCTGACCTTGAACTCACAGTGATCCTCTTGCCTCAGCCTCCTGAGTGCTCGGATTACAGGCATGTGCCACCAAGCCCAGCTATTTCAGATTTTATTCTACAACCACAAATTTAGTGCTTGTGGTTAAGGGTGGCAAACTAATAGCTCAGTTTGTCATTTTCTAGGCTGTATTTGATGCTGTTGTTACTGTTGATTGTACCACATTAGCCAAAGTGACATAATTGTTCTAACCAATTGTTCTTCCTGGTATTCCAAGACTGAGATTGCTTAGACTGAGATCGTAAAAAAACACTATAAGCCAATGCCTAAGAGCCGGGGCTGGGCCAGATAGGTAATAACTTCTCGTCTCCAGTAAATTGAAGAGGTAGGATCTTGCAACAGACTCAAAGCCCAGAAGCCAGCTATACCTGAAAGACACTTTTGAGAAGCAGTCATTTTCTAAGGTTCCAAATACTAGCAATGAAGCTACTCACCATAGCAATTTACAAGCATCAAGCCAAGAATTAAACTAAAACAAAACAAAACAAAAAGTGAGAAGACATTTTAAAAATGTCTTTAAATTAAACAAGATGCAACCCTCTAGACTTTGAGCTCACCAGAGGCAAATGAGGTGGAATAATCTGACAGCCACCCACCTGGACTCTCTGCAGTTGGAATAGTGGAAGTAATAAAGCAAATGAATGAGACTATAGAAAAATCAAATCAGAAATAATGTCTCAGATAGCTACAGAGATAATGAAAGACATGCATAGAGGCTCTAAAGCAGATATAAATTTAAAAAAATAGAGGCACATAGGAAAATGTTGGAAATTGTGAACATTCAACATAGGAAAGAAATGGAATCCATGAAACCTACAAAAGATATCCAGGAGACTAAAAAACCTATTAAAAACATACACAGAGGGGGCCAAGGAGATGGCTCAGTAGAATAAGCGCTTGCCTGGCAAGCGCGTGGGCCTGAGTTCAATCCCCGGTTCCACACACACACACACACACACACAAAAACCACCAAAAAACATGCCAGTTATAACCTGCAATGTTAATGATCTCAATTCACCAATCAAAAGAAGCAGACTGGCAGAATGGATTAAGAATGAAGATCTAACAATATGCTGCATACAAAAAACACATTTAATTCAAAAAGAAATCCAAAAATGGAACGTCAAAGGATGGAAAACAATACTTCACGTGATAGGAACCTAGAAAAAAGCAAAAGTAGCTATTCTAGTCACACACAAAGTGGATTTCCAGCCAACGCTGTTGAAGACAAATGAAGGTTACTATATCAAGATGACAGGGGCTGGTGAGATGGCTCAGTGGTCTAAAGCACCTACTTAGAACAAGCTTAGCAAA
>NW_004524609.1:3492409-3493774 GCF_000260255.1 Octodon degus | reverse complement strand
TATAATGCCCAGAGCAGAAATTAACACAATGGAGACTAAGAAAACAATACAAAGAGTAAATTAATCAAAGAGCGTATTCTTTGAAAGATTAAATAAAACTGACATACCCTTAGCCAACCTTATCAAAAAAAAAATAAAAGGAAATACAAGACTCAAATCCACACAATTAGAAATGAAAAGGATAAAATCACAATATATCCTGCACAAATCCACAAAATCATCAATACTTACTCCAAGAAACAGAAGAAGTGGCCCAATTTCCAGATACATATAAATTACTGAAGCTGAATCAAGAAGGTATAAAAATTTCGAATAAACCTGTGTCAGTCAGTGAAAATGAAGATACAATTAAAATCCTACCAACAAGGGGCTGGAGAGATGGCTCAGTGGTCTAAAGCACCTACTTGGAACAAACTAAGCAAAGCACAGGGACCGTGGTTCGATCCCCCAGCACCACATGCCAGCCAGCCGCTCCCCCTGGTGGGCTGAGCTGGCCACACACCCACCCACACACACACTAAAGTTAAAAAAAAATTAAAAAAAAAAAATCCTACCAACAAGGAAAGCCTAGGTCCTGGAAGATTCACAGATGAATTCTACAAGAAATTTAGAGACGATTTAATGCCAATACTCTTCAAACTCTTCAATGAAGTTGAAAGAGAAGCAATTCTCCCTATTTCATTTCTGGTGGCAAGTATTACCCTGATATCAAGACCAGGGAAAGACCCAACTAAAAGAGAGAAGTACAGGCAAATCTCCCTAATGAACACAGAAGCAAATATCCTCAATAAGATGCTGGCAAACGGAACTCAGGAACTTGTCAAGATTGTGCACTAGAACCAATCGGGTTTCATCCCAGGCATGCAGGGATGGTTCAACATACACCAATCAATAAATGTAATACTAGCAGAGCCAAAGACAAGGACAAAATGATCATCTCATTAGATGCAGAAACAGCATTTGTCAAAGTCCAACACTCTGATAAAAGCCCTACATTAAATTCAAATAGATGGTCTTTATCTCAATCTGATAGAAGCCCATCTATAACAAACCAATAGCTAACATCATACTAAATGGACAGAAAGGGGCTGAGGAGATGGCTCAGTAGAATAAGTGCTTGCCTGGCAAGCGCAAAGGCCTGAGTTCAATCCCTGGTTCTGCCAAAAATAAAATAAAATAAATGAACAGAAAAGGAAAGCTTTCCCTCTAAATACAGGGACAAGAAAAGAATGTCCACTGACACCACTCTTATTCAATACAGTTCTGAAAATATCAGCCAGAGTAATTAGACAAGAGAAAGAAATAAAAGGAACAAGGATAGGAAAAGAAAAAATGAAATTATCATTATTTTCAGATAACATGATA
>NW_004524609.1:3491374-3491954 GCF_000260255.1 Octodon degus | reverse complement strand
ACTCCAAAATTTTATACAGACTTAATGCAATTCTGGTCAAAATTCTAACAGCACATCTCACAGAAGTAGAAAAAATAATCCTTAAAAAATTCATTTGGAACCAGAAGAGATCTAAAATACCAAAAGTAATTATAGGCAACAAAGGCAAAAGAAGGGGTATTATAATCCCCGACTTGAGATTATACTACAAAACTATAACAATAAAAACAGTATAATAGTGGCAAAAAAAAAAAAAGACCCCAGTGTCAATGGAACAGATTAGAAAATGCAGAAACAAGTACAGACACACTCAACTCCCTTGCCTTTGACAAATGAGTCCAACATCTTCACTGAAGAAAAGATTGCCTCTTTACTGAATGGTGCTGGAAAAACTGGCTTTTCACATGCTGAATATTAAAACAAGGCCAGGCAGGGTGGTGCATGCCTATCACCCCAGCCCTCAGGAGGCTGAGGCAGGTGGATGATTGAAAGTTTGAGACCAGCCTGGCCTACAAAGTGAGCTCAAGGCCAACCTGAATTTCATAGTGAGAACTTTTCTCAAAAAAAAGAAAAGAAAAAGAAAGAAAGAAAGAAAGAAAGA
>NW_004524609.1:3488048-3490089 GCF_000260255.1 Octodon degus | reverse complement strand
ATGTCCATTTTGTATCTGTGTATTCAAAGTGGTTAGGATAGATAAATAGTTACATTCTCTTAATGAATAGAGGGATTTGTTCTAATGGTGTTTTTAGATAGGATATCAAGTCCGCATCTTGTACAGCAATTAACCACTAGGAAGAATGTATGCACTGTGTTAATTATTGAAACTGTCCTACCAATTTGGTTTGCAACTGTCTCATTGCTATTTGTTTATTGATAAAATTATGGAAAAGAATACCAGAAACAGTACATCTCGTGGGAGATCAAAGAGCTAGCACTCTGCAGACATGGAGGCAAAGACTTAATGGATACGACCTAACTGCGCAGAAAATAGCACGAGGAACCAGCATCTTGAACCTTATTAAAGCCTCTTCTACAGCAAGAGAAACCACCAGCAGAGTGCAGAGACCCCACGGAGCGGGGAAACGTTTTGCCAGCTGTCCTTCTGACAAAGGACTGCTAGATAGACTATATATGAAGAACTCAAAGGGGCCAGGAGATGGCTCAGTAGAATAAGCGCTTCCCTGGCAAGCGCAAGGGTCTGAGTTCAATCCCCGGTTCCACCAAAAAAAAAGTACTCAAAATAATCAGATTCCTCAAATTTGAAGACCAAATCCAAAACTGGACCTCTGAACTTAATAGATACTGCTCAGATGAAGAAACACAAACAGGAAATAAGTATATGAAAAATGCTCAACATCCCTGGTCACTCAAGAGATGAAGGACTCCTTTTCAGGCGGCTGCCATGGCTGGACAAGAGTCCTGTGCGGCAGGCAGGAGATGCCCCAGGACTGGGCGAGCTGGGAGTGAGTGAGCTCAGCAGCAGCAGCCTCAGGAAAATCGTGGACTTTCTCACCTCCTTCGATATGTCCTGCCATTCAAGACTTGCAGCGCTGAACTAGAAGTTGACAGCGCTGGAGCAGAGGACAGAGTACCTTGAAGCATGGGTGACAAAAGGGGAGACCCACCTAGGGCTGCGCCACCTGCTGCTGGGATGAGCTTTACAGAACACAGGCCAGGGCCGGGGAGATAGCTCAGTAGAATAAGCACTTGTCTAGCAAGTGCAGGGTCCTGAGTTCAATCCCCAGTACTGAAAAAAAAAGAAAAGAAAGAAAGAAAGAAAGAAAGAAAGAAAGAAGAAAGAAAGAAAGAAAGAAAGAAAGAAAGAAAGAAAGAAAGAAAGAAAAGAAAAAAAGAAAGAAAGAAAGAAAAAAAAAACAACCCATGGGCCATGTGGAGAAGGCCCAGCAGCCCCAGCTCCTCCTCTTTGCCTCTAAGAGCAACAGGGCTTTTTCTCCTTTTGCTTTTTCCAAAGCTCCAGCCTTTGCACTCTGCCATGTACACCTGCAAGTGTGGGGTGGCGTGCAGCGGGGACATGTCCAGGCCAGGGATCTCCTGGGAACAGCGTAGGCATTTGCCTTCTGATGAGGCATGGATTTACTTAGTGCATCTCAGGTGTCAGAGCCCAGAGCTGGCCTCCGGGAGGCGCCCATCCCACTCTCAGACTTTCCGTAAGCTCCCATCACTCTGCTTTGCCTGCTTCCGGCCTCACTGAGGGTGGAGTGTGGTGTCAGTGTCCTGGCCGAGCCGCTTCAAACCCGCTCAATGGCTGCCGGACAATGTTGCTGACCTTCCACTTTATTTTGGAGAGGTCCAGGCCAATCCCTCCTCGGCTTGAAGGGACATTTTCAGAATTTTCTGTTACTTGGTTTGTCTGTGCCTCTCATATTTCCCTAAAAAAATTCTTCAACTTAAAAAAAAGGAGATTAAAAATTAAAACAATGCTAAGATTCTGACTTATCCTGGAAAGAACGGCTCTCATCAAGAAATCAACCAATAACAAATGCCAGAGGCGCCATGGGGGAAAGGCACCCTTCTCCACTGTTGATGGGGGTGGAGACTGGTGTTACCACTGTGGAAATCAGTATGGTGATTCCTTAAAAAAAGGGCTAGAGGGGCTGGAGAGATGGCTCAGTGGTCTAAAGCACCTACTTGAAACAAGCTTGGCAAAGCACAGGGACCGCGGTTCGATCCCC
>NW_004524609.1:3485112-3486226 GCF_000260255.1 Octodon degus | reverse complement strand
GAAGGGTCTACAGGATGTTCAGGGTCTCACTACTAGATCGGACTCGTAGTGATCCAACTGTTCACAGCCGCCCAAGAGCTGGGATTACAGGGGTGCGCCACCATGCCCAGTCTCAATAGCCATCCCAGCGCGCCCCGGGGGCGGGGCGGCACCGCAGGTCAGAGCCTTTTGTAAAAATTCCTCTAAATATACAAATAGCTTTTTCACCTTTTGGATTAAAAATTGCTTCTTACATTCGTTTTTAATTTTTTAAATTTATGTATTTATTTATTTGGTACGGTCTTTCTACGAAGCTCGGATTCATGGTGCTCCTCCTGTCTCAGCCTCCCCAGCGCTGGGATTACAGGCGTGCGCCGCCCCGCCCGGTTTTGGTGGAGGGCTGGCATGAGGGGCCGGCGACAAACCCCAGTCCTTGCGCTTCCCAGGCAGGCGCTTACGCCGCGAGCTCTCTTCCCTGACCGCTTCCTGCATTTGATTCCATCAAATAAGCTCATGTTGACCCCCACATCCTCGTTTTCTAATTAAAACTCAGGGCAAGGCAGGATGCTGTCGGAAACACAAAGAAGATGAAATATTACCAAAAGCGGGTCTTAATAAAGAGATGATTTAAGGAGGTGTTTCTGTAAAATTCTTCCCGCTCATTGCCACCTTGTATAAATCCACGTCAGAGGTCAAACGCCCAGCGATGAGAGGAAGAGCTGAGTCGAGCACCGGCTGAATATTCGGCGTAGAAAGACCTCCAGGCAGGTTCTATTATCTGCGGTCGCGATTTTTCTCCTTCACAGAACTCTCTCCAAGCACAAGCAGCAGACGTGGATGGCAGCACGAAGAGCACAGGGGCTTTTTGCTGCCCTTTTACTTAGTCACGTGAGATGCCCACGAAGTCTCAGGCCCCGGGGTCTAGCGAGCTAACTGGGTACACCACTCCTCCCCGCGGCGAACAAGCCCCTTTCCGACCTGTGGCATTTACTTCCAACAGAAAGCGGGCAAATAGCCTGGGCGTGGGGGTGCACGCCTGTAGTCCCAGCACTCGGGAGGCTGAGGCAGGAGGATTGCCCTGAGTTTGAGGGCAGATTGAACTGCTGAGTGAGACCCTGTGTCAGAAGGAAGGAAG
>NW_004524609.1:3481089-3484363 GCF_000260255.1 Octodon degus | reverse complement strand
GGCCTTGGGTCGCTCTCTTGGTTCTGGGAATCCATCTTCGTGGCTGGACTTAGAGCCCCTTGGCTCTCCAATGATTGCAAATATAATTTAGTGTCTTTATTTTCACCATGGGTTGCATTGTAAGTGGTAGATTGGAATCAACTTGATGGGATTCCAATAATGTAACTTTGGGATGACAAATATTGGCTTCTTGGACCGGGACAAGGACATGGAGGTGACTCCTACAATAAACCTTAAGAGCAGTCCAGGCTGCCTTTGAGCTCACAGTAATCCTCCTGCCTCAGCTTCCTGAGTGCTGGGATTGTAGGCCTGCACCACCATGCCTGGCCAAGAATTCCTTATCTAAAAATTAATTTTATTGGCACATTTTAAATATCATGATCACATCATAGGAATTTGTACCTGTACAAATATCTTGATTCTTTTTTCCCACTCCCCTTCTCTTCAACCCCTCTTCCCCTCCTTAAGAATAGCTGAGTTTATATTTAGCAATTGATGACTCAAGATACTACCAACATTTGCAAGCATTAATCCCATTGATATTTACTCGCCACCTGATGGCCTGACATCTCCACTGGGTGTTCAGGTGGCACACGCTCCGGCATTGTGGCTCTGTTCTTCCTGGGCTGTTGGAGGGACAGCCCCAGGGTCCTCCCTGACTGTAGGCCCAGGCCCTCCTTCCAGGAGGCCAGCTCTGTCCTTCAGGCCAAGAACACAGCAGGGGGAGCCGGCCTGAAGGCTCAGTGGATTAAAGCACCTGCTTAGGTAGATGCAGGGACCGGGGTTCAACCGGGGTTCAACGGAAATTGAGACGGGGCGTGGTGGTGCGTGTCTGTGATCCCAGCGCCTGGGAGGCTGAAAACAGGAAGATTACTACAAGTCCAGTCTGTATACTGAGACCCTAATGACCCTATACCAAATACATTTTTTTTAAAAAAGAGAGAACACAGCAGAGCACCAGCAGATCACGGGTACAATCTTCTGGTAACCTCAGCACGGAGTGTCACCCCCACATCTGGATCCATTATACTAGTTAGAACGCAGCCAGCAGGGAGGCCCACCCTCAAGAATTCCACACTCCGTCCTTGTCTATTATATAGGTAGTGAAACCCTATCTCAAAAAGGCAAAAAAAATTAAAAATTAGATTTCTCATTAACAAAACAGGGAGAGCTCAATGTATTGCACTCCACGTCTCAAAACTTGTAGGTTCCTATTAAAGGTAGTTCATCACTCTGCTTTGAATTTCTGGCTCTTGCTTCTGACACGCTGCCGCGCTCAAGCCTTCCAGGCGTCTCCAGCTCCTGGCCCGGCCAGTGCGCTCCTCTGCTGCCGCCGCCACAGTGCTGGGTCTCTTTGTGACAACTCTGTGACAGTGTCCTGTGCACTGCGGAGCCTGCACTCACAGGTCAATGCAGTGTCAGCTCCTTCCGGCAGCCTCAGTGACGTGCTGCTAGCCAACGCTACCTTCCTGGCTCTTTCAGGTCAGTCAGGATGAGACTTCTGATTCCTGGCTAGGTAAGGTCAGCCCCACTTCAGCATGATGCGGTTAGAAGAAGTATTATATTCCTCAGGCTGCAGAGGAACTGCAGAATAAGGTCTCCAAATCTGGGGGTGCGGGGATAAGGTAGGATAGAGTAAACTAATGTAGCGAGAAAGGAGACAAGGAAAACATAACTTTAAAAATGAAAAGCAGGGGGCCGGGGAGATAGCTCAGTAGTATAAGTGCAAGGTCCTGAGTGCAATCCCTGGTACGAAAAAACAAACCAAAACAAAAAAACCCCTGCAGCTTCAAGGCATAAGCCCAATTTTTAAAAGATCTTTTTTTTTTTTTCTCCCAAAACACAGTAAGCCTGGGCCATTTCCTTGGACCTGCAGATGAGCTGGGGCCTTCTCACTCGCCTGTAAATGGGTCTGTTACCTACAAATAGGTCACCTCTTCTCACCTGTAAGGCTGACCTTTCCCTGGAGAAGGGAAGCAGTTCTGTCCCTGGGATGGCTTCCCTCTAAGAATGCACCACCATCCTCCCCCCAGAGCTGTCACCCGTCAAGTATAAATTGCATCCCCTCTCCAGAGTCACAGATTCTACAGACTTCCATTCCTAAATCACCCATAATTATAGGTGAAGGCCATGAGCCTGTGTGTGTGTGTGTGTGTGTGTGTGTGTGTGTGTGTGTGTGTCTCTCTCTCTCTCTCTCTCTCTCTCTGGCCTTCACTCTTGAGTTTTTACTTTAACAATTGTGCCTAGGGCTGGCAAGATAGCTCACTGGTCTAAAGAGCCTGCTTAGGCAAGCTTAGGCAGCTGCAGGGGGCTGTGGTTTGATCCCCCACACCACATGCCACCTGCACAGGACCGGGCTGGCTGGCCAAAAAAGAAAAATTGTGCCAAGCTGGATATGATAGCACATGCGCTCTGGAGGCTGAGGCAGGAGGTTTGCCAGGAACTCAAAGCCAGCCCTGACTGCGTAGTAAGACCCTGTCTCAAAAAAGAAAGAAAAAAAGTACGCCTCATAAATCCCATTATGCATCTTATTGATGCCTCCTCAAGATTCTTTTTCTGTAGTGGAGTCAGTGACCCTCTGACCTACCCCGAGGGTGGGGCAGCAGAGTTCCCCATCTCACTCTGGGCACGTCCTTGGGCCCCTCTAGCGACAGCCACCACTGACCCCTCATGACTCATCGTGCTCAGCTCTGGCAGTGGTGTTCCATCTAGAGCCCCAGCTTGAGGGAGCGGGGGACGTGGAGATGGGACAGGGTTCTGGTTCCTAGCCCTCTAATAGGACACCCTTTGAAGTCCTGTTCCCGGACTAAGAAATTAGTTAATGACAGGTTCTGGCCCTAGTATGAATCGCTGAATTATTATGGTGTCATCTAATGCTGCTGAAGCCCTTAAAACAACAGCTTATCTTCCCGTCTCCCTTTCTTCTCCAACCCAGTCCAGGGTGCAGTATCCTTTCACCCTTCCCAATGCCACAGGAAAAACCCCAATCAGCTCCTCAGATATTTCTAAATGCCCCCCTCCAACTCCACCCCTAACTAAAGTCCTTAGCTTTCTTTGTCTCAGGCCAGAGGATCTACCTGCCCCAACTGCCCTCGATCCTCTGCATGTCTTTGGAGCTAATAAAGGCTTCTTTTATCTTTCCTGTCTCTTTTCTGCACTGAAAAACCTATCAGTTACCATTTAGTCATCAGGAAGCCATGAGAACTGGAGTGTTCCTAAAATATTTCTGATTCTCTCTCTCTCTCTCTCTCTCTCTCTCTCTCTCTCTCTCTCT
>NW_004524609.1:3479257-3480624 GCF_000260255.1 Octodon degus | reverse complement strand
AAAGAAAGAAAGAAAGAAAGAAAGAAAGAAAGAAAGAAAGAAAGAAAGAGAGCAGTGGGAATAAAGAGGCGATTACAAGACCTTTTTTTAATCTAAAAACCGACTAAGTACATAACAAGGAGAGAAAGACCTCTCAGTACTGAACACCGAATTGCAATCCCTACTGACCGAATAAACTCAGAACATGTACATGGGTCACTGCCCAGGACCCAGGAGCCTGAGCGGCAGAACATGAAGGAGAAACACAGCTTCACAGTGTCTCCTCCTTTTTCCTTGGTCCACTCTTCCCCCTTAGGAAATTCCAATGATAGAAATCTCATTCACCGAAAGACCTGTTTCTAGACAAAAATTGGGCACGTTGCCCCTTTCTGCCTGCTGACCACCACCCTGGTCTTCCTCTGCTTTGCTTGGCTCTTTCTGCTGATGTGGCAATTTCTTCTTCTGTATCTTGCAGGGCTGACAGTTAAAGTACAGTGCTGTTGTGTTTATACCCACGACAAGGAGGATAATGACAATGAAGACCATGGTAGAACTGCGCCCTTCACTGGGTCCTGGCCAAAACACAGAAGACCCAGCTCAGGGGTGTGCGCTGCAGACAGAATTGCCCCCACCCTGACCCCTCCATCCCTACCCACCTCACTCCCACAGCCCAGGAGACCAGTTCTGTCCCCATTCCCTCGCCCAGTAAGATCTTCCTTTCCATGATTCCAGGAAACTCCTGGGGCATTCCCATCCCAAGCCCAGGGAGCGCAGCAGCAGCCACCTTGCACGGTAACAGCAATGTCTTTGCTGACGGAGCCCAGCTGGTTGGTGGCTGTGCAGCAGTAGATTCCAGTGTGGTTTTGAGCCACCTTTCTCGGCACCTCGAGGTCGACAGTCACCCCATTCCAGGTGCACACTAAAGCGGGAGCCGGGTTTCCCGCTGGGATGCAGGCAAGCGTCTGCTCCTTCCCTTCCAGCCACGTCTGAGTGCCGGGGCAACCAGCTTCTTCTAGCCGAGGCTTGTCTGCAAAATAAGTAAATAACCCAAAGAAGCTGGCTGGTGCTATGCCCTGCTCCCTGCAGCCGTCATGCTCGGCTCTTCCTGCCCCAGCCCAAGTGCTATTTCCTTAAGAAATTTCTGGGGTTTTTTAGGAGGGGAGTATCAGGAATCAAACTCAGAACCTTGTGCTTGTCCAGCAGGGGCTGTGCCGCTGAGCTATGTCCGTGGCCCACAAATTTCTTTGCAAGAGAAGGACTATAATTGTCTTGCTTTAAACCAACTTCCCTTTCTTTCATTTGGGCAAAGAGTCTGAGATGAACCCTGGGGTACTTCTATGCTTTTGGACTAAATGGTAAAACACTGCTTTGGTTAAAAGGCTGGAAAA
>NW_004524609.1:3471752-3477712 GCF_000260255.1 Octodon degus | reverse complement strand
ATTGCTGTTTATCAATAAAACTTTGAAAAAAAAAAAGATGTAAAGCTACAGCCTGGTGTGGTGGCACACACCTGTAATCCCAGTTCTTGGCAGGCTGAGGCAGGAGGAGCTTTGTGAGTTTGAGACCAGCCTGGGCTACAAAGTGAGCTCAAGGCCAGCCTGAACTGCAGAGTGAGACCCTGTCTCAAAAAGACCAAAAAAAGGTAAAAATACACATTTCGCTATGGAATTTTTGGAAATTTCCCTCCTTCTTATTAGCTCCACGATCGCTTTAGTGTCTTCTTCAGCCAGCCAGCCACCCTCCACCAATACTGTCTGACTGCTTTAACCACTCTCCTCTCCAGCCTCAACTCCCCGATCTTCCTCTACACTCCCTTTCCTCCATGCAAGGTACGCTTGGAGAGTTTCCATTTTATTTTCTCCTTTGATTTCATTGTTGTTGTTGTAATACTGAAATCCTGGCCACCATCTCTGGAAAGAGAATGGTAATCCTTCCTGACAAGAAGGATCAGGCCTCTACTCACATAAAACACGGAGCTGAGCCACAGCCGTTCTGACCAGTCGTTGGCCCCGCACTTCCAAGGAGGCCTCGCAGGAGAAATTGCGGCCATCATCCTCCGCCGTGGCGCTGAACAGGAGCCGGGCAGGCTCCCCAGGGGCAGGGCGCTCGGGGGCTCCCTGCAGCCGAAGAGTAGGGCTGGGAGACGTCAGAGTATGCCCCGAGCAGGTTACGTTCACCTCCGTCCCTGCCAGAGCATATGATTCTTCTATCTCTACGATGGGTGGCGGGAAACCTATTTTTAAAAAAGGAAAGAAAACCAAACACATCGGGCAGGCAGACCAAGAGAAGAGCCTCTGGGGAAAGCCACTGCTGCTCCTGCAGAGCCCGCGGAGTGGAAGCCTCTGTTTGCACAGACCCGGCAGGCGCGCCTGCGCTGAGCCTCCCCAGCGGCTGTCCCGAGAGTGAGAGCCTTCCTCCTCGCACCTTGCAGCTGCGCTGGAGCAAGACTCGAGCATGCACAGGCAGCTTCAAGCACACAGGGCGCAGGGCGCAGCGTGCATGCGCCTGGCAGGGTCACCAGCCCGCCCCAGTAGGCGCGCAGGGGCGGAGCGCTTACTGTACACATGCACCGGCTGCCTCGCTTTCTGTGCCACTGGACCCAGGGAAGCCACGCACGACAGCTGCTGCTCGCCAGGCTCCGTGGCCCGAACGGTGGCGTTGGCCCACACTGTGTCCCCCGCCCAGGTGAGGAAGGGGCTCAGCTCTTGGTCTCCCAGGAACATGCGGAACACAACTTCGTTGGCCGGAAACACCCTCTCCACCTCACAGCTCACAGCCGCTGCCGTCCCAACTTCCAGAACGGAAGGGACCCAAATCAGGGGACTCTGAAAGAATTCTGCCAAGAAATTAGGAAAAGGAAAATAAAAAGAAAGGAGAAAAGCTGTAATAAATCGTGTCATGGAGGGATGGAACAGTATTAAAAGCTTTTTCTCTCTCATGAAGAATTAAAACAGAACTGAGCTCCCATTACCCTCACAGGCTCACCCTAAACCCCAGCGGAACTTGGGTTTATTGCCAAAGGTCATGGCAAAATAAATAAAATGAGCCCCAGGATGCCTTCCACACCTGGACCCTTCACTCACCAAAGATCCGCAGAACCTTGGGGGCTGAGCTGCTGCGGAAGAGCCCTCCACCTCGGGAGTGCAAATCAAGTTCTGCGCAGCAGGAGAAATTGCACCTGTCATTCTCCCGCCGGGCTGTGACACTGAGGGTGACCTCAGCTCTTTGCGAGGCCAAAGCTGAGCTCACAAAGCTCTTCCTGCATAGCTCTTGGCTACCCTGGAAAAGGGTGAGGGTGAGGTTCTCTAGGGGTGCCACCTGGGGCACAAGGCACTTCACCGTAAAGGCTTCGTCCGTGGCCACCCAGTCAGGCTGCAGCTCCAGGATCACCTGCTCTGGCGGCTCTTTAAGACAAAAAGGCAGGGTTTGGTGACAGAGGGCCGGCCCCCTTCTCCGGGAAGGAGGCTGCTACTCGGAAACCAACTTCTTGCTCATCAAAGGTGGTGAGAGCCAGTATCAGGAAATGCGACAGCTGAGGGGTTCCTTGGCCGTGACTCTTGCTGCCATTCTGGAGCGTTTCCTTTCCTGTCAGACCCGCTTTGGCCAGGCTCCCCAGCACTACACAAAAGCCCTTCCCGCCCGAGCCCTTTGCCCAGGCAGATGCCACCGATGCTCAAGAGCTACCACTCTGCCAAAGCTGGTTTCCCCCAAAAGATCCTCCTCGCCCGCCCAGCAGCTCCAAGCCTCTCCGTTCTGCAGAAGGCAGCTCCCAAGCCTGCTTTTTCATAGACTTGGCTCATTATCCCAGTTCAAAAGACTCCTTTCTCTGATCCCTATTTCTTCTACGACCTTGGAGCAAGTAAGTCAGCACTAGTTTTACACTGCTCTGACAACTTAGCGGCGAGCGTGGGCAGCATCGGCTTCCTGTATCTGAGGATATTCTCAAGCAGAGACGTGGAGATGCCCTCTGCACCCACTAACAAGGTAACTAACGCCCGGAAGGGAGCAGGAGTACCTGGCTCTAGAATCGGGACAGTGTGATAAAAGTCTTCAAGAGGAGCCCCAGTTCTCTCCCCTCAGAGCAATCCCGAATTCTTCACATCTTCCCGCCTTGCCCTCCTCCGGCCTCCCGGCCCTCCGCCCACTCACGGTACACGGTGATGTCCAGGCTTCTATCCTTTTGGATCCCTGAGCAAGAGAAGAAACACTGCAGGACAGAGCTCTCAGTGATGTCCTCCAGGAGGAACTCCTTCCACTGGCGCCCTTTGTCCACCTGGGTCTTCTTTAGGAAGGTCTCGATGCCACTGGGCCCTGGGTCCGGGCAGGTGGTGCTGCAGTTGACCACCAGCGACTGTCCAAAGCCCACCAGGGCCTGACTCGGCCAAGCGGAAACCTCAAATAGCTCCTCAGTGGCCCCTGAAAGGAACGCAGGGACCAGAGACTGGTGAGGACCACAGACCCAGACAAAGCACAGCATCCATAATACATAATTCTAGGCAGACTAGGGAGACTGCCCTCAATAAAAAGGTTCAGGAAACTGGACAAGAAAAGACCTTTAATAATTACATGAAGGGCTGGCCGGATAGCTCAGTGGACTAATGTGCCTGCTTACACAGAGCGCAGCTGCCAGGGTTCAAACTCCGGCATGCCGTGCCAGCCCGCCCCTGGGGCACACTGAGACAGTGATTGAGACTGGGCATGGTGGCACAGGCCTGTAATCCCAGAGCTTGGGGGGCTGAAAACAGAATCACTAAGAGTCTGATCTATGTGGTGAGACCCTGTAGACCCTGTACTAAATAGAAAACAAACCTCCCGTGAGAGCCCTGCTCTACCACTACTCCTTTTATCCATCTTGTCCCTTCAGATCTAGAATTCACTGTGGAAACAATGGGGTTGTTAAAATCCTGCTCAGAAAACTACTGTCTTCATGAGCTTTCAGAATTCTTGGAAACTCTTCAGGTTTATCTAGTGGGGACACTCATGGGATAGCAGAGCCCTGGGGGGCTTTCAAATTATAGTTAAGGACTGCTTTTCATGAGGTTCACCTACAATGTTCATAAAACTGCAGATTCTAACTCTGTTCCAGATTGAGCAGTTACAAATTTGTAAATATGGGGCCTGGACCTGCCAGAGAACAAAATAAACCTTCTGGGGACTTTTCCCTAGAAGGGACCTTTCCCCAGGACCCTTTGGGAATACAGCCTGTCTGGCCTTTGGAAACCCATTCCTGGCACCCAAGCTACAGGCCCTATTCTGGTAGCCACTGTGGGTCATTGCACCACAGAGTGAAAAATACTCCTGTGAAGAAAAAGACGAGACAGTTCTGGGACACTGGAAAGCCAGGGGAGAAGCACACTTGCTAAGGAGAGCTGTCTCTGGTGATTTATTTGGGTCGTCCCAATTACAAGCCAGAGACACCTGAGGGTGCTGTGTGCTGGTGAACCAATCAACAGAAGCCTCTCCCAGGGCCGGGGTGGGCGAGTACTCGCGTGCCCCCGCACCCAGGCGGTCCCATCCCCGCCCCGCCTGGCCTGCGGCCTGGACCTTCCAGCACACAGCACAGAACCCCTCCGAAGCAGCCTCACCTGGGCGAGCAAGGCAGGCCAGCAGGGCCCAGACACCAGACAGAAGCACGGCCATCCTTCCGAGAAAGGCCAAAAGCTGGAGAGAAAAGAAAAGCAACAGTCGTGCCAGGGGAAGCGAGGGGGCCAGGATGAAGAAACTCCTTTCCTTGGACTGCCAGCCCGGCCCCTCTCCCAACACCTGGCTAGGCTGGAGAAGCTGCGACAAGAACATGGGCAGGGCGGGCGGGGGGACTCATGGCGCTTCTGGCATCTTTTCGTCTAAGTTTGGCCTAGTGTGTAGGAAAAAGGCGGGGAAACGCGGAAAACAATGAAGGGATATTTGAGGAGTGAGATTCCTCCATCTACGACATGGAACCAACAGAAGGGTCAGCGTGGAAACATGAAAATGGGGACCAGGGATAAAGTTTGGCAGTGTTTACCTGACACTGTCCAGTGGAAAGTGGCCCCGAATCTAGAGAACATGTCACTAAAGTCGTGTTCTCTGACGTCTGGGAGAAGCATTTCATCAGGCCTCTTTCTCCAGGACCATGACAAATACCCCTCAGAACAATTCATTTCTTCTAATCTGCTCCAGCTTCGCCAGCCGAGACTCGGTTGCTACCTCAGCTGAGCTCAGCGTCTCTTCTCCCTCCCCGCAGCCGTCGCCGCGCTCCCTGTCAAAGCCCCATCAGAGCTGGCAAGAGCACTCGGGAGGCTGAGGCAGGCGCACCGCAAATTCAGGCCCAGCCTGTGCGACTCAGCGATCGCCTATCTTAAAATTAATAATTTTTAAAAAGGTCTGAGAAGGTAGTTCAGTGTGAAGACCCTGGATTCCATCCCCACTGTTAAGAAAAAGGGAAAGTAAACACTCATAGTTAACGTCCTCTAGGAAAATTTGCTTTTTTCTTGTGATGCAGCTAAGTAGTAAGCTTTTCTCCCTAATTTTGAATTTTCAACTTGATTTTTCAAACACTGAATTTTGGACAGCTCTACCCGACTTCTGTGCTAGTCTGGAAAAATTTTTGTCCTTTTTATACATGCATAAGATAATAGGCTTATCAAGATTTCTATGTGAATGTTACCTTTCAAAATAAGGGCTATGGGGGGCCTTGAGCTTATTTTGGAAGTTATTTAAAACTGGCTTTTAAGCTATCTAAGAAAGAAAATCATCTTTATAAAATTTTCTTTCTTTTTTATGGGGTGAGGTACTGGGGTATGAACCCAGGGCCTCACACATTAGGCAAGAGCTCTGTCGCTAAACTACATCCCCAGTTCTTTTTCTCTTCTCAATTTTTGAGACAGCGTCTCACTAGGTTGCCCAGACTGGATTTGAACCTGCAATTTTCCAGACTCAGCCTCTAATTAAATGGGATTGTAAGCCCTCGCCACTAGCCTCACTAAATTGCCCTATTACTCTCTGACAAAATGTTCTTATTCAGTCACCTTCTCTGCCAAGTTTAGTTCGGAGTTACATCCCTTTCCTGGGAAGGCCTGTTATTGCTGCAAATTTCTGAAGCACCTGGACACTGAAGGAAACTTCAAGACAAGAGTGTTAACTAATCGCTCTCGGGAACAGTACGAGGGCCCAAAGTGAGGCTACTTGTATTCATACATTCTTTCTGGAAATTTTTTTTTTTTTTTTGCAAACAATTGTTTTGTTTTTGTACTGGAACTTGAACTCACAACCTTGTACTTGCCAGGCAGACGCTTGTAGCTATATACCCAGCCTGCAAACAGCTATTGAGCAGCTACAACATGATAAACTTTTTGAAAGCTGTAGAAGATAGGTTTTTTTTTTTTCTTTTGCAGAACCAGGGATTGAACTCAAGCCCTTG
>NW_004524609.1:3418660-3468467 GCF_000260255.1 Octodon degus | reverse complement strand
TTTTTGGGTCTTCGATAGTTTTATCTTGTAACATAGGAATTCCTGGAAATCCTATGGAAGGCCTGAGTTCAATCCCTGGTTCCGAAAACAAACAAGCAAACAAAAACTATCTTCTACAGCTTTCAAAAAGTTTATCATGTTGTAGCTGCTCAATAGTTGTTTGCAGGCTGGGTATATAGCTACAAGCGTCTGCCTGGCAAGTCCAAGGTTGTGAGTTCAAGTTCCAGTACAAAAACAAATCAAAAATTAAAAAAAAAATAATACTCTGTGCTAAGTGCTAAAAAAAAAGGGAGAGGGAAATATGTGAGGATTAAGTGAGTTAATTCCAAGTCAAATATATCAATAAATAACCATGCTCTGAATGTTTTTTCACATATTGCACAAGATTTAGAAAATATCACTTGTTTATGCCTAATATTATTTTAGAAGCGTCATGAAAAGGGCAAAAGACATGGCTTTCCTACTGCCAAGGGGTGTGTGTAACATTCAATTAGGTGGGGTGTGTGTATGTGTGTGTGTGTGTGTGTGTGTGTGCGTGCATGTGCATATGTGTATGTGTACGGGATTGTTTTGTGGTGACTTTTTGGTTTTGGTTTATTTTTCTTGATGCTGGGGATTGAACCTAGGGAGGCGTGCGTGCTAGGCAAGCACCCTGCCACTGAGCTGTATCCCCAGTCTGCCGACCTTTCAATAACCCTTTCCCAATCATATCTTGCCTAATAACTTCACAATGGCAAGCAGAAATGCCCAAACCACACCCAGTTAGGCTGACTGACCCCAAGGGGCACTGCCTGGGATCACTCCCCAAGTAACAGGCCCTGATCCCTGCTAGGCTAGGGCTTCTACATGCCGCACAAGCAGGAGGGAGGTTCAAAGGAGGAATGAAGGTGAGAAAGAGCAGCCTACAGTTCTTCTGATTAGCAAGGAGGTTGACATCAGTCTATAAAGCTTGGCACAGAGGCGCACTTGGGCATCCTGCGTGTTGGGTGTGTGCTCATGGTGGGTCCAGAAAGTAATCACAAAGCCACGAGGGAGTCACAGACAGGCAGCTGTAAAAGAACAAAGTTCTAAGAGAACAATACCTCTTGTATAGCTTTTCCCTTTCGATTTCTAACGTTTAACGAACACACTGTATTCCAGGCAATGAACTTTATGCCTTTACCTTGTCATCTCATACTAATCCTAGGATTATCACCAATTTTACAGAGAGGACAGAGCCTAAAAGAGGTGAATAGGAACTAGACATGGTGGCGCACACCTGTGATCCCAGCTCTTGGGAGGCTGTAAACAGGCGGATCACTATGGGTCTGATCTAGTAGTGAGACCCTGAACACCCTGTAGACCCTTCCCTAAAATACAAAATAAATAAATAAATAAATAAATAAATAAAATAAAAAATAAATAAAAGAGATGAATAGCTTGCTTCTGGTCACACAGCTAGAAGGCAGAACCAAAGCCTGGGGTGGTGGTGCACACCTGTAATCCTAGCACTCTGGGAGGCAAAGTCAGGAGGACAACAAATTCCAGCTCAGCCTGGGCACATTAGTGATTTGATGAGCCCCTCTCTCAAAAAAAAAAAATTGTTTTAAATCACAGGGAATGTAGCTTAGCGTGAAGGTCCTGAATTTAAGGCTCAGTACTGGTGAGGGGAAAAAACAGCGAAGCCATGACCCAAACCTACGTGGTTGTTGTTATTGTTTTTTTGTCTTTGTTTTTGGTTTGGTTTTCTGAGACAAGGCCTCCCTGGCCTTGAACTCACTGCATAGTGCAGGCTGCCCTTGAATTCATGGTGACCCTGCTGCCTCCGCCTCCCAACTGCACAAACGTAGGCCTTCTGACCGCAGGCCGATGCTCAGGCCTTCACGGCTGCTGTACTCCTCATGAGTCCAGACCACTGGGGCTATGACGGGCCACACAGGCACAGACAACTCCCCAGACATCAGTCTGAGCCCTCTATTAATCCCTCTTTGCTTGCTGATACCACATTGAGCAAAACCGACCTTGCTATGAATCTACCTTATGTCTACGTCGGCTGTGTTTCCATCTCTGATCACTATGAACCAAGAGGGCTGGCTTTTCCTGGTAGTTGCTGAGTTGCACCTATTTCCACCACTGGTCTGAGACACACCTTAGGTGGTGGCAGGGGGTGGGGTGGGTGAAAGTCCTTTTGTTTGCACACCATATACTGACACCCTTCCCCACAGCCACCCACATCCCCACGCTTGACTTGTCACCTTGCAGTGGCTGGCTAGGATCAAAGGCTGAAACCTGAGATTTTACATTTTGTTAAGGAGAAAGAAAGGAGCATCCTAAGGGGAAACTACTTTTGAAAATCCCTTTGGTGTACTCTGTAGGCTATTTCCTAAATGGAAGGATTAATCTAAAAGTCCAGCTTCTCCACTCAGGATTGGTTGCAGAAGGGCAGGCAGTGACCAGAAGAAGGCAAACACTGATTCCAGGGCCGCCTGCACTGGCCTTCAGGTACAAGTTTGGGATTCTCACCTTGCACTTAGATTCCAGAGTTTCTTGCGAGTTTTTTATAGAAAAGGAGACACACTATGCCTGGGCGCTGTCTCTTCTCTCTGTCACTCTCCAATGCTACGCAGTTAGATGATCTCTGCAAGGAGACCTCCCCCAACGAGCCTTTGTTCAACCCGCACCTTCTCTCTACACTACTGCCGTCTTCTCCCGTCGCCCTGTAACACATCTGTGCTTAGTGGTCTGGCCTGTAATTATTTTGTTTTGTTTCGGTACTGGGACTCAAACTCGGGACCTTGTGCTTGCCAGGCAGGCTCTGTGCCACTGAGCTATATCCCCGGCCCCCAGGTCTGTAATTGGTTTCTTACCCCCAGGAAGATTCTACGGGCCACGGGGACAAGGACTTTCCTGATAGATCCCAATCGCCCAAAGTGGCCATAGACATTCGGTGACCACAACTGAAGGAAAATGACCAAACATGTACAAATACCCGCGCGAGGATGCCACCTGTAAAGGGTTAATAGAGTTTTGTGCCTTAATTGTGGAAAATTATAAAAACCCCTTGTGCTTCCTGTTATCTGCTCTAAGAAATGTGTTTTCCCTTTCAGCTCAAGGCTGTTCAACAATAAATAACTGTTTCTTGTCAGGGCAGCAAGCTAACTCAAACTCCCTCCCCAACCTTCTCCTGTAACGTAGTCAGCTTAAGATGTATCTTGTAAAAATATACGCTTATCACTAAGCTGTGAAAGACCGTTTAGTTATGAACAGTCTGCAGCTGCGTCAAGTGAATGCAGTTTCTGTTGTTCTGTGCTAGATAACAAGTTTGCTTACCAAGCTGGATGTGATTTCTGTTATAAATCCCCCCTGCTACCTACGATCGGGGCCGATCAGCCTTCTCCTGCGAGAGAAGTGGCTGCGGACCTGAGCTCAGTAAATAAAGGCTCTATTCAGATTTCTCTCTGGCTGATCTGGTTCCCACGCAGAGTTGACCCATAACACCACCCACCGCCTGGATGTGGGTGGGACCTAGGGCCACTTCAGGTCGGGCAAGAGCTTGGGTCTAGCTGCGTGAGACTAGTACACACATGTGACAACAAGGGCTTTTAAAGGGGGCGCTACTTAAACCATAAACATTTTTCAGAGCTCGCTGGGTGGCGCACGCCTGTAATCCCAGCACGTGGGAGGATAAAGCAGGAGGATCTCCGAGTTCAAGGCCAGCCTCGGCTACATAGGAAGTCCCTGTCTTTCAAACAAACAAAAAAAGTAGAGAAACACTTCAGCAAGTGCTCCTTGGGGTTTGCAGGTCACTAGCGTGTGAGCTGGCGAAGCTCACGCTGAGCTAGGCCTGCACAGATTCCACGGGAAAGCCCCAGAAGCAATCGCCACAAACACAAGCAAGCCAAACAGACCCTATATTCTCACTGAGCAAGGGCTGTCTGCCTGTCCCTCGTCCTCCGCCGCGTCTCCTTTCTCTTGATGCCGCTAGCTTCGCAACCTTCCAGTGGTTCTCTAGAGTCAGCCACGCGCTCAGACCGTTTGGTCTGCACCGCCAGGCGGGGGCGCACCAGTTAGGAGACGCTTCCTAATCTTCTGAGAAACTCATGACGTCTCTGACACATCTCATCAGGATTGGCTGAGACCAATGGGGCAAGCAGAAAGGGAAAAGAAAAGAAGGGGTGTACGGGGAAGATAAAAACATAGGAGAGACGTATCTCCTACTTGGAGAGAGAGTGTGTTTGACTCAAGGCAATCATTACTAACTAAAACAAAGTGAAAATAAAATCAAAACGGTTTTTGCAGCTAATAATGGCTGTATAAAGAAAACAAGAGGTTGTCCTCCCCTATATATTTTTGCCTCGTGGTTTTGCCTGGTGCGCGCGCTCAGAGGCGTTCTCACCTTGGGCCAAGAATATTTTAAGGATTATGAGTCTTGTGGGGTTTTTCTCTCTGTCAAATTCCTCCCGGACCCGGCGTGTTGATGCAGGCCTGTAATCTCAGTGCTTTGGGAGGCTGAGGCACGAGAATTGCAAATTCGAGCCCAGGCTGGGCAATGTGGAGACCTTGTGTCCCAATATGAAGAGCTGAAGATGTAAAGTCAGTGTGAAGCCCTGGGCAATACCACAACCAGCAGCACAGCTGCCTGGACCACTACTTTTGAAGAAGAAGGGGAGGAGGGGGAGGGAGGGGGAGGGGGAGACAGTGAGACCTTAAAAAATGGGTGAAAAAAGGGGTATCTCACCCCCACCCTCATCTGGCCTCACCCTCATCTGGGCTTGTCCTGAGCCTGACGCATGGGCTGAGTGCCCCAGTGCAGTGATATTTGAAGCCTTGGAAGCCTTTTCTCCGACCCCTGCAAGATAATCACGCATATTCACAATCTCTTTTACGATAGCTCCCCGAGGGGAGGCACAGCTGCTATTCCAGGAGGATAGACCTGAAGAGACTTGCTCTTCTGTGGCTGGGGGTGGCAAGCAGATTTATTGGCAGCCGAGGCATCCAGTGTAGGTTCTAAGAACTGTATTTCTTGCCCTGTAGTGACATTTTATCCCCCTCTAGACTTTGGTACAGGGTCTCACTACGCAGCTCCGCCTCGCAGTGACCCTCCTGTTTTCAGCCTCCCAGCACGGGGATTACAGGCGTGCACCACCATGCCTGGTCTCCGCGGCTTGCTCAGCACACCCAGGGGCAGGGCTGGTGCAGCATGTGGTGCTGGGGATCAAACCCGGGTCCCTGTGCTTGCCTAAGCAGGCGCTTTGTCCACTGAGCTATCTCGCCAGCCCTCACTTCTAGACTTTTTCTTTCATTTCTCCCCTTCCCATGGGTCTCATTAGTTCCCAAGCTAGCTCCAAACTCCTGGCCCGGAGAGAGCCTCCTGCCTCACCTTCCTGAGGAGCTGTTGCTACAGGCACGTGCCACCACAACCCTCCTGAGCGCTTATCTTTAGGCTGGTGGTTGGCTTTCTTTTCCTTTGTTTTCATTTTATGTATTTGGTACAGGATCTCACTCTGCAGCTCGGACTCGTAGCGATCCTCCTGTTTTCAGCCTCCCCAGCGCTGGGATTACAGGCGTGCGACACCAGGTCTCCGGCTCCACGTGCCCAGGGGCCAGGCCAACGTGGCATTCGGGACTGGGGGTCGAACCCTGGTCCCAGTATGGTTGGCTTTCTTGTACGGTAGTTTTATCATGGCTATGAGTCTGTTTATACTGACAGTTTGAAGAGAAAAGTTAGGGTAAATACCCCTATGCAAGCTAGCCCCTTTCTTCCCAGCAGTGTTTGTAATAATGTCACTTGAAAACAGCCATGATGGGAAGTATTTATAGCACTAAAATCATCGAAGGGGGCTGGGGAGATAGCTAAGGAGAATAAGTGGTGCCTGGCAAGTGCAAGGGCCTGAGTTCAATCCCTGGTTCCACTAAATAAATAAATAAATAAATAAATAAATAAATAAATAAATAGAAGGTTACAAATAAAGGTTTTGTTTCATTTTGAGAATTGATTGTCAAGCGTTTACTAGAACACCACATCTATGTTCATTATTTTCTCTCTGTACGTTGTGCTTTTCTCGTTTGTGTTGTATCCTCCGCATCTGGAACACTGGCTGCAGAGCATGCTCGCGGACATTTAGGCACTGAAGGATCAGAGTCTGCGACCTAACACCTTGGCTTTCTTTGTGGAGAGGCAACTCCTGACTCCTTTGGAAGATCTGAGCTTTGTGACACCAACCTCCGTCGACTCCCCTGCCTTGACTCTGCTTCTGTAGCCCGTAGCCAAAGGTGTAGTCAGAATGAGAATTTGGATCTATCCAGGGACCACCACCTCTTCTGGCCAATAAGGCTGCCCATCACCTGCCCTCGTATCCCCTGTCAGAAGAGAAGCGAGCAGTAAAGCTTGTCAGAGACAGCTCTCAGCTCTTGCCAGCCTCAGACTGCTCCGAAGGCTGAAGTGAGGAGAGACCTTGTCGCTGGTTTTCAAAAAAAAAAATTAAAAAGGCTTTTCTGTCACCACTTTATAGTTACCGTTGTAGAAGCTGTTTTTGACAGATTTGGGAGAATTCTGGGAACTTTCAATTTGCAAGTTTTTATTTTATCTTTATGGCAGTATTTTAAGAATTATTTGTATATGTCATAATGTATTGTTTACAATTTAAATATCTGAAGTTGTCATAAGATCTCAATGTAGCTTTTCTTTTTGGTTTTTTGAGACAGGGTCTCACTACGTAGTTCAGGCTGGCTTCAGACTCACTGGGAGCCTCCTGCCTCAGCCTCCAGAGTGCTGGGATTATAGGGATGCCCCATCACACCTGGCTACATATCAAAATCTGAGCCTACTTCATAAGATATTTTATAGTAACCCCTTTGAACCATTCTCATTTCTCACTTGTGACTTTGAAGGATTTTATTTATTTGTGATACACATCTTTTCAAACTGCCATAACTCAACATCCTAATCTGTCCTTGGCTACTAAAAATTTCTCTAATTTTGACAGAATGTTTCAGCTTAAAAATTTTATTTATTTGTGTGTGTGTGTGTGGCCAGCTCAGCCCACCAGGGGGCGGGGCTGGCTGGCATGTGGTGCTGGGGGATTGAACCGCGGTCCCTGTGCTTCGCTAAGCTTGTTCTAAGTAGGTGCTTTAGACCACTGAGCCATCCCACCAGCCCCCATTTTTTCTAATTCTTTAGTGGTATATCAGCCATCACTTTTTTGTGTGTTTTAGGGAAGGGTCTACAGGGTGTTCAGGGTCTCACTACTAGATCAGACTCGTAGTGATCGGCCTGTTTACAGGCTCCCAAGAGCTGGGGTTACAGGTGCGGCCCAGTGTCATTTGCCGTCTCAGCGCGCCCTGGGGGTGGGGCCGGCATGGTAGGCCCAGGGATCGAATCCCTGGCCCCCTGCACCTGCTTGTAGGTACTTTAATCCGCTGAGCTATTTGGCTGGCCCTGCTTTCATCCTTTTTTTTTTTTTTAATGAAAAAGTCAAATTTCAAGATCTTCCAAGCTATTAAAACGATTCTTCCTAATAGAAATAGCTGTGTCATGTTTTAAAAGAGTAGCTTTAGGTGGGTGCGGTAGCATACGCTGTCATCTCAGCTACTCGGGAGGCTGCGCTAGGAACCTGGCGGTGAGGCCAGCCTGGGCAAGCTGGTGCAGCAAAGCCTTATCTCAGAATTTGAAAACATTTTAAAGCGGTCGGGGGATTTGGCTCTGTGGTAGAATCATTCCCTAGCATGTGTGGGCTCCCGGGGTCAATCTCCATTTCCACACACTCAAAGTTAGTTTAAAAAATGTTCTTGTAATTTATAAATTGGTCAGTTAGCTAATTTTGGCAAACAGGCCTGCTATGGCGGACCCATTTGATGTGAGTGGTGTATTCCTAGGGAAGTAGGAAGATGTTTCCTTCAAGTGGATAATTGTTCTGGCAAAGGCAGCCATGGTTGCGAGCCTGGCTTGGAGAAATGGCCTGATGAAACCTGAAAAAAAAAACAACAACAACAACAACAGAAGCCCCAGCCAGGGAGCTTTTCGCCACAGCTAGTTTATGTCTCAGCCTTGACTGATTTTCTTGGTGGCTGGTCTTCCCCATCCTCCACTTCCTGATTCCTTGTGACTTTTACCTGTTCTCTATCTCTAGCTGTTAGCACCTAGTGCGGTGGCCATTGGTTTATAGATGCTGATGATATAAGCTAACTGTTCTTTAATTCTGGCTAAGGTACCTCTGATGGTGAGGGCTAACTCCATCTCCCTCTCACCTCAAAAACCCTATTCTAAATTTGTCCTCATCAACAGTTAACCCATCACCCCAGAAGGTTAAAGCCAGCTTAACCTTAACAATTAACTTGGGTACCAGATCCTTGAGGGTTTTTTTTTTTTTTTTTTGAAGGGCAGGTAAGTGGGAGACAAGGTCTTATTGTGTAGGCAGGCATCTTTATTATCCGGGCATCTTATCCAGAACTGGAGGGACAGAAAGGTTAAGGGTTAAAGTCAGCTGTTAGTGCTAAATGAACCAACCTTCGCAGGCCTGTTGGCAGCAAGGTGCAGATACAGTCTGGACTAAGCAAATAAAGAAGGGGAACTCCAGGAATACAGACGGGAGATCACAAATTAATTAGTCCAAGAGACTGCGAGGATAACTCTCAAGGACTGAAGCCAGGCACTGAACCGCACGCTGCTAATCCCAGCACTCCTTGTAATCCCAGCACTCGGGAGGCTGAGTGCGGAAGATCACTATGAGGTCAAGGCCAGCCTGAGCTACACAGGGAGACTCCATCTCCCATTCGCCTGTCGCTCAAGGATTTGGTAGCCCAAGTTAACTGTTAAGGTTAAGCCGGTTTTAACCTTCTGGGGGTAATGGGTTAACTGTTGGCCAAGACCAACTTGGAATGGGGCTTTTGAGGTGAGAGGTGGACTTAGCTTTCATCATTGGTTATTCCTGAGCAGGCGCTGTTTTTGGAAGTACCCCGTCCTGGAGTTCACTCTGGAGGGTTTGTGAGCGGCGATGGACACACACAAACAGAAGCCAGAGCGCAATGTGTACCCTTACGGAGAAGGCCAAGTGCTTGGCAAAACACAAATGACAGCAACAAATTGATGATGGCAGCGGGAGGATGGGGGGAGCAGGCAGTCCCAGGGAAGTTCCAGAGCAGCGGTGTTTGGCTTGGCCTTGAAGGATGCGCTGATGCTTGCAGAGAAGAGCAATTATTCATGTAATAATAAATATGTCCTGAATACTTAAGTTTGTAACAGATAGGGTCCAAGGTAGCGCTTGAGCTTTTGAGGGGGAGAAAGGTCTGGGATTGAGAGGGCGTGGCATTGTAGGGAAGGAGACTCCAGCAGGGCTGGAGGATGGCATAGGGGCGTGGGCAGTTGGTGGAAAACAGAGCTCGAGAGGGAGGGAGGGAGAGGGCAGACAGAAAAGCGCCTGTAATGCCACGCTGCCACACGTAAGAGAATACTCTTCTGTAAGCCATTGGCTTAATTAGTTAATTAATTTTTGACACAGGATCTCCCAACACAGTTCAGACTTGCAGTGAGCCTTCTGTCTCAGCCTCCCCAGGGCTGGGATGACAGGAGTTCTCTACCATGCCTGGTTTGGGGGCCGGCATGGCATCAGAGACTGGGGATCGAACTCGGGACCTTGTGCTTGCCAGGCAGGCACTTAGACCACTGAGCTATATCTCCAGCCCTATTTATTTTTAATTTCTTAAATTTTTTTGCAGGTTTTTTGTTGTTGTTTTGTTTTGTTAGAGAATAAAAAATAGGAAGAAAAATATTGAAAGGGCCAGAGAAATAGCTCAGGAGTACAGTGCCTGCCTGGCAAGTGCAAAATTCTGAGTTCAATTTCCTGGTTAAAAAAAAAAAAAAAGAAAGAAAGAAATGATACAGAGTTCCACTAAACAATAATAGGAGTTCAACAATGGTCGTTGTCTTCACGTTAGTTGTTCAGATTACCAAATGTAAACATACAAAATTGATCAAAAAAGTTATAAAAAATTAAAAAGGAGAAAAAATAAGTATTAAAAAATATGGAGGGGCCGGGGAGATGGCTCAGTGGAATAAGTGCTTCCCCGGCAAGCACAAGGGTCTGAGTTCAATCCCCGGTTCTGCCAAAAAAAAAAAAAAAAAAAAAAAAATGGAGCGCTTCACAAATCTGCCTGTCACACTTGCCCAGGGGCCATGCTGATCTTTTCCATATGGGTTTAATTTTAGTGTGTGTGCTGCCAAAAAGAGCCCTCTTAAAATTCTTGCATTGCTGGGGATTGAACCCGTGACGGCTAGGCAAGCACTCTACCGCTGAGCTCCTACCTGGCCCTACCTGTTAGCTTGTAAACAGGTCAGAGCTTTGGAGCCCTTTCTTCAAAGGGAATCAATCGTTCGTGGTACTCCATATATAGAACAATCAGAGCAGAATTACTGGGCTGCAACAGGGAGAGGCTCCCCACAAAGTTCCCACCCGGAGTTAGGAACCCCCTCCCTCACTGGGGCCCACTGTGGTGGCATAGGCCTGGAACCTCAGCAGGAGGCTGAGGCAGGAGGATCGCTGGGGGTTGAGATCAGCCTGGGCTACAAAGTGAACTCAGTGTGAAGTGTAGAGTGAGACCCTGTCTCAAAAAGACAAAAAAAAAAAAAAAAAAAAAAAAAAAAAAAAAAAAAAAAAAAAAGACCCCCCACTGAAGGAAATGGAGGGCACACAAACTCGGGTATATAGAGGGCCATGTCCTGATTTGCCATCTTTGGGTAAGACTGGCAGGAAAAGTACAGGAGGATGGCCAGGTAGCAGAGAAGCCAATTGGGCGGGTCAGGCAGCAGCTGAGGACCTGACGTGGGAGACAGGACAGACCCAAGAAGACTTGGGATGTGAGCTCAACAGAACACGAGGACCACGAGCCAGGAGGAGGAGAGAGGGGTGCAAGACGGTTTCAAGCGAGAGCAAGTGGAAGCCCAAGGCTGTCCCCAGGCTTTGCTTTTGTCGCGGGCACCCCAAGCGCCTGGTCGAGGCCCCCATCCCGCCGGGCTGCCAGCTGCCTCCAGGAGCCTCCGCCAGGACCAGGACGGACAGCCGGGAGGACAGCGAGCCGCTGAGCGGATGGACGTGCGGGGCGTCCCGCGGGGAGCCGGACACGCGGATCTGACACTCGGGAAAGCGGTAGGGGTTGGGGACACAGAGGCAGGGCGAAGAGACTTCCCGGGAAGCTGACAGGAACGACAGCGCGGCGGACGGGAGTGTCTGTGTAGCCTGGGTATATAGAGAAGAGCGATCTGGGCAAAGCCATGAAGAGGAGGACGCTGAAGGACCCCCAGGGAAGAAAGAAAGGCCAGAGACCCCACTGGGGCGCTGCCTGGGCGTCTCTACCTTGCACTGAGAGCAAACAGAGAAAGTGGGACAGACGTGGAGCCCGGAGACTACACCCGTGTTACACACTGGTTTTGCCCTGCCGCCTGCGCTTCTTCCCACCCTCCCCGAGTCCAGCCCTGACTCTGTGCAGACTTTATTTATTTGCGGAACCAGGGATTGAACTCAGGCCCTTGTGCTTGCCAGGGAAGTGCTTATTCCACTCCACTGAGCCATCTCCCAGCTCCTTGTGCAGACTTTATAATCACTTTAAATCTTTAGAAAAAACCGAGCACATAGTTATACACTTCCCAGTTTCCTCCTTCAGTAATATCTTTCATCAAGATGGTAAATCTTAATAATTTATAACTAACGAAAGTTATAATTAATGAAACAGTATTGATACATTACTGTTAGCAAGGTTCATAGTATACATCAAAGTTCACTCTGTATTACACAGTTCTGTGATTTTTTTAAATGTATTTGGTACAGGGCTTGGACTCGTAGTGATCCTCCTATTTTCAGTCTCCCCAGCCCTGGGATTACAGGTGTGCGCCACCACGCCTGGACTCGGTGGCTCAGCGTACCTGGCACAGCATACGGCCCTAGGGATCGAACCCCAGTCCCTGTGCTTGCCTAGGCAGGGGCTTAATCCACTGAGCTATCTCACCTGCACTAATTTTGTTGTTTTTTAAGTCTCATAGTGTTGTCCGTCCTGGACTTGAACTCACAATCTTTTTCCCTCAGCCTCTCTAGTGCTGGGATTCCAGGAGTGTGCTACCAGGCTCAGCATGAGTTCTATAAGGCCGGGGAGTTAGCTCAGTAGAATAAGTGCCCGCTTGGCCAGCACAAGGTCTTGAGTTCAATCCCCAGTACCAAAACCAAACAAACAAATGAGTTCTATGGAGCCCATTTTCACAAATGGTTCATATCATAAGATCACCATTACTGTACCATAGAGCATAGTTTCATTGCCCTGAAAATGCCCTATACTTCTCCTGTTTGTCTTCTTCCCCCAATCCTAGCAACTTTTTTTTTTTTTTTTTTTTTTAATTTTACTCAGTCTATCATTTTGCTTTTCATGACCTCTGCTTTTCTCCGGGCAGTTTCTCCTAGTGTGGTGTTGAGCTCTAGACCTGGCCTTGAGCTCCCCGTGCAAACCCCGGCCAAGCCTCAAGGCTCAGCCTCCTGAGTGCTGGGATGACAGGCACACGGCCCCATGGCCAACAGACATGTTTTCGAACTGCACAACACTGAGGCGCGTGGCTCACCCTCCGGTCTGTAGTCAGGTGTGACCTGACCTAAATGAATGACTACAGTGGCCCCACCACGACCTGTCTTCACACAGCAGCGAATCAGACTCCGCGGAGCTGGCCCAGGCTGCCTTGGCCCTGTGGCCACGCCTAGCTGTGTGCGCCCACATTTCATTATTTTGAGGCCAAAGATCTTTTTAGATGGGACGTATTGGCTTGAAAACTGGAAGAAAACAGCTGGCATCCACTCTGGTGGAAGAAACAAAGGAAAGTTATAAACACCGTCTGGCAATTTTTCCCTCTCAGGGAACCTTGCATTCTCCCTGTTGGAAAGTCTGCGTCAGATGTTTGATCTGCTTGGCTGTGTTGACCGAGAAAATGTGGCTGTTGAGAACTGTGGACAAAACGTACCCAGATGAGGAGCTGATTCCAATCTTCATCACCCTTCATGCTTTATGTCTTGGGGTATTTTTTTTTTTTCTGTCTCATTGAAACAGGGTCTGTCTATGCAGTCCAGGCTGGACTTCACTTTGTAGCCCAAGATGGCCTCAAACTTGCAGCCTCCTGCCTCAGCCTCGATAGTACTGTGATTACAGGCATGTGCCACCACGCCCAGCCTTGTGTGTTTGAGTCTTAATCTGCCTAACTCCGAGATGTTTTCATTTATCTTTTCACCTGTCCAGGGCCCTCTCTGATTCCCCATGGTGCCTTTCAGGGTAAACAACCTCAGCAGTTGTCACATGGTGTGTCAGCTTTCCATCACATAAAAATACCTGGGACAATTAACTTATAGAGAAAAGGAGTTCTTTTCACCTCACAGTTTTTTTCTTTTTTTTTTTTTTTTTGCGGAACCAGGGATTGAACTCAGGCCCCTGTGCTTGCTGGGGAAGCACTTATTCTACTGAGCCATCTCCCCGGCCCCTACACCTCACAGTTTTGAAGTCTCCAGTCTGTGATTGTTTGGGTCTGTTGTGAGGTGGCACATTATAGAAGGAGCACGTGTTGGGGCAAAACCATGTGTATCAGTAGCCAGGGAGCGAAGAGGAGGAGGAAGGGGCAGGATCCCACAGCCCCAGTGAGGATATGCCCCAGCGAACTACGGACCTCCCAGCAGGCCCTACTAAAGGGTCCACCAGCCTTTAACCCACGGGCTGTTGGGGGACATTCATCTTTTATTTCCATACAGGGTCACGGTTGCTCAGGTTGACCTTAACCGTGTGGTCCTCCTGCCTCCCTCTCCAGAGCGGCTGGAAGCCCAGGTAGGCTGTCCCAGTTGTCTGATTCCAGTTATATGAACTCTCCATAGTGGGTGGAGCCACAGAACAGAACACAGACTGGGGGTACCAGGGACTGGGAGGATGGAGAAATGGGGACCAACCGTTGGAGTATGGGGTTCCTTTCCGGGGTGATGAAAATATCTGGAAACTAGGTAGAGGTGGTGGTCACAGTGTACTTCATGCCACAGAATTGTTTGCCTTTGAATAGTTAACGTCATGTTATGTTCATCTGGGAGAGACAGACACAGACAGACCCTGACTTCACAGGTCAGTGAGGGACACAGGTTGGGCGGTCAGTCCACAGGAAACCGCACGCTGAGATGAGCACTTGGTAGGAGGCAGAGGGAGGGAGACTGGGGGGCTGGAGAAACTGCAAGGACACATTTTGGGCTGATGTTCCAAGAGCCAAAGGGAGTGATGCGGAATGAGTTTAAGGTGGCCAGCAAGATAGGTCCTGCAGAGCCTTACAGCTCATGAGAGGGAGGGGGTGCCTCCGTTTACAAGCAAGAGGGAGCTGGGAAGGTTTTAAGCATGAGATGAACAGCACTTGAATTCTCTCCAGGTTAGACTGAACCAAAGGCACTGCACAGAGGAGGCAAGCATTCCACAGCAGAGTTACTCCCTCTGCGGGTTTTATCTAGTTTTAGATGCACATACTAGCTTGCCTCTTTTTCTAGAGACGTGGCTACCTACGAAAGGGTTGTATCAGAAGTACCTGCAAGGCTTATTTTTTAAAGCACAACACTGGGAACCACAGACACTGTGGCCAGTTCCTATAATTGCAACACCGTGGGAGGCTGAGGTGGGAGGATTACAAGTTGAAGCCCAGCCTGGAGAACTTAGTGAGACCCCGTCTTAAAAATGTAAAAAGGGATGGGGATGTAGTTCAGTGTGAAGACCCTGAGCTTATTTCCAATACTGCAATACTGTAGTTTACACAGCCAGACACGTGGGTGCGGGCACATGTACACACACACACACACACACACGCACACACACACGCACACTGGGAGCCACTGGAGGAGTAGCAGGCAAATTTTTAGAACAGTTCCCAGGAGGATCCTGATTCTCCGCTCCTCCTAGCCCTTCTTGGAGAACTACGTAGCTATAGAAACGTGAAAGGACTGAAATTGATACCATCTACCTAATGGGGCGGGGCGGGGGTCATAATTCAGTGACTGTTAACAATTTCAGCGGACTGTGCCATGGCAAAGTTTGAGCAAGAATGGAGAGGGATTCTTGACACAACTAAGAGGAAAGTGGCTGCAGAGCAGGTGAGAACTAATTCCTAAAAAAGGATTAGGAGACCGGCAGACGCTGCCTGGGGCGCTATGGTACCCTGAAGAAACCCATCAGGTGTCTGGGGATGAGAAGTAACCGACTTGTATAGTGAAAAAAGATCTAGCTACAGAAAAGCATGGTCTACCCATAGCACGCCTTGACAGCTTGTTAGAAACGCAGAAGCTTGGGCCTTGGGCCTCCTCCACCGCACAAATCATAAACTGCGTTTTTGACAAGAACCTCCCACGATTTAGTTTTTCCTTATGCACGCCCTATACCACCAGGCAGTAGGTCCCTATCACAGCCGAAGCACTTTATATTGAATATATTCTGATACCGGGCATTAGTTTTGAAGAGGCACTTAAGTTTTAAAAATTAACTGGACAAACAACTACAAGTTCTTTCACTATGCAAATTTCTGTCTCCTAAAAAAAAAATTTCCAGTGGAGTAAAATACCAGGCTTAAGTGAGGCAAAGCCGTGTTAAAAATGTGATAAGAATTCAGCACTTGGCCACGTCAACCGTTCACACAGCTGGATCCAGTCTGGAGACGCCCCATGATCCGTGGCAGCTCACAGCGGTCACAACTTTTTCTTTTTCTTTTTCTTTCTTTTTTTTTTTTTTTTTTTTTGAGACTGGGTCTCGCTGAGTAGTCTAGACTGGCCTTGAACTCATTATGTAGCCCAGGCTGGCCTCAAACTCACGGTGATCCTCTTGCCTCAGCCTCCCGAGTGCTGCTACGATGGGCATCTAAAGAAAGTCCAGTTGGCAGCTGTTGTGCCCTTGAGATCTGCTCTAAATCGTCTCCAACACTGGAAATGAAACCTGACAATGATTTCCAGGGAGCACTGTACTGTCGGACATGACTCCCGTGGTCGGTCACAATCGGGAGACTGCAGCGATCGCTCCCGCACCGCGGCTATCCCAACTGACTTTCGACCTCCGACCTCGCGCCTTGCCCAAGGCTTCCGCGAGCAGCTTCCGCTCCCGCCCCTAGGATGCTAGGCGGGCCCGAGGGGGGGGCGGAGCTCGAGGCCATCGGTTAGGGGCGGGGCTTGAGAAAGCACTCTCTCCATTGGGCCGTCATGCAGGGGGCGTGTCCAGGGGGTGGGCGGGGCTAGCAGCCACTCCTGGGCGACTGGCTCGCTGGGCTAAACCTGCGGAGGCCGGGGTCGGCGGGCGGGCTCGCGGCAGATCCCGGGACCGGAATCTCCTAGCTCTGGAGCGGAATCAGGGTCGGCCCCGTTTTAAAGCGGATCAGGGAGGAACTCTAGAATTTCGGGTTAGGAAGTCCCGGAACCCGGAATAATAAACCCCGGAACCCGGAATTAAGATCGGAAAGTCCCGGATCGCGGAGCACAGCGCGCGGAGCGGAGCCCGGATCGCGGGACGGGACGGACGATGTCGGGCCGTGGCGCGGGCGGGTTCCCGCTGCCGCCGCTGAGCCCGGGCGGCGGTGCCGTGGCCGCGGCCCTGGGAGCGCCGCCTCCCCCTGGGGGCCCCGGGATGTTGCCCGGCCCAGCACTCCGGGGCCCGGGGCCCGCCGTAGGCGTGGGGGGCCCTGGGGCCGCCGCCTTCCGCCCCATGGGCCCCGCGGGTCCCGCGGCTCAGTACCAGGTGAGCAGGGCGGGCGGGCGGGCGCCGCGGGGCTTCCCTGCACCGAGAGCCTAGGGGCCTTGGGAGGCTCTGGCCGGGCCCCGCGGGTTGCGGCCCTGGAACAGCTTGGGGGAAAGGGCGAAGGGACTACTGCGGTGTTGAGGCTTTTGGGAGTGTCCTGGGCTTCTTGGCCCGGGGATTCGGGCTAAGAGATGGGCGCGTCGGGGGAGGAAGCTGAGCGACTGTGGGCGGACGGGTTGAGAGGTCTAACCCGGGTCCTGGGGTGGGAGGGCCCTGGGAGGCGAGGAGAAAGTTTTGGAAAAGGGTCTTACTGAGAAAACAGGGTTACCCTCCACTGGCCTCGGTCCCATTCCAAGTCTGCCCTATTTTTTCCCCCCTCGTAGTTGGAAATTGGCAGATCTCTAGCGTGTTTGAGATGGCTCCCAGCTGCTAGTTGGGGAGGAAGGAGGTGTCCCTCGGCATAGGCAGGCCCAGGAGCCTGAGCCGCGATGAATCCAGGTTAGATCAGAGCCAGTGGCGCCCGGGCCCGCGGAAGGCCCAGCCTAGTTACAGACCACTTTTGTGCCGAGCTTTCTGCCTGGTGTCAGTATCCAGGAGTTGAGTGTGGAGGAGCAGAACAAAACAGAAAGGCTCCTCCGGGAACGTGCGGGTTCTGGGGCTGCAGAGCCTGCACTTGCAGGGGTCTCTTCTGAGAGCGCTGTTTGGACTCCTCAGGCTTCAAAGAAGAGAGCGTCTCAGGTTGCAGCTTCAAAGGCCTTTGAGAGACTGAGACTGATCCTTGTTATTGTGTGAGGAGCTCAGCCCGACTCTGCTGGTGGGGCTCCTCGTCCTCCAGTGTGTCCTTTGAGGTTGTCCCCAGAATGCTTGGGAATTGTGACTGTCCTTTTCCCAGCCCCCCTTCCCTTCCACTTCTGCGTAGCTTCCAGGTTCTGACAGTGCCGTATGCTAGCCCATGTGCCTGAGCCTTCGGGCTGGGCTTCCTGCTAAGGTTCCGCGGGGGGTGTGTTTGCTTCCTGTTCTCTCTCCGGATAGGTCCAGGTAGAGGTTCCAGAAATGCCTCCTCATGGAGTACACATATCCTGCCAGGTCCTTGGACCCTCGCTTTCTAAGGAGATGCTTACTTGGGGTTACTGATTGATACTGATTTTCCCTCTTCATTCCTCATTTCTGCAAAGAAAAAGAGGCTGAGTCAGAGAAGCCCAGGTCCTCAGGCTCCAGCTGGTGCCTGTCTTTCCCGTCATGCCCTCCCTTAGGGGTCCTGGGCCCAGGATTTCGGTGCAGGTGCAAACCTCGGCTAGAGAGCTTCCTGTTGGCCTTTCTGGCCTGGTGGGGTTGGGGGCAGGGGACCTGGAACCTACAGAAGGCTGCAGTTTCCTTGGCATGATACCCCTAGAAAGTGTGCCCTTGGGAAAGCCCCTTCAGGGATGGAGTCCACAGTTTTTGGGGCATAACACACAGTTTTTGGGCCTGTGGCAAGGCTGGGCCAGTTGGCCAGAGTTCTAGGGAAGCAGATGGCTCTGAAGCCTGGCTTCCCATCCCTCCACCTCTCAACTCTCCAGAGATGGGCAGAAGAGCGATATGGGAAGACCCAGCTCACTCGGCTAGAGGTGGATGGCCATTCTGTCTGCCCTTCCAGGAGAGACTTGTGGTCTGGGGAGCAAAGGGGGATTCTGTCTATTAGGGCTCATGAGCTGAGCAGGAAGAGCAAGGATTTGAGGTCCAAGCTGGACAAGTAGGGGACCCAGGGACTTGAACTGTAAACAGTTGAAAAAAGTGAAGTGATGGCCCATCTCCCTGCAGAGGGTGGCTCTATCTGTTGGATCATAGTTAACTGAGAAGCTCACAGAAGAGCAACAAGAACAAGGCAAAATGAACCAAAACACATACATTGCTGTGTTCACTCTACATTTTAAAATACTTCCTGTGCGTGGGGGAGAGGGAAGGTAGTCTCCAGCTGAGGCCTTTAGGCCCAGCTACCAGGAACATGAGGGCCACAGGCTTTGGGGAGGGGCAAGGCTTGCTCACCTGAATCCTAGATTCCTCACTTTGCACGGCAGCAGCAGCAAGCCCAGCCTCTGCCTGCTGTCCTGAGGGAGAGTGACAGGGCCAAACTGAGAGTGTAGGCTGGTGCTGGGCCTCAGGGAGGAGGTGGCTGCCCTCTGGGTTTCTGAGCTTTGAGCCAGGCTTACCTAGCCATGCAGTAGGCAGGAGGCTGAGAATTTGGGGCTTGGGATTTTTTCCCCCCTTTCTTTTTACTTTATTTACTTATTTTTTTAAAGGAGGAGGAGTTACTGGCGCTTCAAGGCCCAGGTGTAGCGCTTGGCAATGTGTAGCCCAACTCGCCGAACTGTAAGCAGGCTTCCCCTGGGGCCCTGCGTCTACTGGGGGCTCAGAGCCACAAAGTGAAACAGCCCGCTGGGTGGGGCCTGTGCTGCTCTTGGGATTTCCTGTTGCTTGAGCACCTGCCCTGGCGGTTGGGCCGTGGTGCCAGTTTTGTGGTGCCGGTTTTGTGAGTTGCTTCTTGGGGACCACAAGGGCCCTAGTTCACACTTTGCAGCTCTTGCCTTTGTCTCAGGCCCTGGGAAACACATACATCTGGGATCTGTGGTCCAGGATCACACAGAGCCCCCCCACCCCAATAATCTTGGCCATGGATCATTAAGGCAGAGAAACTTGCTGTCTTTTGCCTTTCAACAACCTTGATGAATCTTTTCCTCATGGGGAGAAACTTGTGGCAAGACTCCCGAGGTCCCAGAGCTCCTCGCTTTTAACTGCTCGTTCTCCAAATGCTTGCCTACTTTCTTTGTCCCTTCCCCACTCCTCCAGGTCAGGTTTCCCACAGTTTCTGCACCTGGTCATGAATCTGACCCTCTGCAGGAACCGAGGGTTCGGGACTAGATGAAGACGTGGGAGAGACTCACCTCCTGGCGGCTGGGGCATCAGAGGGTCCTTCGAGTTGGCGCACGTCCCCACCCAGCTTGGCTTAGTTGGCTGCTTGTGCTGGTTGCATAATCTGGACCCCGGGGCCAGCCCTGTGAAGCTGCCAGGGACAGTGTGTGCGAGGCAGAGCTGCCAAACAGGCCTTGCAGGCAGCAGCCATAGGAAGGGGGCTGGGGTGCAGCAGTTTCTCCCAGATGTACTGCACCAGGACATTGGGGACCTGGGTCTTGGGTCAAAGTCCTTCAGAAAAACACTTAAAAAAAAAAGAACTTATTTCTGTTACCTAGGTTGCTGCTAACTATGCCCTGTGCCGCTTGCATCTCATGATAATTTTATCTTCATTCTCCAGCTGGGAATGTCCAGCAGTGGTAGGAAACCAGCTATGATCAGCAAAAGCTCTCAGTGGGTTGCAGTCACTGGCCTAGGGCTGAGCTGAGCCAGCAGCAACCCCACTGCCAGGTGGTGCTTGGACCACAGGCGGAGGCCTGCTGTTTGCCTCTGGCCCACAGGCACCCAGGAGCCAGCTTCCCTTTGGGGTCTCCTGACTTGGGAGTAGGGGCACAGCAGCAGGGAGATGAGAGAGAGCCCCGTTCTGATTGCAGATAGGGGACATATGGTGCCCAGATGGTTTGTGCTCTGCCTGGTGCCACCCCCACGGTGGGCATGTGGCTCAGCCATGTTTCGAGTGCTCATCTGGGGCACTGCTGCCTAAGGTTAGGGGCTTGCTGGATCCTCAGTCACGACACCAGGCTTGTCCCAGGATGGCTCGTACCCTTCTGCACCCTTCTGCTGGCTGGGCCAGCGGCCCTGGCCTCACTGGTACCGTGCTTCTCCCAGAGTCCGGGTGAGGAGGCACTGGTGTGTGGTTCGGCCATCTGAAGGCCTCAGAGCTGCTGGGCCCACGAACTAAAGGACAGCATGTGGACTGGCAGGCAGCAGCAGCCCCAGAGAACTCCGCAGCCTTTCCCTCCCTCAGCGGGCTGGCTCTCCTCCCACTCCTGGGCCCTGGGAGCCTCAGTACTGGCACTGCTGCCAGGGCGGTTGCAGGGGCGGGGCCAGTGTGGGTTACAGTGTTCAGGAGCTGCTCCCCTTTGTTCTCAGGCTCTGGCGGGGCCCTCTTGAGCGCTGCCAGTGCTGGAGCTGGGCCTGGCTGAGGAGTGTGATGGAGGGTTTGGGCGGTGGGCCCCGCAGGGGCCTGCCATTGACCTGTGTACCCCCACTGGCTCACTTTCCCCAGCGGCCTGGCATGTCACCAGGGAACCGGATGCCCATGGCTGGCTTGCAGGTGGGACCCCCCACGGGCTCCCCATTTGGCGCGGCTGTTCCGATGCGACCTGGTATGCCACCCACCATGATGGATCCATTCCGGAAACGCCTGCTTGTGCCCCAGGCCCAGCCACCGATGCCTGCCCAGCGCCGGGGGTGAGACACCCTTTTATCCCACTTTAGCCCAGCTCTGCTGGAAACATTTCCTTCTAGCCTAAGAGCTTTGATAATGGAGGGAGACTTGGCTCTCTATGCAAGACTGGAGAGGGGTCTGTGTCCTCCAGACCACTGATGTCTAAAATGGATTTCTGTCCCCTGCAGGCTGAAAAGGAGGAAGATGGCAGATAAGGTTCTACCTCAGCGAGTGAGTGTGCTGGAAGGAAGCCCTTCAGCCTCTGGCTGGCCAGGGGGAGCGCCTTCGGGGCGGGAAGACAGGGAACCGGGCGGGCTGGGCTGTGCAGAGCAAGCTGTGGAATTTCGTCTTGTGCAGATTCGGGAGCTTGTCCCAGAGTCTCAGGCATACATGGATCTCTTGGCGTTTGAGCGGAAGCTGGACCAGACCATTGCCCGCAAGCGGATGGAAATCCAGGAGGCAATCAAGAAGCCCCTGACGGTATGCAGGCTGCTCATCCTGGCCCCCCCCTTTTGCTGAGCGTCTGCGTTGGGCTAGAGCGGGGCTTTTTCACGTGGAGGATACGTCCGGCCCACTGGAGCATGAACTCAATTTCATGTGTTTGGGCTGGTGTTTTTGTTTTAAAATTTCATTGGTACATTTGAGTTCTACATAATAGTGTTCATCTTCGGGAATTTGCACCTATAGTACACCTCGCTTCTTAAGTTCCTGCTCCCTTCCCCTCCCTTCAGCCCCTCTTCTCATTATTTACCAAACCTTTGCTTCCATTTTTTCCTTCTCCTGTCCCTTCTTTCCTTTGCCCCCCTCTTCTCCCTTGTTGTTCTGTCGGTTTGAACATCTCCTTTCCTTTCCCAGTATCTATTACACATTTTGGTCCTTACCTGCATTTTTATTAACTTCTCACACCAAAGAAACTGTGGTATTTAAATGTTTGTCCAGTTTATTTCACTTAAGAGTGTGGTCTCAAGGGCATCCATTGAGCTAGAAGTGTCTCAAGCTTATCCTTCTCTGTGGCAGAGTAGTACTCCATTGTATGAGAAAGCCCACCTCCTCGGTCCATTCATTGGTTGATGGGGATTTGGACTGTTTCTAAGATTTAACTATTATAAACTGCTGCTATCAACATGGGTGTGTATGTATCTCTGTGGTAAGATGCTTTCAGTTTTGGGAAGAGACCAAGAAGGGAAATAGCTAGGTCATATAGGGCCTTTAAGTCCTAGTGTTGGTCCTCTACACTCATTTCCAGTGGTTGCACCGGTCTGCACTTCCAGCAGCAGTGGAGAAGGGATTTTTCCCCTATAGTCCCACTGACATTCATTATTAGTGAATAGCCGCTTTCTGAAGTGAGATGGAATCTCACAGTTGTTTTAATCTACATCTCTCAAATGAGCAGTGACATTGAACATGTTTTCATATATTTATTTGCTGTTTCTCCATCTTCATCTGAGAAGTGTCTATATTTTAGTTTTGGTTTGAGTCTTTAAATTTGAGGGGTCTGATTTTTTTTTTTTTTTTTTTTTTTTTTGGTTCTTCATATATAGCTAGTAGTCTTTTGTTGTGGGCACAGCTGGCAGAATTTTTTTCCCCACTCTGTAGGTTATCTCTGCACTTCATTGTTTTCTTTTTGCTGTGCAAAGTCTTTTTAATGAGTTCTCAGTTGACTTTTTGTGCTAGTTCCTATGCAGTTAGGGTTTTGTTAATAAACTCTGCCTACACCAGTGTCTTAAAGAGTTCTACCTAGTGTGTCTTTCAGCAGATTTAGTGTTTAATATTTAGATCTTTGATTCATTTTGATTTTAGTTTAGTGCATAGTGAGAGATGCAGATCTAGTTTTACTTTTTAGCATATGGAAAGCCAGTTTTTCCAGTGCCATTTATTAAAGAGGCTATCTTCTAGTGAAGGTGTCCGGCTCCTTTGTCAAAGATAACGTGGCTAAGTGTGTCTGGAGTTGTTTTTTTCTGTTTCATTGATCCTCGGGTATGTTCTTTTTGTCAGTACCATGCTATTTTTATCATAGTTTTTTAAAAACATTAAGAATTTTTTTTTTTTTTTTTGTTAAAGGGTCTTACTACTCAGTTGAGACTAGTAGTGATCCTCCTGTCTCAGCCTCCCCAGCACTGGGATTACAGGGGTATGCTACCACAGCTGGTTTCACTGGGTGGCACAGCATGCGGTACAGGGATCAAACTTGGATCCTTGTGCTTGCCAGGCAGGCACTTAGATCACCAAGATATCTACCCAGCCCTACCATAGTAGTTTTGTATAATTTCAAGCCAGGGATTTTGATTGGGCCAGCATGTTTTAAATTAATATGAAATAGTAAGAAGTATGAAGATATTTCACTGTAATGAAGCACCTACTATTGTAGTGATATTATTTTATTAAGTTATTGTTTCAGATACATATATATGTATGAGGATCCTGGGTGATGATTAAGTGTAAATCTTACCCAGTGTGGTGACATCTGCCTATAATCCCAGGACTCTGGGCCTGAGGCAGGAGGATTGAAAGTTCAGTGCCAACTAAGACAATTTAGTGACTTCTCGCGCTCTTGTGTGAAAAAAAAAAAAAAAAAAGGGCTGGGGGATGTGATAGTGCAAAGGCCCTGACTTTAATGTATATGTGGTACCCGGGGCCTCATGCTTAACTAGGGAAATCCTTGCCACACCCCATCCCCAGCCACTTTGGATTGGCTTGACAGTGCCCTGTGTGTGCCTGTGCTATTGTGTTGACACTGTCATTTGTGTGCCTCTTTTCATCATAAAACTGAGTATCTTGAAGGCCAGGACTAGGATTATTCCAAATCCCAGTACCTAACAAAGTGCTTGGTCCTTAGCAGTCAGTAACTGATTATTGAATGAGTTCACATGGGAAGATTGGGTAGTGATTTTCGAAGTGTTCTGCTTCTACTTGATTTTCTTTAGCAAAAACGAAAGCTTCGAATCTACATTTCCAATACGTTCAGTCCCAGCAAGGCAGAAGGTGATAGTGCAGGAACTGCAGGGACCCCTGGAGGAACCCCAGCAGGGGACAAGGTGGCTTCCTGGGAGCTCCGTGTGGAAGGCAAACTGCTGGATGATGTGAGTTGGGGAGAGGGGTGTCTGGAGGGGAAGCAGCCTCTTGGGTTAAGACTGGGGCCAGATGGGGTGCTCCCCGAGAAGTCCTGCCATAGGGAGCGGATGTGGCTCCAGCTGTTTATTTATTGGTGGTGCTGGAGATGACCCAGCCTCGCCTCATGAATGCTAGGCTAGTATTCCACCACTGAGCCACACACCCAGTGCCAGGCTCAGTGTGTACTCAGTATCCACCCATGGCAGTTGGATGCCTTGAAGTTGTCACTGGCTGGTGTGGGGTACAGCAGGAGCTTTTCCCCCGGCCCCAGCCTCTCACTTCGTGGAGTCTGCCTCTTCAGATCCCTAGCACAGGGGTGGGGTGAGTGGGTGATAAATCCTATGGGACACAGTCAGGGCTCCCGGTGCCTCACTGTCCTGAGCTCAACAGCTGGAGAACGCTCCTGTTGGGGTAGTGGTTGAGAACGCAGAAGCAGCCCGAGCTCATGCTCCCTTCCATTCGTAGCCTAGCAAACAGAAGAGAAAGTTTTCTTCATTCTTCAAGAGCCTCGTCATTGAGCTGGACAAGGAACTGTATGGGCCTGACAATCACTTGGTGGAGGTGAGTGGCCCTCGGCCTTGGGAGACCACTTGAAGCCGCTGCACCAAGCCCCGGGTGTGGTGATGGCCTTGGTCCCCAGTGATGGCCTGCCCACTCGGTGATGAGCACCTCCCCCCTCCTTCCTATAGTGGCACCGGATGCCCACCACTCAGGAGACAGATGGCTTCCAGGTGAAGCGGCCTGGAGACCTCAATGTCAAGTGCACCCTCCTGCTCATGTTGGATCACCAGGTGACAGACGCCCCAGGTCATGTTTGGGGCCACAGGAGTGGCGTGGGTGGGGGCCTTGTTCCTGCCCTGTCCTTCTCCTTTGGTTTTGCTCAAGAACCCCTTTGCTGGTTCCCCTCTACCCTCAGCCTCCTCAGTATAAGCTGGATCCCCGACTAGCGAGGTTACTGGGGGTGCACACGCAGACACGGGCTGCCATCATGCAAGCCCTCTGGCTTTACATCAAACACAACCAGCTGCAGGATGGCCATGAGCGCGAGTACATCAACTGCAACCGTTACTTTCGCCAGGTACACCAGCCTTCCCCGGGTGATGTCCTGCCTGTTCAGTTCCCCTGCCTTGTCCAGTTGTGCAGAGCTCAGTGGGTAGTGCTGGCGTCCTAGCTGCTGCCTTTCCTGCCCCTGGAGCGTCCTGCTTGCTCCATGTGCCAGGCTTCCCCAGGCTTCTGCTGCTCTTTCCAGATCTTCAGCTGCGGACGGCTCCGTTTCTCCGAGATCCCTGTGAAACTGGCTGGACTGCTGCAGCATCCAGACCCCATTGTCATCAACCATGTTATTAGGTAAGGAAAGGAAGGGACTTTGAAGGCAGATGCACCCTGGGCTTGGGCTGCAGCCAGAGAGAAGCTGTAGGGGGGGCTTCTTGCTGGGCGTGTGTTTCTACGTCCTTTCCTGTGTGCATGCAGTGTGGACCCTAATGACCAAAAGAAGACAGCTTGTTACGACATTGATGTGGAGGTAGATGACCCCCTGAAGGCCCAGATGAGCAACTTCCTAGCGTCTACCACCAACCAGCAGGAGATTGCCTCTCTTGACGTCAAGGTAGGCCCTCTGCCTTCGCACCCGTCCCTGGGGCCCAGGGTGAGGGTGGGCTGGCATGGCACTTTACTGTAGCGCACTGGGAGAGGCCGCTGCCCAGTCCTGTGGTCTGTCCCTGGACACAGACCCAGGGCAGGGCTTGCCCAACACATGACCCTCTTCCTCAGATCCATGAGACCATTGAGTCCATCAACCAGCTGAAGACTCAGAGGGATTTCATGCTCAGCTTTAGCACCGACCCCCAGGATTTCATCCAGGAATGGCTCCGCTCCCAGCGCCGAGACCTCAAGGTCAGCCCTCTTTCCTCAGGGACTCCCAAGTTGATTTCTACCCCAGCGCTGTTCTCCTGGTTCCAAGGGCAGATGGGCTTTCAGGTGGGGGTTATGCCATGGCTCCTCTCCTGGCCCGCAGATCATCACCGATGTGATCGGAAACCCCGAGGAGGAGCGGCGAGCTGCTTTCTACCACCAGCCCTGGGCGCAGGAGGCAGTGGGGAGGCACATCTTCGCCAAGGTGAGGCCTTGCCCGCTGTGGCCTCCTTTTGTTGTAACAAGAAGCCTGAGCCATGTTCTTCCTTCTCCAGGTGCAGCAGCGCAGGCAGGAACTGGAACAGGTGCTGGGAATTCGCCTGACCTAACTGCTCAGGGATCTCTTCTGTCCTGGAGCCTGGCAAGGGACTGCCCTTTGGGTCCTCGCTTGTGCCGCAGACATGTAGGATGCGGTGAGGGGTGTCTGCCGGCACCCTCTACCCCCAGATTTAGTTTTATAAATGTAGTGATAGGATTCCATGTTGCTTGGTCCCAAAGCCTTATTACTTTTCTGCATTGGCTTTAATTGGATTCTCAGATGCCTCCTTTGCCCCCTGCAGGCAGCCCCAGACAGGACTGCTGCAGGCCACGCTCTGGTGTTTTAGGAACCAAAGGCTGCTGGGTTTGCATGTTTACAGGCTCTCCTCCGGGGCCAGTGTCAGAGCCGAGTCTGCGGAGCTGGGCACGGAAGAGGAGGCCCAGCTAGGCTCTTCTTAGCCTTCTTAAACCAAAGTTCTTTGCCATTCCTACAAGCCCAGCCCTGCTGCTGGCTTCTTTCTTTCCTTTGGGTATTTGCACTATGTGGGGAACAGGTTTTTCTATGTGGGAGCCACTTTTTTGTACAGGGGTAGGTTGGGGTTTTTCAGGGAGCCCTATTTGGTGCCTCCTTCCTTGTTATTTTCTTAATCTATGCAAGCGGCTACGGCCGCCATCATCTCCTGGGATCCCTCCTGGTTGGGATGGAACCTCTAAGGGGAGGGGAGTACCCAAGGGGGGGTGCACGTGGCAGAGGGCAGGGTGAGGTGACAGGGAGGCTGGGAGGACTGTTTTGCCCTTTGGAACTTGGAGCTTAGGGCTTGGCAAATGCCACTTGTGGCAGGTTTGGAAATTTCCAAATAAATTCTTTTGTTTATTGGTGGTGCCTAGACCGGGTCATTACACAGTGTGACCACTCTTAACAGACTGGAGTCCTAGAGGGCTTGTTGCACAGATCTTTATTTGGAGGATATATGAAAAAGACATCCCCTCACTTCCACAATTTTTTGATGGACATGTTTTTCTCACTGTCCTTCTGCATGACCTAGAAAGAAAAAAAGCACATGTGGTGTGAGCCCAAGCCTTACTCTGCCTGAGCCACCACCAGCCAGGGAACAGTGGGCGTACCTTGGCTACTGCCATCTCAAAGTCTTCCTGGGTGACATGGACTCGCCGTTCCCGCAGTGCATACATGCCGGCCTCTGTGCATACACCCTGGGCAGGAAAAGGACACTGAGACACTTGTGCCCCCTCAACCCTGAGATGCCCCTTGAGCCCAGAGCTGCTGGCCACTCCTGTGTTTCCCTGAGACTCCAGGTACCTTAACCTCAGCTCCTGATGCTCCTGGCATCAGCTCAGCAATTTTCCTTAAGTTGATCCCTCGGGTCAGGTTCATTTTCCGGGAATGGATTTTCAGAATGTCCAGCCGGGCCTAGGAACAGAGAGGAAAGCCCTTGGTCCCACACCCTGTGCCCACAGCCAGAGCTGCTCCAGGCACCACCTGTTACAGACCTCCTCATTGGGGGGCGGGAACTCAATTTTTCTGTCAATGCGCCCGGGGCGAAGCAGTGCAGAATCCAGGATATCGATCCTGTTGGTAGCCATGATAACCTGAATAGAGAAAGGAGCAGACTCAGCTAAGCTCTTGGTCTGCAAGCTGCCCAAGGCCTCCCAGTGGCCTGTCCCCAGGCTTACACTTCACCTTGATATTCTTCGTGGCTTCAAAGCCATCTAGCTGGTTGAGCAGCTCCAGCATCGTGCGCTGCACCTCACTGTCCCCTCCAGAGCCCCCCTCCAGCCGGGAGGAGCCAATGGAGTCGATCTCATCCATGAAGATGATGGAGGGCGCGTGTTCCCGGGCCATGACGAAGAGCTCCCGCACCATCCTCGCCCCTGTGCAGACCCGGCTGGCATTAGACACTAATGAGCGCCCCACTCTCCCCTTCCACTTGGCTCTCACATTCCTACACAGTACCTTCCCCAATGAACTTCTGTACCAATTCTGAGCCGGAGACACGAATAAAGGTACAGTCTGTGTGATGAGCCACAGCGCGGGCCAACAGTGTCTTCCCAGTGCCAGGGGGTCCGTACAGCAGCACCCCCTACAGGGAAACGGCAGGCAGAAAGCTGGCTTCGTGTCACTCCAGAATGCTTCACTCAACTACTTATTTATTTGTCTGATCCTCTGCCACAGGCTATGGATGTTCCCTTCTAGAGCTTTTAGCTAACCCAGCTTAATACCATGAAGCTGGGGCTGGGGAAGATGGCTAAGTGGAATAAGTGCTTCTCTGGCAAATACAAGGGCCTGAGTTCAATCCCTGGTTCTGCCAAAAATTAAAAAAATACCATGAAGCTGGCGCTAAGAAGCGGAAAGGCAGCCCCAGCAGCCTGTAGCCCATCCTGGCCCAGCACACGACCTGCCTGGGGTAGGAGTACAGGCAGCCTACAGCTCCTCCCAGAAGCCCAGTCCCCACCTTTGGCTGTGCAATGCCCAGGGCTTCAAAGAGCTCAGGGTGCTTCACGGGCAGCTCGATCACTTCTTTGATCTCCTTGATCTGCTTGTCCAATCCTCCGATCATCTCGTAGGTGGAGTCCGGCACCTTTTCCACCATCATGAGTGATACCAGAGGGTCTACCTTGTTGGGGAGAATCTTGTGCAGAGTGTAGCTGTCATTTCTTAGGGCCACCCGGCAATTGGGGGTTACCTGGATGGAGGTGGTGAGTTTTAGGAAGCAGGACATGAGGTACAGACCCCACCCACTTACCTGTTCCACTCACATCATTGATGTCGATGTTCTTGTCCACATCTACCACGAACTTGCCCTCAGGGTGCACCTGGAGAAACAAGGGCTCGTGACCTTTCTTAAATCACCACTTCATTGAAAGCAGACCCATGGGATTCTAGAACAGAACACTGCCTGCAAGCTACATACAGGATGGGCAGCACTGGGTGACAGGCTGGCCCTGGGTCATGTTGCCTTTACCTTGACCAATACTTTCTTCTTATCCATAGCCCGGACTACTTCACCCACATAGGAGCCCTGTTCCTGCAGCAGCTGTAGCTCTTCCCGCAATAGGCGAACTAGATGGCAAATAGACACAGTGGTCACCTAGTTGCTCCTTTGGTGTCCCCTCCCTGGGGATTTAATTCAAGCATAAACTAAACACAGCTCCAGTTTGAAGTTACACACACACACACACACACACACACACACACACACACCCTAAAGGGAGTGACAATGGAACTTTAGGCACACACAAGTCCTGTGGAACCCGTGACTCATCAAAAGGGCCCCTGAGCTGGGCACAGTAGCCACCACACACGTTACTGACCCCAGCACTCTGGGAGGCTAAGGCCAGAGGACCACAGGTTCCAGTCCAGCCTGGGTAACTTAGTACGGACTCCATCTCAAAAAAGGGGATGGGGAGGTAGCTCAGATTGAACTTCAGTGCAATCTCCAGTATGACCCAGGGATTGGGGTAGGGATGGTATTTGTCTCCTGAGACCTAAGGAGGTGGGCAACCTAAAGCCACCTAAAGTGGCAGCAATCAGGCCACACAGCTCTACTTAGCTCTCTCCTGCATGTGGCAGGACCAGACCCTGTCCAGGGCTCCTGGGCCACTGGGCATCCAGGTCCCTCCTCTTCCATCTCCGCTTCTGTCTGTCTGTCTGTCTCTGTCTCTGTCTCTGTCTCTGTCTCTGTCTCTGTCTCTGTCTCTCTCTCTCTCTCTCTCTCATACAATAGCTCACCTCCCTTTCTCTCCCTTATTCCTCCTTTTTATCCTTCTTTGGCATTTTCTTTCAAGTAGAAAACAAAAAAATTTACAATGGAACTCTACATAAGAGTTGTGCATGGGACACAACTACATAATGATGGTGTGGAAGCATCACCTTGTATTAGGAGGAAACACTGCTATGAGGCTGCAGGTCAGGGAGATTAGGAATGGCTCAACTTCACACTGTCCACATGTGGCTTCCCATCTTTTCCCTCTCACCTTTTGCATTTAGCTCATTCCTCTGTGCCTGTAGCCTCCGAAGGTTTTGGCTTTTATCATTCACAATCAGCTATGGAAAGCAAGAAACAAAATCTGTTACTCAAAGTCGGAGGCAGGATCTTGGCCAAAACCTTCACAGGCAGGTATAAGCTGCAGGAAAGGTGTTTTTGCCTCCATGTTCAGATTCTCCAGCAGGATCCCAATGGCCCAAGAGTCTCTTTACAGCCTAGGGTAGCTGTCACAAGTAGCTGTTCTTTTTCTGTTTGTTTTGGGGACTGACTTTAGGACTTTAGCACTGAACTGCATTCCCTAACTCTTCATTTTTTGAGGCAGTCTCACTAAGTTGTCCAAGTGGGACCTCAACCTGGATCCTCCTGGTTCAGCTTCCCAAGCGCTGGGACAGACACACTGACTTTCTCAGGAGGAGGCACCAGGCCATTGTGAAAAGATCTTTGGGCAGGAAATCTGAGTTCTAGCTCAGCAGCTGACAATAAAGATGAAGTAAAGCACTAAGGATACAGGTAGGTGGCAGAGTACTGGCCTAGCACATGTAAGGCCCCTGGGTTTGAGCTCCAGTATCATAAAAATAAATAAATGTTAATAAAATACAGTAACTACAAGAGCACCAGCAGCTCAATTTTTTGTGTCTTTCTTCATACATTGTATTACTGCTTAGCTGTTTAGACTAACATAAGGAGATGCCCAGTTCCCTCTGTTCAGGCTGCGTGACATCAATGTTGTCCAGACTCAGCTATCCCTCCCCAAGTTGCATTTCACAGAGCCCCCAGCCTCTTCCTGATAAATCTCATCTGAGCCTGTTGCCTCCCCTTTTTACAGAACGCCTCCACTGATACTTCTCCCCCAAGGTTAAAGTCCTGGACTAGCCATCTTTTCCAATAGAATCTGACTCCTGGAAATTTAGTAACAAAGTGTGAGTACTACTGCCTTTGAAAGGAGGAGAATTAAGTATAATGAGTTGGTTGTTTTTTTTTGTTTTTGTTTTTGTCTTTTTCTTCTTCCCGGTACTAAGTAATTCTGGCTGTTTTTAAACTCACTATGTAGCAGTCCCGGGATGGCTTCCCCCTCATAGTGATCCTCCTGCCTCACTCTTTCAAGTGCTGGGATTACAGGCTGGGCCATCAACCAGCTACTTGTTACAGATATGCTTTTCTAAGTACTACAGGACTTAGGACAGAAAATAGGACAGGTTTGAGTTCAAGGCCAGACTGGACCGCACAGCAAGACCCCTGCCTCAAAAACCAAAAACAAGCACAAAATAGGAAAATAGCTTCCTTCATTGCACTATCTATGGAATTTGCAGAAAATTTCCACCAGTTCTCATCCCCTCCTAGATCGCTCCAGAGCTAGTTCTCACCTGGAGTTCTTCAATCTTGGACAAGTAATACTGGCGGAGTCCACTGCCCGCCTTGCCTTCTTCCAGCTCCATCTGAAGACACAGTGTCGTTATTAAGGCTGAAGGCCGAAGGAGTGAAAACACCTCCAGGGCCTTTCACCGTAAGGCTCAACATCAGGCAGCTCTGCGTGGTAAAGAGCCGGGACTTCGGATGCTTAACAACCGGGTTCTAACCTTCACGCCTTCCCTCTACGAGCTCCATTTTCCCATGATCAAAATTTAAAAGCATATAAACGCCAGCTACCTCCCTAGGAGGGCGAGGGACCACGTACGCGGGAGCATTTGGCCGTATGGCAAGTGCCATCCGGAGGCGAGGTGTTACTACTACAGACCGAGCCACAAGGGGAGACGGTCACCCTCCCGCCGCTACGGCTCTGCCCCGACTCACCGCCGGCGGCGCTGACACAGCAAATCCCATCTCAAGGCAAGGCCCGGTCTGGATTGGTTCACTTACACGCCCGACCCACCCGACCCTCTTGCCCCGGCCCGCTCTCTATCTCGGGTGTGACCCGTTTCACATCATACAGGTCTCCGCTCGTCTACCGCTGCCACAACCGCCCTACCTGCTCTGGCCCGTCAAGCGCCATATTCCCTCTTCAACAGAGACCGCCGGCATCCGAGCCTCCTTAGTGCGCAGGCGCAGGAGGCGGGGCTTTAGCCAGAACTACGGGAAATAGTTCCGGGTCAATAGGTCAATGGGCGGGGTATACGCGCGCACAATAAAGAACAGCAGCCATGATGGGAGGGGCGGGTTCTCGGGATTGGGAGTTTGCGGAACACGTGAGGAGCTAGATCTCTTAATCATTGCTTCCTAGAAACCCAGTATATAAATATTGTAACCGCCCTAATCACATTTTTCAACTTGTAAGTCTTGGGACAATATATTTACGGCCGCATTCAAGATGGAGAAAAGCTTAGAGCCAAGGACGGAAGGGGCGCGAGCGGAAGCGGAAGTTTCCCACATGTGCTCTTCTGTAGCGGAAACGCCTCTGGGTCGGGGCCTCGGAGTGTGATTGCTGTGGAAAGTTGCTGAGGGAGAATCCAGTGGCTAGGAAGAAGCTTCAACGCAACCTTCTCCCCAGATTGAGTGCCATTCCCCCGTTCTACCATGGGAAAGAAGGGCAAAGTCGGCAAGAGCCGGCGGGACAAGTTCTATCATTTGGCAAAGGAGACTGGTGAGTCGGGCTTCGCGCTGTGGCGAGCGTGAGAACGATCTTGGGGGCCTGCGCCTTTCCAGGTGTTGGGCTCGATTTCCGCAGAAGGGGTAGTGGGTTATAAGGCCAGAGAAGTCCCGCTGCACCTGCGTTCCGCGGACGTCATTATTTTGTTGCCACTTGCGCCTTCCAGGTTATCGTTCCCGCTCTGCCTTCAAGCTGATCCAGCTCAATCGCCGCTTTCAGTTCCTGCAGAAAGCTCGAGCCTTACTGGATTTGTGTGCTGCGCCGGGAGGATGGTGTGTTACACTCGGCTCAGTTGGTCCTAGAGGCGGTGTCACAGTACTGCGTGGATTAGAATTGTGTTCTTCGGGGAGTGTCGGATTTTGGGTCTTCTACTCCCAACACAGTGCAGTAATGCCAGCCCCAGATTTGTAGCTGTATTTCAGAGCAGAAGTCTGTTCTGAACCTTGGGTGGGCAATTTTCTGTAAGAGAGCCCATTGCTGGGGAAGAAGATGGACAGTTCCAGGTTTTAATCTCTTCCTTTCATAGGCTGCAGGTGGCTGCCAAGTTTATGCCTGTGTCCAGTCTTATTGTGGGTGAGTAACTGGTGGCTCTCTTGGAAGTTTTGCGGGGACAAGGTACTGATTGTCCTGCGTTTCTTTCCTTGCTGCAAAACCACCCTGACCTCATCTCTTCCAGGAGTGGACCTGGTTCCAATCAAGCCTCTCCCCAATGTGGTGACTCTTCAGGAGGACATCACTACAGAACGCTGTAGGCAGGTAATAGGAATTCCTTTCTTCCTGACAGCTTCCAAATTTCCTAAGTGCAGTTTTTACTATGCTTTGAGCGCTACCTGCATGACACGTAGGGTGCAGGCATTCCTGATGTCCTCTCTAGCCTTATTTGGTCAGGGGTGTAATCCTTTTCAGTGGACTGCTACCCCCAAAGCTCCAGTAAGATGGAAATGTGTTAGTTTTGTTTCCTATTTCATTTCCAGTACCTAAGGGGTATTTGTTTGTGGTGGGCACTCAGCAGATGACTGGATGGACCGTGGGCTGGACTAGGGAGTCCCGCTTTACCCATTCTTATGTTTTCTGTTGCCATAATCGCTCCTGTGTAGGCACTGCGAAAGGAGCTGAAGACTTGGAAAGTGGATGTTGTGCTCAATGACGGGGCCCCCAATGTCGGGGCGAGCTGGGTCCATGATGCTTACTCACAAGGTGTGCAGGGGTGGAGCTGGTGAGGGTGGAGATGGATGTGGCCTGTCCTTGGCTCATAGAGGTCCTCACGGCTGTCTTCATCCCACAGCCCACTTGACACTGATGGCTCTGCGTTTGGCTTGTGATTTTTTGGCACGTGGTGGCAGCTTCATCACAAAGGTTTTCCGTTCCCGTGACTATCAGCCCCTGCTGTGGATCTTTCAGCAGCTGTTCCGCCGTGTCCAGGCCACCAAGCCCCAAGCCTCTCGCCATGAATCTGCAGAAATCTTTGTAGTCTGCCAGGGTGGGCATGATTTCCTTCTCTTGGGTTGGCCTGCTAGTTACCAAACCACGTTTAAAAATATATCTTATCATTTTAGGGTTCTTGGCTCCTGACAAGGTTGATAGCAAATTCTTTGATCCCAAGTTTGCCTTCAAGGAGGTTGAAGTTCAGGCTAAGACTGTTACTGAGTTGGTAACTAAGAAGAAGCCAAAGGTAGGTTTGGGGAAATTGGGCCTTGTGGGTCCTTCAGAAATTTCAGAAGGAACCACCCAACCGTTGTTCTTTCCCTAAGGCTGAAGGCTATGCTGAGGGTGACCTGACTCTTTATCACCGTACCTCAGTCACTGACTTCCTACGGGCTGCCAACCCTGTTGACTTCCTCTCCAAGGCCAGCGAGGTGAGTTTCCAGACTTGGGGAAGAAAATAAGAGAGCTCTAGCTACTGAGCCTAAAAATCTCCTTGCCTGCTTTTCCTCTCCAATAGATCTCAATCGATGATGAAGAGTTGGCACAACATCCAGCTACCACGGAGGACATACGGGCATGCTGTCAGGACATTAAAGTTCTGGGGCGCAAGGAACTTAGGTATGTAGTGGGGTGGGTGAATGGGGCCAGCTCTGAAGGAAGGAAAAGCCTTTGAACAAAGATCATGATACAGGGCCTCTTGAGATTTTCTTGTACTAGAGGTTTAGGGTGGGGCCTGAACCTTAGGATTTCTGTGGCTGGGGCCTGAAGTCTGAAGTGTAGATTAGCTGGGTAAGCTAATGCATGCCTGTAGTCCTAGCACTTGGGAGGCCAAGACAGGAGGATCGTCAAGGCCAGCCTGGGCTATGTAGCAAGACCCTGTCTCAAAACAACAAAAAAGTATAGGTTTAAAACAGAAGGAAACAGAAGTAAAAATAGAGAGAAAATGGTATGATCAGTATTTTTGGGGCAGGTCCCTACTGAACTGGAGAACAAAACTTCGGCGCTATGTGGCTAAGAAGCTAAAAGAGCAAGCCAAAGCACTGGATATCAGGTGAGAAGGAAACTAACAAGGGTAGGTGTAACTGTGTTGGGAAGAAGTCTTTAGAAAACACAACATCTTGGACTTTTTTAGCCTCAGCTCAGGAGAGGAAGAAGGTGACGAAGAGGAGGAGTGTACTGCTGAGACCTCGAGGCAGCCTTCGAAGGAGGAAGAGGAGGAGGAGCAACTGAACCAGACCCTGGCAGAGCTGAAGGCTCAGGAGGTGGCAGAATTAAAGAGGTCAGGGAAGCTGGGGAAGAGTTGGGGAACCCCCATGCATAGTCCTTCCTTCCATGTGTGAAGTGGGGAGAAAAGAAGGAAAGGCACAGATAGGGAATCTTGCGGGCAAGGCAGGTTTTTAAATTCTCTCAACCCATTTCTTTAGGAAGAAGAAGAAGCTGCTTCGAGAGCAGAGGAAGCAACGGGAACGCATAGAACTGAAGATGGATCTGCCTGGAGTTTCCATTGCAGATGAGGGGGAGACGGGCATGTTCTCCCTGCGTACCATCCGAGGTCACCAGGTGAGGTGGGCTTGGGGATACAGGATGAGGAAACAGGAGGGGGAGATGGGAAAACATGAGTCCTATGACTCAAAGGATAAAAAGAAGTACCTGAAATGAAATCAGGAAGATCCGTGATTGAGATTGTGGTACAGATTATTGTAGAACTGGAACATCAGGACCAAGAGCTGAGATTATGGTAAATGCAGCGAGGGTAGCTGGATTATCAGGTGAAAAGATGGTGTTCCTCATAGAGGAGAGCATGTTCTTGGAATTAGGTGAGTGGTCTGCTGCCAGATACTAAAGAACATACTTTTCCTGATGAATGCACTGTTACAAGCAAAATGAACTATTGCAGCTCTTGTGTGGGAATGTCACAGTCAGGTCATGTTTGGCACACAGTAAAGGCAGTGTAGCAGTCACTGAATAGATACAAGCTCAGCCTTCAGATCCAGCCGCACTTTTTAGGCTGTGTGGCTCTGACCTACCACTTAGCTGTTTCCAACTTTCTACTAGGGTTTTTGTGACTAATAGATAAAGGTAATTGTTTATCATAAGGAAAGTAGATTTTGACACTTAACTGAAGTGAAGCAGTTCTGTCAGATACATGTTATCTGGTTTTTTTTCTGGGATCAAAATTCTAAAGTGATGGTGTCTTTTCAAAATAACTTTTTTTTTCCTTGTTGTAGTATTGGTGTTCACAATTGAAGCCAGGGTTTCTTAAAAGGAGGCAAGCTTCCTGCTATAAGAGTGATTTTTAAATCAGAGAGCAGGACAGAAGTGTTGTCTAGAATGTGACATCCATCCATCCATGCATACATACATACATTCATTTGGTAGGTATAGGGTCTTGCTACACAGGTCAGACTCACAGCGCTCCTCTTCTTAGCCTCCCCAGTGCTGGGGTTACACGTGTGCACCATTACATATGCCTGGTTTTGGTGGCTGGCAGGGCGTGTGGTACTGGGGACTGAACCTGGGTCTTAGACCAAGCTGTCTCCCCAGCTCTAAAATGGCCATGTTTAGATAGGCCAGTCTCTTAATTGCTTGTGTATTTGCTAGTGTTGCTCAAGAAGTGGATATTGCAAGTATTTTTTACTAAGTACTCAATTTCTGTTTCTCTTGAACTTCAGTTACTAGAGGAAGTAACACAAGGGGACATGAGTGCTGCAGACAGACTCCTGTCAGATCTGCCAAGGGATGACATCTATGTGTCAGATGATGAGGATACTGGTTCATCTCTGGACAGTGACCTTGATCCAGAAGAGTTGGCAGGAGTCCAAGGACATCAGGGAGTGAAGGAGCAGAAGAGGTAAGGGACTTGTAAGGGTACGCCCCTCTGTTTAGTTCAGCTCCTGAAACAAGTCAATGGATATGTTGCTAGAAATGGGTATGTTAGGTCTCTGGGCATTTGGTCACTGAGCCTTTCTTACGTTTGCTGGTATCTGCAGTGTGCGATTTGCTCAACTAGAAGATAATAAAGAGGAGGAAGAAGAGAATCCACTGTTGGTGCCACTGGAAGAAAAGGCAGTGTTGCAAGAAGAACAGACCAACCTGTGGTTCTCAAAGGTAAGAAGCCAGGGCAAGTCTGTTGGGAGCCTGGTATTAGGAGGTAGCTGAAAGTTCTCTCCCAACAGGATGGCTTCAGTTGGATTGAGGATGCTGATGATGAGGCCCTGGAAATCAGTCAGGCCCAGCTGTTGTATAAGAGCCGTCACAAGGGGCAGGAGCAGGAGCCACCAGAACCACTGTCACCTTCCAGTTTGAAGAAAGAGAGAAAGTTGCCCCAGTACCAGAATGAGCCCCTGGATGGGGACAAGGCTTCCTCTGGGTCAGGAGTTGGCAGTGGCCCTGAAGTGGAAGGAAGTAACAGCTCAGACAGTGAGAGTAGTAGCAGTGAGGATGAGGAGAGGTGAGTGGGAAGGGAGAAAGCAGTGGTTTGAGTCGTGTCTTCCAATTGGGGTTCCCAAGGTTGGCTGCACATAGCTGTAAGAATACTGGGGACTGTTTTAACTGGCCTGACAGGAATCAGCTGGAATGTTATGTGAGTGGCACAAAGAGGGTGCTATGTCTGTTTATAGCCTGCCCTCCTCCATAGGGGACCATCCCGTGGTAAGAAGCGTAGCCGTGGGCCTATATCTGATGCTGACGGGTTTGAGGTTGTGCCTATTGAGGATCCAGGTAAGAGCTCTGCTTGTGTGGAGTGAGAGGATGGGGCTTCAGTGTTGAGAACTGGGGTCTGACTTTTGTCCTTTTCTCAGTGAAACATAGGATTCTGGACCCTGAAGGCCTTGCTTTAGGTGCCATTATTGCTTCCTCCAAAAAGGCCAAGAGAGACCTCATAGATAACTCCTTCAACCGGTAAGGGAACAAAAAAAAAAACAATTAACAAGAAGTGGTCAGTATGTGTTTCAGTGAATGACTGGTTTCTCAGGAGCCTGGAATGATGTTGGCCTCCTGTCCTCTCTACCCAGGTACGCATTTAATGAAGACGAGGGGGAACTTCCAGACTGGTTTGTGCAGGAAGAGAAGCAGCATCGAATACGGCAGTTGCCTCTTGACAAGATGGAAGTGGAACATTACCGCAAACGCTGGAAGGAAATCAATGCACGTCCCATCAAGAAAGTGGCTGAGGCCAAGGCCAGAAAGAAACGAAGGGTAAGTGGGCATTATTTGAGATTAGGTGTGGGTGTGGCGGAGGTGAAGTAGTCACCTGACTGAAGTCCCCTCCTAGATGCTGAAGAAGCTGGAACAGACTAAGAAGAAGGCAGAAGCTGTGGTGAACACAGTAGACATCTCTGAACGAGAGAAGGTGGCACAGTTGAGAAGGTAATTGGGGGACGCTGCAAAAGGGGTGAAAGGAAGAGCAGGAAGTGTTTCTTGAACCTTTCTTTCTTTTTACAGTCTCTACAAGAAGGCTGGTCTGGGCAAGGAAAAACGGCAGGTTACTTATGTTGTAGCCAAAAAAGGTGTGGGTCGCAAAGTGCGGCGGCCAGCTGGAGTCAGAGGTCATTTCAAAGTGGTTGACTCAAGAATGAAGAAGGATCAGAGAGCACAGCAACGGAAGGAGCAGAAGAGAAAACACAAGCGGAAATGAGACTGAAATGTAGCAGGAACAATGTGGTACAGTTCATCTAGCCTCCTTGTAGCAGTTGGGTGCTTGCTGTTATCACAAATACCTAACATGCCAAGGAGGCAGTCCTATATGGGGAGAAGGACATTTTCCTGCCTGGAGGATGCTCTCCCAGGAAAGCACCAAGGAGCTTCATTACCTTTCTGTGAAAACAAGGAGTGCTGGAGCTATGTGGTCAAATCTTTGGTGTTTTGTAACCAGTCTTAGGGATGGGATGTGGGCCTCTTGGAACTGCCCTCATCCTACATCATATTGATTGAATAAAACATTAATTACTGTGCTGCACTGTCCCAAATCATATTATGTAGAACATACAACTAAGGTAGAAATGACAGACAACCTGCAGGTCCCAGTAGTAAAACGTTTACTAGAGAGCAAGCAGAGGAATGCACATCTTAAAGAAACCTTCACAAAGTCACAAAATTTGAAGTTTTTGTATTTCTTTTCCTTTTTATAAACAAGATAAAACAAAAGTCATCAAAATCATTTCAGCAAAGACTTCTACTGGGGCAAGTTACCAAAAAAAAAAAAAAAAAAAAAATCCAAAATAAAAGAAATAGATACTTTAAAAAGCTGTTGTTGGTTTTAATTTTTAATTTAGCCAAAACCTCAGGCCTGAAGCAATCCTGGAACCTTCTAGAACCATTTCCCTTCAATCATAGAGGCTCTTAAAAGCTGGGCTTGGAAAGTTGCCTCTTGCATGTCTCAGGGCTGGATACAATCTAGAGAACCTGAGCATCGACTCTTTATTTAGAATTGAGGATCTCCCTTCCCTGCAAATGTCTTGAAGCACCAAACTGCTCTGCAAATAATCCCAGCAGCTCAATAATTTGGGTTTGCAAAACTCAACTCCTAAAAAGGGATTGCCTGGCCAGAGCACTAAGAAAAACAATTTTACTCACAGATGTTTATAAGGTGACAATTTAGTAAAAAATATAAGCTACTTACAAACCTAGAGTGAGTTTTGTGCCCTATAAGGCCTTTTCCAAGCGTCTTCAACTTACCCTCATGACAACTCACCCAGTGCCAACAGAAGCTTCCCAGCTCATTGTTTGCTGGGATCAAAGCAGCTTCCCAAGAAGGCATCTGAACAATCATTCAGAGGAAGGCATAATGTCTGTGCTCCAAGCTGTCCGCTAAGGGCAGGGGGTCCTTACATCCTGGACCCCAACCCAGCCCTGAGACACCTAGTTACCAAAATCTCTAAAAATAAAACTGAAGAACTGATTTCACACTGTAACACATTCCCTCTAACTGTCCCATCGACTTTTCTTGCGTTTGGGTGGCTCCGGGACAGCAAAACCATCAGCTGTCTTATCTGTCTTACTATCCATCTTGTCCATCTTGCTGTCCACCTTGGGGTCCATCTTGCTTTCACGATTACAACCTTCTTTCCTGCTCTCTCCGTTCCGGCCATCACTTGCACTCCGGCTCTCCCCATGCCGGCCTGCACTTCCTCCATGCCTGTTCTCCCCATGCCGATGGCCATCAGTATGACGGCTACTGCTACTTTCTGGGAACCGGTATCCATCTCCATGACGACCACCATCTCCATGACGTGGGCTATCGCCGTGCCGAATGCCACTCTCTCCGTGACTATGACGGCTGCCACCCCGGTTCTCAGTGTATCTCTCTCTTTTACCATTGCCACCCCCAATCCCTTCGCGGCTGTTATTCCCTGAAGCTGTGTTGTTGGCTCCCTGTGTGCCAACAGAAGGGTAGGTCACTGGAGCACTACTGATATTCCCAGCACTGCCAAAGCCTGGGATGCTTTTGGCAGAACTGGCAAGAGGGCTGTCAGGACTGTTATGGCCCTGCTGTGCTGAATTAGTTGGAACAGAATTCAAGCTTCCTGCACTCGTCCATCCACTTGGCCCAGCAGCGGAGCTTCCGGCCTTCTGATTACTTAAACTGGCTGCAACAAAATGACTCTTGTACTGTGACTAAAAGAGAAAAAAACAGGAGTAGGTACAATATCAAGTTCAAGAAACCTGAGTATACATATAAGCTTGGCTATTCTATAAAGAACATAGAAAATAGGTCTCTTATTTTTGCAACATGACTTGTATGGGATGATTCTGATGTTCCTTTAGTTCTCATGTTATAAAACAAAGGATTTTTACAGGGAACTTAATGTACCAAAATTTATTGCCCTGCAGACTAAAACAAAAGCTTCTATGTATAGAGCAGTCCAACACATTTATGGTCTACAATATGTGATTTACAATTCAAAAATTAAAACTGTGAAAACACTTTTTAAAAAGTCTGGCTGTAATGGGTTGGGATTGCAGCTCAATGGTAGGGCACTTGCCATGAGGTTGATCCCCAGCACAACAAAAAATTAAGCCTAACCTGAAAGGACAAAGCTACTTATTTTCTATCTAGTCATTGTAGTGTGATTACAACTGTATTTTGGTTTAGAAGTGAATGTGATTATGAAAGGTGAGTGTTGGCACTGATGTGACAATATATGCAATATAGATGATATTATTTAAAAATTAATTCCTATACAGGGTTTTTGAGTTTTTGTATTGATGTATAAAAAAATTGTGGGACCAAACTGGAAGCATCAGTCTAGGCCCAGATAAAATGTATAAATAAAAGTCCAGGGGCCAGGGAGATGGCTCAGTAGAGTAAGTGCTTGCCGGACAAGCACAAGGGCCTGAGTTCAATCCCTGGTTCCAGAAAAAAAAAAAAAGGAAAAAAGAAAAAGCCCAGTTAATCAGATGTTAACTAGCCAAGTGGAAACGCAGGTTTGAAGAGATTTGTGCAGTTACGTAAAAGTTGAGCCAGGGCTGGGGAGATGGCTCAGTAGAATAATCGCTTCCCTGGCAAGAGCAAGGGTCTGAGTTCAATCCCTGGTTCTGCCAAAAAAAAAAAAAAAAAAAAAAAAAAAAAAAAAAAAGGTTAAGCCAATAGAAGCAAAGTTATAAAGTTGGAGTTTCCTTTGATCATTTCATTGCTCTGAATATTGTAATATATATATTAGGTACAATTCTTCATTTAGTGACCAGTTAACTACTACTCATAGGAATGGAAGTTAGCTGTTAAATGAGCAATGTCTGTGTGTGAAATCCAAGTAAAAAGAAGGCCCTAAATCTAGCATGAGGTCTACAGAGCCAGTTACTACCTCAGAAAGACGACAGCTCCAACAATGTTCAAAGTTATTACTGAAAGCTTTTTTAAAAAGCACAAAACACTTATTTCAGACCTGGAAAGCTGCTTTCATTGCTGTCAGGCGATCTCCCATGGCTCCTGTGGAGGGCTTGTAGGCCTCATAGTTACTCATCACATTGTTATTATTTCCTCGATCCTAAAAAATAAACACATCCATGAGGACATGAAAATAGGTGGGAATGCAAAAACCAAGACTGGAGCTCATTATAATAAAAACTCTGTAGTAAGAGTCATAATGGGATCTGGCTATTTTTAGAAAGTTGCCCTTTGTGGGAAACAGTGCAGTGACAAGAGGCACTTAAATATGCCTATGCCCTTCACCAGCAATTCTATTCCTAGAAATGCCATCGGGTTATGCCCAAAGTTGAGCATGTATCATTTATGCAAATATCCAATTATGGAAAAAATTATGTTAAACTCAAGTAGTACACTGAATAACTGTTTAGGGTCTGAATTAAGACTACTATAGATCTCAATCTCTCCTCTGAACTTACCAGCATGGAACTACAGGTGCCTAAGCTTATTATCTGTACTTACACTGAACTGAAGATGAACTGCTTTAAATACTTGGAATGGACCTGCCACATATGAAATGTTCAGTAATTATTTGCTACCACCATCATCTCCATCAATATCATCATCATTACTGTAGTGAGGGAAGAATATTTGTTGAAGATGCAAAAGTGAACTGTAACACTACATAAAACTTTCTTCCATGGCTCAGAAAACAGTATGTCACAGAACAAGCAGATACACACTGTTAGTCCTAGCTACTTGATAGACTGAGCTAGTAGGATCATTTAAACTCATGAGTTTGAGACCAGCCTAGAGAACTCAAGGTGATCCTATGTCTCAAAACACAAAACAAGTAGTTGGGAATGCTGATGAACACCACCTGTAATCCTAGTCAGGAAACAGCCAGGATGACCATAAATTCAAGGCCAGTCGGGGCAATGTAGCAACATTTTATTCTCAAAAACAAAGATAAAAGGACTGGAAACATAGCTTAGTGGTAGAGCACTCCCGGGTTCCATCTCCAGTACAAAAAACAAAGTGCCACAGAAAACACAAGATTGGCCTGGCTGTGCAAGCCTACAGCCCCAGCTGTACTTGGGAGACGACTGGGGGAGGATCACTTGAGCCCATGAATTAGAGAATAGTCTGGGCAACATAGCAACATACTTATCTGCATAAGGAAGCCAGTGAGGTGGTACTTTATTTACTAAGAAAAATTTCATCTCACATGTCTCTAATGCAATTTCTCCAGACTGGAGCAATCATTCCTGAGTTCAGTGACAAAGTATAAGCTAAAGTTTGTACAGTGACTCTCCACCAAGTTCTCCCCAGCAGGAGGTCATAGGCTAGAGCTGGAGGAACTGCATACACAGACTGTGGAGTCCGTGCTCCAGTTCCTGACTGACCACGTCTGAAGTGTGGGGAGCCTTTGAACATGCAAGGATGATAACTTCAGTATCACCCAGAATCTAAACTAATTTTCTGAGAAAGCCCTAGTCAGCCAAGTACACTCAGATGTTTCTCTGACAGTTAAGTTTTATTACAAATCAACACTACACTGACTCCAATCAGATTAGAAACATGCTCAGTGTTAAACAGGGCTTTGAACTTCCTGGCACTTTCACAGGAAGATCAGAATAGCCTTATCATCATTTAAGACACGGGACTGATCCCAAGAGAATTGCTGTCATCTGTACTCACCGTGTTCTCAGACCCTAGGCCAGGCCGCTCCCTATAGCCCAGGCCTCCTCCACCAATGTTCAGCTTTTTGCCTTTTCCTCCTTTGAAGCGGGATTTCCGAAACCAGGCATTCTGCATTGAACAAGGACAAGGTCAAAGAAGAAATTAACTGGGAAGAACTTTTTGTTTCATCTTTATTCCTTGCACTTGCCAGGCAAGTGGTTATTCTACTGAGCTATCTCCCCAGCTCCTGTTTCATCTTTAGCTAATGCACTTACACCAAGGAAGGAACTGTTCACAGGAACTACAGACCTGTTTCTTTTTGGTGGTTTAACACCAAATTTGTCAGGAGACTTACATGCTTAGCTAAGGACTCCCAAAGCTTCAAAAACAGAGTGGTAGTTGGGGGTGACAGCACACACCTATAATACCAACACTATGCTAGGTCAAGAAAGGTATAGACCAGTAAGGGGTCAGTTAGGTATAGGCCAAACCTTTCTCACCAGCTCTTCCTGTTTGGCCAAAGAAGAGGGATCACAAGTTCAAACTCAGCTTGGGCAACTTAGAAATTCGTGAAATCTGTCTCAAATTAAAACAAAACAAAACAAAAAACAAACAAACTAGATGAGGCCAGACTTATCAGAAATGACTCTGGGGACAAACTCCCGGGAATAACTGTCAACTACAATACAAAATTCTATTTCCCATACAGCCTAAAAGTTTTCATGAACTTGACTTACCAGATTTATTCACTTCTTAAGAATGCAATCATCTTGCCAGACATGATGGTGCATGCCTATAAGCTCAGCACTTGGGAGGCTGAGGCACAATTACCACAAGTTTGCAACTAGCCTGGAGTGAGTTCAAGGCCACCCTAAACTACATAGGGGGACTGTGTAGAGATATAGATTTGAGACAAAAGCCTGATGTCCCAAGAGAGCAGGGAACACTGGACTGAGCCCAAGGAGGGTTGCTGTCTGTTTGCAAATTCCTGAAAAGCTGGGACCCAAGGCAGCAGATAACAGCTTCTCCTGCAGGCGCCCTGTCCTTTGATCCCTTGCTTGGGATGTTATCAGCTAGCATTTGTGTGAACCTAGTGTTAGACAAATGGTGGAAGTCAATAGAGATTGTAGTCTGTATTCACTTAGGTAATTATGCACATTCCTTAGTCTGCCTTCACCCCTCAATAAATGCGAGATGCTTCTGAGGCTCTGAGCTTACTTGGAGAGAGACTAATCTCAGTGAGACCTCTAAAGCTACATTCATCAGGTCGTCTCGTCGTTTCTTTTGGCACCGACCCATAACATACAACAGACTGTCTCAAAAAAAAAAAAAAGCAAGCATCTTTGAGAATTTAAGTTGATAATCACATGTTACTGTTAAAGTACTTAAGAGACGTGGGAAAACTGTGGAGCATGGAGAACCTGAGGCACTAAAGGAGATGTTAAAAAATGCCACAGATAAAACAAATTTTATTTAAAATTTTAGTTTCAGGGCCAGGGAGATGGCTCAGTAGAATAAGTGCTTCCATGGCAAGTGCAATGGCCTGAGTTCAATTCCCGGTTCCGCCCAAAATAAATAAATAAATAAAATTTTAGTTTAGCGTTGGCTCTAGCTCCACCAAAACATTACTTTCCTCTCTTATAGAGGCCTACTGTAGTCCTTAACTCCTAGAATCAGAAATATAGGGAGTCCTACAACAGCTGGGCTATGAACCAGTTACTTAACATTTCCTACTATCATATTTTGTTCTGAACTCATCTGTAGCTTGGGGACATAAAATGATAACTCCAGGTTTGATGTAACAGAATCAGTTTTGGACTGTGGCATACCTCGGAAGAGTATAATCAGTATGTGATCAAAGGTATACACTCTTAGTCCATTATGAATACTCAAGAAGCACTACACAACTGCTTTCTTCATCGCACATATTTACCACCACAGAAGAGACCTCTGGGGGGCTGGGGAGATGGCTCAGCGGAATAAGCGTTTCCCTGGCAAGCGCAAGGGCCTGCGTGCGTTCAATCACCCGTCACCCCCCAGAGAGAGAGAGAGAAAGAGAGAGAGAGAGAGAGAGAGAGAGAGAGAGAGAGAGAGAGAGAGAGACTGACTTCTGTGCAGAACAGCAGGAAGAATAGAAGATAGCTCTTGAAATTAAATTATTCCTAAGTATACTACAGAGTAGGCAGGTAGAAATTACGGGAACAAATTTTAACACAAAACAAGTAGTTTCTTAAGAGAGCTGTTACTGAAAAGACAAGCAGACAGATGAAGATAAATGCTATTAACCAATTCCAACCTGTATCTCATAACCCCTCTGTCTGTTCTCTCATCAAATTGATGTTATCCCTTCTACTTGCCAACGTTTCAGCTGTATGACCCCAAGCAATCCAAAGTATTTTGCCCAGCCCCTCACCTGCATTGCGAGATCTAGGAGTTCCTTGGACACATGTTGGTTGGCTCCTTCCAAGTTCCGGACAAGGTCACCAGCAAAATTGCTATCCTTGGGGGTCAGTAAGGTATAGGCCACACCCTTCTCACCAGCTCTTCCTGTGCGCCCAATCCTATGTGTATGGGTATCAATGTCTCGTGCCACATCATAGTTAATGACAGTCTTAATTGAAGGAATGTCCAGACCACGGGCTGAATTAAAAAAAAAACCAAATTCTCTCATTCTTCATTTAGTCAAAAGGTCAGAGTAATAAGAAATACTTTAGCTCTCAGAAAACACATCTCCCTTATCTGAGTACATGGATTTGGTGAGCTGCATCTTAAGGTATCCAGTGTCACTGTGATAGATTCTATTATGGTAAGGGACCTGTCTGTACCTTTTGCCATCACTAACTGGCCAGGGCCTCGCTCCTGAACCTGGAATATATTTTAAAAATTAAACTCAGGCCAGTGAGATAGCTCAGCGGACCAAGTGCCTGCTTAGGGAGGTGCAGGTACCAGGGTTTGGTCCCTGGTACCACATGCCATGTCGGCCCCACCCCCGGTGTGCTGAGTCAGCCACCAAAACCAGGCATGGTGGCACATGCTTATAATCCCAGTTCTGGGGAGGCTGAAAAGAGGAGGATCACTACGAGCCCAAGCTGTGTAGTGAGACCCTGTATCAAATAAAATAAGCTAGGATGAAATGAATCAATGGCCTCAAATGTGTAATTCTCCAGTCTCGACCAGAACTATAAGGATGTGTCACCATATCTAACTTCAGATGTGTCTTAAGCCTGAGAAGTTTTCTCCGTTCTGTAAGAAAATACCAGTTATAAGGATAGCTATTAAAATTCAGCAGAGCTAGGTGTAGTGGCACACACCTGTAATCCCAGCACTTCTGAGGCTGAAGAGGGAAAACTGTTGTTGACCAGCTTGGGCTACAAAGTGAGTTCAAGGCCAACCTGAACTGTATAGTAAGATCCTGTCTCAAAAAAAAAAAAAAAAAAAAAAAAAGCTTAACTAGCTAGCTAGCTAACCAACCAACCAACCAACCAACCAACCAACCAACTAAAAGTAAATACAATAAAATACAACACAACACAACAGGGGCCAGGGAGATGGCTCAGTAGAATAAGCGCTTCCCTGGCAAGCACAAGGGCCTGAGTTCAATTCCCGGTTCCGCCCAAAATAAATAAATAAATAAATAAATAAATAATAAAATAAAACAAGCCAAGTACTGAGGCAGGATGACTGCAGAGTTTCAGGCCAGCCTGGGTTATGTAAGCTGAAAGTGACCCTGGACTATGGAGTGAAATACCTTAAAAAACAAACAAAAACCAAAAATACTACAACAGAATAAAGCCAAAATTATACTCTACAAACTGTTCCAGTCTTCAGTGAAGTATGCTCAATTAATGACTTCCTTATTTATAGTGATCACAAGATAAAGATAGTTCAAACATGTCTATATTCACTCACAGTATGGGTGTCCTGCCAAATCCCACCTCCCCTTTCTAGCTGCAGACATTTTCATCAAAGAAAGAGAAACACTTGAGTGATCAAGTGTCATTAAGAGCTCCAGGTTTTGATTAATGTGCCAAAATGCTGTCGCATACAATGGGGCCAACAAGCCAGCATTTCAATTAGCCTGCCTGCTCACATGTCACAGGGCGTATTACAGAATAACAGAATAGTTTTAAGAGCACAGACTAAAGCTACTATGGAATGTATACGCTACCTGCAACATCAGTGGCCACCAGGACTGGAATGTCCTTTTTCTTAAAGTCTGAAATGACCTTGTTTCTCTCACTCTGATCCATGTCCCCATGGAGTAGTCCAAGATTATGACCCTCCTGCTTAAGGTTATTGGCTAGCTCTTCAGCATTGGCTTTTTTAGTAACAAACAGGAGGACACTCCCTGAAGAGGTGAACTCCACCAGACGGCGTGTAAGCCAGTTCCATTTACTAGGCCCAGAATGGAGAATCTCCACAATCTGGGTCACATCTTCATTGGCCTAGGAAGAAAAACATAAGAGATTGTTGACAGTGCTATCATAGAGCACTTAAAGAACCAGGTATTGCTGGCCAAATAGCTCAGTGGAGTAAAGAATAAGTTCAATCCTCAGGCCTACAGTGCCAGCCCCGCCCCAGAGGCACTCTGAGAAGGCAATTAAGACTGGGCGAGGTTGTGCACCACCATAATCCCAGCTCTTGGGAGGCTGTAAACAGGTGGATCACTACAAGGCCGATCTAGTAGTGAGACCCTGAACACCCTGTAGACCCTTCCCTAAAATACAAAAAAAGAACAAGAACTAGAACCAGGTATTCTATTTTCCACCTAAATTTTGAAGAAACTTGAATAGTCCCTGGCCCTTTATTCAGCAAGTACAGCTCACAAGTTACCTCTTCTCTCAAATCACTTTACTCCCTCCCCCCGCTCCACATACACGTATGTATATACACCAAAAAGTGCATATACATTTTTATATGAGGAAACTTATTTATGTGTGACTGCTCTGTCCACATACATGTTGGAATTTGCATGTCTCAATGAATTTAGTATTAGAAGTATTTTTACAAGTGGTTCTTTTCCTGAAATGTATATAAATAAATGTCATACTTTTATAAATGCTTATTCAGATTATTTCTAATGAAGTAAAATCACTTTTAGGACCCCCTGCCAACTGTTTTAAACACAAATTTATATATGAAAATAGAAGGCACTCAAAAATGAAAACTAGATCATGTTAAAACTCTAACTGAAGCCAGAAGTGATGGTGCACACATGTAATCCCAGCACTCAGGAGGATGAGGCAGGAGGATCAATGTGAATGGAAGGCCAGCCAGGGCTACGTAAGCAAGTTCAATGCTAGCCTGCACTACGTGGTGAGACCTTATCTCAAAAAACAAACACCACCAAGAAAAATCATTAACTGTACACAAACATTCCTTGATAATAAACATGGGAAGTAATAAGGCTGACAGCAGTTTTTAGCCAAGTGTGATGGCACACATGTATAATACCAGCACTCTGGGAGGCTAAAGCAGGATGATTACAAGTGTGAAACCAATCTGCACAACTTAGTGAGACTCTGTCCCAAAATAAAAGAGGGCCGAGGAGTATAGCTTAGTACAATGCCCTGGGTTTAATCTCCAATATATTTTTTAGTGGTGATGGGAATGGACAGGGGTGTGAGCTACGTATTTCAAAAACATGTACGGAGGACTTTAAGATAGCTTAGCAGGGGCCAGGGAGATGTCTCAGTACAAACCAAACCAAACCAAACCAACAACAAAAAAACCCCAATTATCAACTCTGCCAATCTTGTTTCATTTACCCAACTTGTGTATTCCAAAAGAAATCTGAGGGGGCTGGTGAGATGGCTCAGTGGTCTAAAGCACCTACTTAGAACAAGCTTAGCAAAGCCCAAAGCCCAGGGACCACGGTTCAATCCCCCAGCACC